>NW_005871053.1:10475763-10509373 GCF_000147115.1 Myotis lucifugus
TCTATTTTTTGAACTGGAGGAAGAGGTTATGTGGTTATTTGTTTTGTGGCTATTATTTGAATTATGCTTCCCCCCTAAGATGCATGTTATATTTCACAATTTAATTTAGAAAAAAAAAAGAAAATAAAGGAAACCATTGCTAAGATAAACAAACCATAAGAGAGCACCAGGAATGAACAGGCAAATTTGGGAGAAAAGTAGAACTTTTCAAGTACAAATGAAAAATTAGGCTAAATTAACCAAATGCTGGACTATAAAGCAAGTCTCAACAAATTTCAGAGAGAGACAGATTACAGACAAGAAAATGAAATGTTGGAATGGCTTTTAAACTGTAATTCTTTAACCATGCTATAGCCATTCTTGTTGCTCTTACAGAGTTTGAAAAGCTGTGCCCTTGAAGCTTGTGATTTTTAAAGAAAAGGGTGTTTAAAATAGGATAAGCAATACAATAATTAAGATTCAGAAATGATTGTCTCCTTGAGCAAATGCCCTTCTAAGAGAAAATAAAAAATACTTAATTGAACCATAAAACTTTTATTGGTAAAAAGAATTGGTAAAGAACTACTGGTAAATTTTTTTTGGAAAATTTCATTTGAGAGATCAATTTATAAATGCTTATTATCTGAGCAGATAAAGTGGCCTCAATATGAATCCGTTCGCTGTTTGTATCTTTATGAATTTAGTTAACTGTGTCATCACTTCCGTGATGGTTCAAGGTTTTAAAGTATATTGAACTAAAATGGGTTTAAAGAAGTAACTAGGGTCATGCAGATTAACTGACTTTTCTACTTCAGGTATAATTTTATTTAGTATACTAGTAGCCCGGTGCACGAAATTCGTGTACTGGGGTAGGGGGGAAAGGGGCCCCTCAGTCTGGCCTTCACCCTCTCTAATCTGAGACCCCTCAGGGAATGTCCAACTACCTGTTTGTGCCCACACTTTTAACAGATAACAGCTCCATTGTTGTTTCTTTCTTATGCTTAAAACCATTGGAATTAGTAGGTATTCAAAGTGTGTATACATTTTGGGGGGACACCCTGTATATCTCTAGTCAGCGGTGAAAGAAACCAACAGCAGATTTGGAACCCCCAGACAGGGAACCTTGCTCACTCTCCACATGTCTCCCCACTTCACTTTCCACCTTCGTGGGCAGCAGGAGAATCAACGTTTTCTCTCATTAATTCGGAAAAGCATGTCCTGTCACCCGCTGCCCGGCAGGAGTGCTCTAGGCCCCAAGCAAGCAAGGCTCAGTCAGGGCAGCCTTCACTCATGGGTGCTGGCACCCAAAGTGCACATTCCTCCTCTACAGTCGCCCCGACTATCCCACTGTTTCACTGAGAGGACGGAATTCCTCTCTGCCTCTGGGCTCTTGATCTTGAACGCTGACCGAAGGCACCTCAGAGAGGGCCGCCCGTGCCCACCAGGTGTGTCTGTCTGCACCTGCTCCTGCCTCAGCACCTGCATTAACCCCCCAGAGGTGATCTCGTAGCTGCACTGGCCTCCATGTGTTGGGTACCCATATGCAGAAAAACTGGCCAAACAAACTTTGATCCATGCCTTGCACCATACACAAAAATTAACAAAAGTTGATTATAAATCTAAATATAAAACCTAAATTAAATATCTAAAATTAAAAATTGACCATTCCAAGTGTTGGCAAGGATTTGGGGCAGCTGGAACTCTCATATACTGATGACAGGAATATAAAATGGTACAGCCATTTTGGAAAAACAATTTGGAAACTTTTAAAAAAGTCAAGCATATACCTAATGTATGACCCAGCCATTTCTCCCTTGGTTTTCACTCAACAGAAATAAAGCATATGCCCATACAAATTTGTCTGTAAATGTTTGTAAGAGCTTTATTTGTAGTAGCCAAAAAATGGAAACAACCCAAATGAACATTAACAGGTAAAGGCATTAAATTGTGGTCATATACAAGCAATGGAGTGCTACTAAGGAATAAAAAGAAATGAGCTATTGGTACATGCAACACAGATGATCTCAAAACAACTATACTGAGTGAAAGAAGCCCACTGAAAAGTATTTACTGTGTGATTCCACTTATATAAAATTCTAGAAAACTCAAACTAACCTAAAATGACAGACACAGAGCAGTGGTTGCCTTAGAAAGAGGAGAGAGGGGCAGGAGGGAGGGAAAACTCTTTGGGGTAATGGATATATTTGTTATTTTGATTATAGTGATGTTTACATGTCAAAACTTACCAAATTGTACACTTTAAATATGTTCATTTTATTGTATGTCCATATGCCTCAATAAATCTATACTAATAAAAGGGTAATATGCTAATTAGGCCAGACATCTTCTGGACATCCTTCCTGACAAAGCTGGGGGCATGGCCCTGATCTCAGGCCAGGCCTGGGGACCATATCTGCACACAAATTTCATGCGCTGGGCCTCTAGTTTGTTAAAAAAATGTAAAATTTACACATGGAAAATAAACACATGAGAATGTGCTTACCATTAGTTAATAAGGAAAACTAAATTTAAAATCACATTGAGATCCAATATAGTTATTGGGGAAAGGGTACAGCTTGTTTAATATGCTTTCATATTAGAGCAGAAATTTCCCTGATTTAGAAATAACATGAACACAGCCTTTAAAGAAAACAGTCGTATTATTTATTACAATGTTTTACGGAGCCTCTTCTCTGGGGTCATGTCGTCCAGCTCCACCAAGTCATGTGGAACAGTCAGGCGTGTGCCCGTAGGAACCAGGTTTGTTCTCCAATGTTGGTCTTCACGAAAGGAAACAGGGTTCCTTGGTGAGCAATGTATTCCCTGAAAAAGAATAATTCAAGCTGGATTTTGAATTATCTTAACTATTGTCACATAAAAAGAATGTTTTCAACAGCTCCTAATAGGGGGGTAGTGGTTAAAGAAGATAAAGTGGTTGAACGGAGGGAAGGCTACTGGGCACAAGTAGAAACAATCTAAGTCTCAACTAGAAAAGGTTATATACCCACCAAAAACACTAAGATAAAAAGATAAACAACCACAAATGTTGGAGTAAATGGTCTGGCAGTTTCTTATTAAACTATACATACACCTATTCTGGGACCCAACAATTTCATCCTTAGATGTTTACCTAAAAGGAATAACGACATACCAGTATGTTCACCCACAAACAAATTGCACAAGAATATTCACAACAGCTTTATTCATAACTAGAGGCCCGGTGCATGGATTTGTGCACCAGTGGGGTCCCTCGGCCTGGCTTGCGGGGATTGGGCCGAAACTGGCTCTCTGACATCCCCCAAGGAGTCCCAGATTGTGAGAGGGCGGTTCTCGGGTGACGCACCCCAGAATCGGGCTCCCTCCTCTCTAGTTCCGGGTGCATCACCTGAGAAGCACAGCTGCCAAGTTACCACAGCTCAGCAGCTCCTGCATTGAGCATCTGCCCCTGGTCATCACTGTGCATCATAGCTACCGGCCAGTCGGCCGGTGGCTTAGGCTTTTAGATATATACACAGTGTTGTTGTTTTTTCAAGTAGAAACAGCCTGGGTGCCCATCAACAGGAAAATGGAAAAAACAAATGGTGATATATTCATGCAAAAGAATACTCAGCAATAAAAGGAATGAACCACTGATACATGCGACTTTAATCTCAAAAACACACTGAGTGAAAGAAGCATTATGCTTTGCATGATATCATTTATGTAAAATATTAGAACAGGCACATTTACCCTATGAGGCAAAATAACCAGAACAGTAGTTACACCTGGTAGGACGTGGAGTGGATTGCCTGGAAAGGGCCAGGAGGAAACTTCCTGGATGACTGCAATGTTCTGAGTTCTGTAAAGGGTTTGGGTTACACAGGTCTATGCATTTGCAAAAACTCAGCAAATTTATACTTAACATTTGTGTACTTCATTGCATGTAAGTATACATAAAAAATTTAAAAAACTAAACAGTATTACATCGATTTAATGACATGCATGTTGAACTATTAGGGAAAAGTATACCAATGTCTGCAATTTATTTTGAAATAAATCATAAAAGTGGCATGGATAGATAATGTAGAGTGAAAGGTAGAATCCATGTGGTTGGTATTTGGATATTTACCATAAAATTCTGTCAACTTTGCTTATGTTTGAAAATTTTGATGGGGAAAGCCTTTTAAGAGGTTTGGAGGAAATTTGGCGTAAGTTTTTGTCAGCCTAATCTGGGTTTTTCTGATCTCTGCACTTATTCATTGTGGGACCTTGCACAAATTAACTTCTGCAATTGTCATTTTCCTCATTTGTACAATGTAGTTCATACCTCATATGGTTATTCTGAATGCTGAGACAATTCATTTTACATGCATCACAATGATGGTAGACAGAAAGCACTCAATAAATATAACTTACAATTTTTTTAAAAGTATGTACAAGACACAAAACAACTGGTAGAAGAATGTGGGGCACCTTAATGTGTTTAAATAAAGCAATATGATTTCCACACTAGGTAGTTCAAATAACCATAATACAATTTCTTTTGTTTTGTCCCATAAATGTTTTAGAAAGTCAAAGAAAATAATCTTATTGCATTGATATTGTGAGAATATACAGAACCTTAGATCAAGGAGTGAAATGCAGAAATACACCTCTTATCAGCTTAATATCTGGACTTGCTGAAAGAAGCTACCCTGCTTCACCCAGTCTTGAATTAAACACTCAGAAATGTCACCCCATTATGTTTTATGCCTGGCACTAGCACCTGTTAAGTAGGTGGGCACACAGTGAACGTCTCTAACACATTAAGGTAGAGAGGAGGGTTATGGTGGGGCAGGAGGCTATTAATCACAACTTCCCTTCACCCCCAAGAGAATAACAGACTCACACCTGGCAGGTGGCAGAATGAGCAACTGTATGCCACTCGGGGGAAGCTGGGAAGCCCCTACTTTTCGGGGAAGCTTACTATATTATCTCCAGGTATGTGTGTTATCTGTAAATTTCCATATTCTTTGCTATCTTGTGTACCTTTTGCCATCTTTTTATCAACCATCCTGTTACCCATCATGCAGCCCACATTTCCACACAATGTTGTAAGTGCCTGAAACTAAGTAGTAGCAGCTTGTCCTTGTCCTGCAATTGGGCACAGCCCTTCCGTTTGCTACATGGCCCACAGTTCCCTACTGTCTTCCACACGAGGTGCATGTCCTGCCTGGCCCGTGTGGCACTTGGATCTTGGTCTGGTTCGATTTGGGCAGTGGTGAGACAGTAGGAGTTTCTTAGTGGTTGGTTCAGATCTAGACTAGAAGCACACACCCATACGCACCAAAACAGGATGGCAGTACCATTTTATGGACCCTTTTAAAAAATGACAGGAATGTCGGTGGTCAGATGCCTTGATGAGTACATGGGATCCTTACTAGCATTTTATCAAAAGAAGGCACTAACTTAAAGGAGAAGGAGAAACTCAACAAACCTCTTTTGGAAAAAATCTGACAGGATTCAAGTCTTAGGACATTCTTTTCTGACACTCCTGGAAACAAAGATTAGGTTTCATAACTATATTTGCTTTGAAACCCACACAGCACTGCTTTCTTTCTTTTCTCTGGTATTTTTAATCTATTCCCCCTTTTCCAGATTGAAATGAACTGGGCAGGGCCATTTACCTAGTGTCTAATTAGAAGTTTGGGGCTATATCCACCACATGGCAACTATTCAACCACTTTGTAATCACATCATGTCTCTAAAATGCTCTGAAAGCTTCAAATATTAAATTAAATAGTTCTATTAAATGTGCATAAAATGAGAATGAATTTTTCAATTAGTGGATATAAAAGTATTCACATTTCATATATGAAGATAGTTTTATCATCTTGCTCCTGAGGTAATTACTTCTGCTTTCCCAAATGGTTGTAATATGTAGGATCAGATTCAGAAAGATCATATTTTTAGCCCACATATAAGTATTTTCCCTTTTTCTAAAATGTTACCCATCTTCTTTTCTGTTGCACAAAAGACAGTTTTATGTCTACTCCCTTTATTGCTGTAAGTTTGTGGACTCTGCCAGTAATTTCCTGACTTTTAGAAGAGCTAATACGTCTCTCTCCTCAGCCCTGTTGATTATAATAAGGTTGAAATTTCTCTGCAAGCTTCAAGGGCAGAACAGGGCAGAATTTACATCATTCTTAACATGGGTTCAAGCTACAACTCAAGAATTTTTATGTCAATCATCCAACTAAAGTTCCTGTTTTAACCTCAATAGGAATCAGCAATGATTTTTACTGCTATTGCCCCCCCCCCCCTTTTTTTACTAGTTATTTTTTTGAGGCTGAATCAGAGAAATGTTTGGAACATGTGCACTGCAAGCAACTGGATTTCTCAGACAGGAAGCACACAAAAATACTTTCTCCTTTTACTTAGGTTGCATTTATTTAACATTCTAAAGAATGACTATCTGATTTCAAGGATCATATTTAGATCAATTTTAACAAATAAGAAAAAATACTCATTTCACAAATAAGATAAAACCAAAAGTTTTTTCTACCTAAGCAGTTAGTTCCCAAGCTATTCCCGGAACCACCTATCCTTCTACAGAGAGCAAAACTGGTACGACCCAGAATAACTTTACCTTACTGTACTGCCCAAGCAAAACTGGAGGACACACCAACTAGACCGAATGGTGAAATGAGTACAACATTCTTAATAATTAAGAGCTAACAGGCTACATATTAGAAAAAAATTCATTTAAAGTTTGCTCGGAGTCATTTACATTAGTCTATGATAGAAACACAAATAATCAATGAGAACATCAAGCCACGAGAATAAAACCATGGAAGAAAAAATAATTAGTACAAATACAAAATACAGATACATATATAAGGTTTTCTTTTTAACTGTGATGACACATCTTTGGTTCAAAAGTATGCTTTCACATTACAGATCTCATTTCTCATCCTTAAGCAAAGTATGGTACAGAGGACACAGGATTTCTTTCTTTATCTTTTGTATCTTTCTTTTTGTCTTTCCCTCCTAGTATTACCAATCAAAATTCCATACTATCCTTTAAGAGCCACGTTAAAAACCTCACCAATGACCTTCTCCCCAATGATTAAAATTAAGCTGTTCTCAACATTTTATATTTTCAACACCACCTAGCTAAAATCTCTAAAATGCTAGACTTCTTGGGAGAATATTCTAAAAATTCCTTACATAAAATGAAGTTCTCACCACCTTATATGGCAAGAGTTTAAAAGTCATCTGGAGTTAACACAAGATCTTTGGAGAACTTGCTATGCAAATAATAAAAAGGGAGGGCTGGACACAGTTGTTGGGGTGTTTGGCTAAAAGTCTCATAAGTTACATCTCAAAATTAAAAATTTTCTCACTCTTTTTCTCAACTTCTGTTTGTGGTTTCTTCTTCTTCCCCAGGGTCACACACCATCTGGTAAACATAGCAGCTAAAGACCCTGCTGGGTTTCTGTTCTATGTGTAGGACCAAGTCTCTGTCAAAGTAGACTTCGTGGCTGTATGTCTGCAATGAAAACACAGTCAAATGCAATCTCCCCTTCACTATTTACAATAGAACCATATTGACTACTTGTCCCTAAAATGTCACAGCACCTATGCCAGGGATCTTCAAATACACATTTGGAGGCAAAATAGTTGTCATAAAAGGTTTATTTTTCATTATTTGTGGATATGCAGATTACTTACGACAGTGGTCAGCAAACCGCGGCTCGCGAGCCACATGCGGCTCTTTGGCCCCTTGAGTGTGGCTCTTCCACAAAATACCACGTGCGGGTGCGCACGTACAGTGCGATTGAAACTTCATGGCCCATGCACAGAAGTTGGTTTTCGGAAAGGAGATAGACGAAACAAGCATACAAGACGAGTGTGGATGGGAGAGTTGGAAGGGGCCGACCTCAGCGAATGTACCTCAATCAGATTGAGGACGTTTTTAGCAAAGGCCAGCTTAGGAGTACCCTAATTAAGTTAGTAACAATGTACCTACCTATATAGTTTAAGTTTAAAAAATTTGGCTCTCAAAAGAAATTTCAATTGTTGTACTGTTGATATTTGGCTCTGTTGACTAATGAGTTTGCCGACCACTGACTTATGAGAAAAGCATGACACAAAATGCTAAGAATGAAAAGAGCCCTGAACTTAGGAGTCTGAACAGCCAGATTTTATTGCCAATACTGCAACTATTTCACCATGTTTTGGTGGGAAAATTGCTAAACCTCTCAGGTTCTCCACTGATAAAACAAGAATTGGATAAAATATTTCTTATAGCTTTTATATTCTGTAATACTCAGAAGAATAGACAAATGCTTTTAAGAGTGCCTGGAAACACTACATTCTTAGATATGGTCTCTATTAAATAACTGTAAACTTTTATTTTTTAAAATATTAACAAACTTTCAAAATGAGAGAAAACCAAGGACTATGATAAGGAAATAGTCAGCATGTCCCGGAAAAAACAAAGTTTTATCTTTAAGGCCACTAGTAAGGTGACATCCTCTACTCCCTAGGGGAGGCAGTCTTAAGAAGTACTCATTTTGTCCTACATGTAGTCCAGTAACCTCTCTCATGTGGTCATTGGTCTAGGTGAACTTGGACTGACAGATATAGAAACATCAGTTTCAATAAATGCCACCTATAAAGGGAACCCTTACAACTTTGTATTGCATGAACTCTACTCACCACATCCCATGACTCCACCAGTGGAATGCTTTTAAGTAAAGTTCCATATTCATTACAGTGGAAATCAAGGTGAGCTTTTCCTTCGGCATCTATTTGAGTAACAGCTACCACAGAAAGCAAATCCAATTCATCTTCATAGTCCACAATTTTGAAAGTCTTGGGGAATAGATGGATAAGGCAAAGGAAAAGAAGAACAAATCCAGTTATCCAGTTAGGGTTATCTCTACATTTGTAGTTTAACTATTCTACTACTTATGAAAATAATGCAGAAAAAAGAATGAGTGGGTGGGAACATAGGGAGGAAGGTGTCTCTACTTATATGCCTAGTAAAATACCAGTTTCAAGATTTTCAAGACTTAAACAGTATCCCATAGATTTTGACAAACAGAACCAAGTCTATGTACATCTCAGCCAAACTATAACTGAAATTCTCTATTATGAATAGAGAGCAAACCAGAGCTTCTCCAAATTCAAAAGAGATATTCAACTGCTGTCTCAGAATATCTGGTTCCCAGAAACAACTAAATATATAGAACCCAGTTCTGCAACCTGAAGACTGCCCACTGTGCTTGGAAGGTTCTTATGACAGAAAAAAACAAGTCATTTCAAGAAGAACTGATAGCCCATCATATACTATTTAGGATTCTATTTGTCATACTTTTTTAAAAACACACACCAAAAAACCCTTCTTAGTTCCTTAAAGAAAACAAACAAACAACAAAATTGCTGCTTAAACTTGAGGAAGGATATTTAGAATTGAAATTCAACCCACAAAACAGGAGTAGGATAAGAGATATAGGTTAGATTAAAGATGGTAAAGACTCAAGGGAGGAAAACCTGGGACTCCAACAGCCTCGCAGGGAAGCAGATCCATGCCCAGCCATCAGGGATGGACCAGAGAGACATGTCCTGGCAGGCACAGCAAATTTCTCTTAATCACCACATGCAAATCCTCCACTTACATTTGGTCAAACTGCTTGCTAACCCATTTATATTTTCTACCTTTACCACTTATGACATACAAATTTACATAGATTATCTGTGGTTCCTTTTCATTTACTCTTTTGCATTGATCTAAACTTGGTCAAACTTCAAAGTTTGGGTGTACTTTTATAGATTTTAATCACAATCCCTTTCAATTTTCCTTTTCCAGGCTAAAAGTTTTTATTTTCTTATCTCATGATGTAGAGTAGCCCTCTTTGCAACTACCTCCTTCCCTCTTAATTATTCTTGCTACCTTTGGGTAGTTTTGGTATGTCTTTCTTGAATATAGTTTTTTATACAGGATAGGGAGCTTTCTGCTTTGTTCTCAACAGATTTCCTTGGTTCAAAAGAATATATATTTTTTCCTTTTTGACAGTAGCCACATACTGGGCCAACTCCAACCTATTTTTAAAATTTTTCAAAAACTATCCTTAGAAGGTTATTCTAATATTTCTACCTAGAAATAGTACACAAATAATATAGTTCTATGGTCTAAATGGATTTAGTATTTATGCATTGGTTTTATATTTGCAGCATGGTAACTGTCAGTTGATTTCAAAAGTCCTTCCAATGCCTCTTTAAAAGAAAAGGATAGCCCACTGGTGTGGCTCATTGATTGAGTGTCAACCCATGAATCAAGAGGTCACTGGTTTGATTCCCGGTCAGGGCACATGCCCGGGTTGCAGGCTTAGTCCCAGGTAGGGGCATGCAGGAGGCAGCTGATTGGTGATGTTTCTCTTTCATTGAGAAAATCTATCCCTCTCCCTTCCTCTCTCTCTGAAATCAATAAAAACAATAATTAAAAAAGGATAAAAATGTATTAGCTCAGTGACTAGTAATGTCAAGTTGAGGCCAAAGGCTGAACTGATTTACGACCCCTCTTCCCTGGCCCATGAACATAAACAAACATATCCATGTCTAGTAGGTAAAAAAATAAGGTTAAAGCCATAAAGTCAGAAGGAGAAAACTCAAGACTTTTCTAAGAGATTTCCCTCTAAAGCAGCAGTTCTCAACCTGTGGGTCGCGACCCCTTTGGTGGTCGAACGACCCTTTCACAGGGGTCGCCTAAGACCATCCTGCATATCAGATATTTACATTACGATCCATAACAGTAGCAACATTACAGTTATGAAGTAGCAACAAAAATAATTTTATGGTTGGGTCACAACATGAGGAACTGTATTTAAAGGGCCAGAAGGTTGAGAACCACTGCTAAAGTATCCACATTAACACAACAAAACAATAAGCTAATGGTATTTTCAAGTTATTTCAGTCCTATGAACCTTTCTGCAAATAAAACCTTATGAAAAATTCCAATCTGAAAAGAGAGGGTAACGGGAAAGCACTGGTTGAAATAGTATGCACAGTCTTACAGACTAAGTCTACATGGAACTCACCCTCAATCTCTACCCCAGGGTCCCTGTTGGCCAAAATAATTTAAAACCCATAGGGCAAGTACATACTAGTTTGGTTTGTTGTCTCTGGCTAGAGTAATACCTCTTGTTCTGGGTCATCATCCAGAAGATTAAATTTTTTTTTAACCACCCGTCCAGATGCAGTAACAGTGGGTAAGTTTTCATTCTATCAGATGGAGAGAGAAAAAAGATGTGACAAGTCCTAGTATATGCAGTTAATAACGAAATTAATTAGCAAATGTGGTAAAACTAACCAACCCTTCTCCAACATCCATAATTCTTTCCTCAACTGATAAAATTCTGAATCAGCTTTTTGATCCTCCATTTAATAAAAATACTTGTTACTGTAAAGTTTTTAATGGATAAAACACTAAAATAGGCAAAAATAAATACGAAGGTTACAGATTCCCTACTTCACTCGCCCTTCAGACTCTGCTTTAGTATATAGCACAGCAAATAGAGTGGATCTGCTTTTGGAAATTTCCCTCTGTATCATTTCCTTCATATTCTTAATTTGTATGCTAAAAGAAAAGAACCAGCTGGAGTCAAAGCAATGAATTAAACCCAAAGGTTGATAACTCATCAATAACTTAAAGAGAAACCCAGAAAGGAAATAGAAATAAGCAAAAAATACTCAATATAGTCCTGGCTGGTTCGGTTCAGTGGATAAAGGGTCGGACTATGGATTGAAGGGTCCCGGATTCGATTCTGGTCAAGGGCACATGCCCAGTTTGCAGGCTCCATCCCCAGTAGGGGGCATGCAGAAGGCAGCTGATCAATGATTCTCTCTCATCATTGATGTTTCTCTCTCTCTCTACCTCTCCCTTCCTCTCTGAAATCAATAAAAATATATTTTAAAAAATACTCAATATAATAAATTCTCTGCAGATCTCCTATGTACATGGGGTTAAGACCAGCTAGCCACATAGACAAAGTGAACAGACTTTTATAAACTTGTGCTGTTCTTGTCAGTCATGCTAAAGGGCAAACACATCTGCACTATTCTATTCCTACAGAGAAAGACAGTGATACACACAGATTTTAAAGTACTCCTGACTTACTTTGTTCTCTCTGTTGGCCAATATGACAAAATCTTCAGAGACCTGATGCTGGCCACTATTATTTTCTATTTCATTTAGCTTTAAAACTCTGAAAAGAGAAAAAAGGATTCTAAGAACCTAAGACTTCAACTCACCATCAAAATGCCAAAGTTGAACTAGTGAAACTCAACAAATGAAAATTATAGTAACAACACTGAATTAGTTCTCCTCTCCTTCCGATTTTCTGAAATACTAACGCCCATTTATTTACATGTCCATAAATTCTTTCAAATTCAGGTATCTTGTTAAACAGAAAAATGTAGGAATGATGACAAGTGCTACTGAGGTAGGTAATGAAGTAGCATGCTCAGGCTTCAGCCATCTTCCAAACTGGCTTAATGAAAGTTACTTCAAAAAAAAAAACCTCATCTCTGGCATCCTGCAACAGGTCTTTAACGTTTTGACTTTAACAATGGCATTATAGTACAGGCATACCTTGTTTTATTGCTCTTCGCAGATGTTGCATTTTTTTTTTTTTTTTTTTTTTTTTTTACAAACTGAAGGCAAGACCTTCCACCACCAAAAAGATTAAGGCTCACTTTATTGCAATACTTGCTTTATTGCTGTCATCTGGAACCGAACATGCAATATTTCTGAGATATGCCTGTAGATAATTTGCATTTTTATTTCTGAAGATAAAATGAGATATCAATGAACAACACTTGAAGTTAATTATAAGACAGACTGGATTATCAACCATGCTTGAACTAAGAGTTTTCATGAAAGAGTAATATTTAAGAACTGCAAATGACTCAATACTTTTCTTTTTTCTTAAGATTATATTTAAAGATTTGGGTTTTCTGAGTGGTTTCCTTGGATCAAGGGAAAATAAAATAATTTGCTCACCACCCACACAAATCTGTTCACAGCTCTAACAGGCTACAAAAGCACAATGTTTTCAAAGCTTAAAGTCTCAAGTGCAGGCAAAGAGAACAGCAGGGAGAAGCAGCTACTGTGGCCAGGAAGAGCCAGAGGCCTTAGAGTTTGCCAGATATAAAGAAATCAGATTAATTTTAAATTACCCAATTAGCTATCTTAATTAGTGCGGATATTGTATAGTGCCTATCTATTAAAACCTGGCAAAAGGCCACATATTCTCTGTGGACTTTATTTTCTTTCTTTCTTTTTTTAAAAATATATTTTATTGATTTTTTACAGAGAGAAAGGGAGAGGGATAGAGAGTTAGAAACATTGATGAGAGCGAAACATCGATCAGCTGCCTCTTGCACACCCCCCACTGGGGATGTGCCCGAAACCAAGGTACATGCCTTTGACCGGAATCGAACCCGGGACCCTTCAGTCCGCAGGCCGACGCTCTATCCGCTGAGCCACATGGGTTAGAGCAGGACTTTATTTTCTTAAACTCAAACTGCCCTAACTGGTTTGGCTCAGTGGATAGAGCGTCAGCCTGTGGACTGAGGGGTCCCAGGTTCGATTCCAGTCAAGGGCATGTACCTTGGTTGCGGGCACATCCCCAGTAGGGGTGTGCAGGAGGCAGCTGATCAATGTTTCTCTCTCATCGATGTTTCTACCTCTTTATCCCTCTCCCTTCCTCTCTGTAAAAAATCATAAAATATATTTTTAAAAAAACAACTCAAACTAATATTAAGAGATGGGTGGTAACAAACATTAAAAGTAAGGTTTACAAAAGCTGAGCCAGTTTTTATAACTTTTTGTAAAAGTTCACAATCGTATTTCATTAAGACCAGTCATCCTCCTTATACTCAGTCCAGAGAAGTAGACGAATTAACGTGGAGAAGACACTCCCTTCTTACTCACGAACACTCACTGAGCACCTTAGTCTTGGCTAAGCACTGTGCTCAGTGCTAGGATTAGAGGAGTCAGAAAAACAGACTCTTTCCCTGTATTTATGGAGCTCATGATTCCAAGTCTAGATATTTAAACAGATGTTCACACAAATAATTAGTTAAAATTGCTCTAAGTGCTACAGAGGAAGATTACATAGCTGGTGCAATGAAAAGACGATGAGGAGCTAATCTAACAAAGGTTTCAGGAAAGGACTCTGTGGAAAAGGGACATTTAAACTCAGGCATTAAATATGAACAGATATTAGGTAGAAGAATAGCTCAGGGAAGCAGACTCCAAACACAGGGAACAGGTCCCCGTCTTTCTGAAAAGAGGATGACTGAAGTAAACTGAGTCAGAGGAGGGTATTTCAGACCATGCCAAGAGCAACAAGAAGCCATAACAAGGTTGAAGCAGAATTCACATGGTCAGGTTTTTGTGTTTGTTAATGTTTCTAAAAATCACTCTTAGCTGCTGAGAAGAAAACAGACTTAAAAAATGCAAAAATGGATTTTTGGAGTCCTGTAAGTACACTATTAAATTACTATGGTCCAGGCCAGTGATGACAGTGGTCTGGCCAAGATGATGACAGTGGCCAAGGGCAGAAAGTGGCAGATTGAAGAAATATTTAGTAGCAAAATAAACTGCACTGACAGAGAGAGAGAGAGAGAAAGAGAGAGAGAGAGAGAGAGAGAGAGAGAGAGAGAGAGAGAGAGAAGATGTGAATGTTTAAGTATATGTACCCTGATGAAAGACAAGGTCAGAAAAGTGCCAAGAATGATTCCAGATTTCTAACATGATCTTAGTTGAGAGATTTGGGCTAGAATAACATTTTTGGAATTTTGTATACACGATCTTTGAAGCCAAGGGAATATAGAATTCTGGAGAGAGAAAAAAAAGAGTGAGAAGACCAAGTCCTGAGGACTTCTAACAAAGTTTGAGTAGAGGAGCATGACGTATACTGAGAAGGGCAGATCACAGAGAGGGGGACACATTTAGGAGAACTGTGTCAGAGAAGCCAAATGAAGAGGGTTTCAAGGAAGGAGAGGACAACTCTTGGAAAATGTGGGTTAACAAGGTTTACTTCAAACGATCTGCTACCTCTCCTATGGCAAGGCTGTTATTTAGAACAAAGATAAATCATCTTTGTTCTCATTAATCCTGGAGAACTAAGACCTGATGAGGATGAGCCAATCTGCCATCTTCTTTACTTTTAAATCATCCATCGAAGAACTTACTCAAAGATAATATTATAAACAGTAATGATGAGGCTGAGGGAATAGCCAGGTTTTCCAGATGTCCGTCTCTGAGGAAGCACTCTATAGGCATCTAATTATTTCCATAATTTGCTCAGCAATTAGCTAGTACAAAAATAGAGATCCCAGTAAATGTTACCAAAAGCTACTTTTAATTTTAAAATAACTAATGAAAATACTCACTTGACCTGATTTGGGCCAACATGTATTATTCTTCCAGAAGCATCAGGATGAAAATAGATCCAGTCAGATTCTAGAGAACAACATTCCATTTCTTGGATCCCATTTTTAGCCTGAAGTTGGGAAAAAATATTGAGACTAAAGATTAAAAGAAAGGAATTTTTTTTTTCTTTCAAATCTAAGAGCAGTGACAGATCAGTAAGTCAAAGGTACAGGGAAGAGAAAATATTAACCAGTTGAACTGGGATGTGTATAAGGGCTGAATTAGGACACTCAAACTTGAGAAATCTAAAACATTTATATTCAGGAATCTCATAGATTTACCCTGTACCAAATATTATACCTCATAAAAAATCTCTTAGTTACCATATCTCAGACACACCCAATTTGTGTCAGCATCAGATGTTTTACATTCATTATTTCATTTGATCTTACAACATTCAAAGCATATTTTGTTATCTCCACTTTATGGGTGAGAAAACAAAGAGTATAAATCATTTTCTCAATGTTTAGCATCTACTAAACAGCAGATTTGACTCCAAAGTCCATGGACTTTCCATTCTATAACCTTGCCATAATTATGCTCATGCGGTCCCCTCCCTTCCCCATCCCTAACAAACCGTCACTCAGAAGAGTGGATACATGAAAATAAACACGTAACCAAACCTAAAATCTCAGGTCATATGATCTCCTTGGATAAGCCAGATATTAAACTTCAATGCTGAGGAAATGGTCTAATACTGCTTAGCCTTTTAGACCGTGGAGACATTTATTTCACAGCAATCTATTTAGACATTAAAATCACCTCCATGATATGTTATCACATATGCACATATATGTGTTTTGCTTTATACACAAGAGCACTGGGAACCATTATCAGCATGAATACTAGTACATTAACTTCACTAGCTTTATCTAAGTCACTTAAATTCTTTAATTTTTCCAATTTAAAATAAAATAATACCATCTTTCCTATTTGACACTCATGAAAGTTTGTGAAATATTAGTGAATTTATTCCAGGAGCATATATTGACAGCATGCTATGTTTTAGGTGTCACACTAGGCATTTATACTTGACGTGACGTGAACGTACAGTAATCCTTGCCATCAAGAAGCCCATAATCAAGAAGGGGGGCAGAGAATAATAAGGCAGCGTAAAAAACAAAGTGATCAAGCATTCAACCCAGGTGAGCAGAATTTCAGGAAGAAAAAAAGCTTAAACTGAAACTTCCAGGATGAGCAGAAAATGACTAGAAAGAAGAGAGCAAATTCAAAAGCACCGAAGTATTCACCTACCTAGCGTGTATGTGCGTGAACACGAGAAGCAACCAAAATTAAATTAAGGAAAACAGTGTCCAGCCATGAGACAGGAGCAGGAGGCTGGGGCTATGTCACAAGTGCTTTACATGCCATGCTTTTCTAAAAATTTGAATTGAACACATTTTATGTATCAAGTTAGAGAATGAGTTTTAATTTTCCAGAATTTAATAAATAT
This sequence comes from Myotis lucifugus, assembly GCF_000147115.1. Classification (NCBI taxonomy): domain Eukaryota; kingdom Metazoa; phylum Chordata; class Mammalia; order Chiroptera; family Vespertilionidae; genus Myotis; species Myotis lucifugus. The sequence goes on from NW_005871053.1 coordinate 10,492,662, forward strand.
CCTCATAGGAATGATGATATTATTACATTTTATAAGAATATCAACGCAATTAAGCATCTTGGATGCAACCACTGAAATTAATGTGTCTATGATGGCATTAGCGCCAGATGCTCCTTCAATATAAAATATGTACATACTATACATATCTTTCTTTAGGAGATTATTCTCTTTATTATAATATCTATAACACACAAAAGAAACACCATCCCTCTATATTAAACACTATGCAGTATTACAAACTTTGTAGTGTTTATTTGTTCAAATGCTAGATTTTATTTATTTATTTATTTATTTATTTATTTATTTCAAATGCTAAATTTTAAAGCACAGTTTAATAGAAGACTCTGACACATGTACTGAATTCTTCAGTTTGGATGCATATGTGCTTTGGGATTATCTACTCTTCCGACTGACAGGTGGAAGGTAATGGGCATATGCATCATTATGTCACTGCAATAAAGCTGTCTAGCAAAAGGATTGAAACTTCCCCTGGATTTGGCAATTATTTATGAATATATTAAAACACAGATTTGACTAAAATCTGTATTTTAATATATAGTCTTAATCAATTATTACAGAAGGAGAGCCCATGCCAGACATGCTTAATATGGATACTGAAAGCCATTTTACACACACGAAAGAATATGTCTTATCAGTTCTTATGTAAGAAGAGTATGTACTCAATATCCACAATGTGAACTGTGTAAGGTTGGGCTGGAAGAAAAAGTTAAGTAAAAAAAGAGATACGCGAGGTCCTGTCAGCTGAAGGATGTCCTCTGCTTGGGAGGTGAACAATCAAACCAGACTTGTCACGGCAGGAAACAGCCCCTCAAGAGTGCACCGCAACAGAGGATACCACTGGGCGGGGCCAAACAGGAGCTGTTTTATGAGGTAGGTAAATGAAAAACAGAGGGAACCATAATCCTGCAAAAAGAAAACCAGAAGACACTGTACATAGTGTTCCCTGCTGGCCACGACATCAAGGGCAATAGATAAATGAACCCAAGACTGTGCTGATCTTCAGCATGGTAAAAGGTGACCTGTACTCTAAAAGGCTCTGGGTCCAACAGCAACTGAGCAAGATCCTGAAAGACATGGGTGGAATAAGCTGAGTCTGCCTCAGAAAAGTTCATTTGATTTATCAAGAGGTTCCAGAAATAAACAAAACTAAACCAGAAATACAAAACAAATATGGAATGTACACTCATTCTTTTGCACTTACCTCAATCACTGTACTTAACAGACAGCATCTAATTTATCTACATATTTGTGTGTGTTTTTGAGAGAGTAAGCAACTTGAGGAAATGTGTCCCAGCCATGTCTGGCACACAGTTTGCCCTCAATGATACTTATTAATTGATAAATCAATGCCCAAAATCACTTTTTAAATGAAGAAAAATAGATTTAATGGATGGAAATTTCTTTTGTCTTACCATGTACCATTTCTTCCTATTTTGCCATAAATAATTTAAGAATAGCCTTGAAAGGTCAAAGTGTTTCATGGCTTACATTGTGAACACTCGAATTTTACCTGGTTCTGTTCTGGAAAGCAACAAACCATGAAAAAGCAGAGCCAACAACACATTCCACCAGCAATTTCAGAGGCAGCCTGAACATATTTCATTGATTCCCACCATGAAGCTTTCAGAGACGATTTGCATGGGCTCCCCCGCTGGGAGACTGGTAAGGAAAACACCTAAGTAATCTCTGCTGCCCTAAGAATTTTCAAATGCTAATGTTTTTAAATTCCAGGTAGGACACACAAGCTTTTGCTGTATTCTTTGTAATCTTCAGTACTACACATTATTCACAAATTAATACAAACAAAAAGTAACTCAGGAACGTGAACTTATTAGAGAAGCAGAGAAAGAATTTCTGATACGAATTTACTACTAAAAGGTCTGATCACTCATGATTTACCAAGGAGTTGTCTTTAAGGGCACAAATATGGAAAACTCCCTTCTGCTTCTTCTTATTAGGTGTGATGATGTAGTGCCAAGGGTGGCCTCCAATCTGAAAGGCGTTCTCCAGGGAGGACACCTCAAAGAGCGGTGGTGGCGTGTCTGTAGACATGGGCAAAAGCAATTTATTAGCTTTCTCTGTTCTGGTAGCTTTGGAACATTCATTAGCTGAGTTCAACCTTTCTTTGCATGCATCATCTATGAGTTTCCATTAATGAAAAATTACCGTGTTCAAGAAAATAAAAAACAATCAGGAAACAGGCTTATTGCTAAGAAAAGAGGAAGCTGGTAGAAAACAAATGTTAGGCTATGAGTCAACCTTCTAGGAATCTGTTTTCGGGGTAAGTGTGACCTGTAGTTGAGTGGAGATAAAAGTGGGCTGAAGGTGCTTATGATGGAAAAATGACAAAGTACAGCCAATAAAAGCAGCTACCATTTACTACGACGCATCTGCCGTGTACAAGGCTGGGTTAGATACTATTTCCAACTCTCATAACAATCCTGCAAGATAATTAGGTCTAATAATTCCTTCAGTGTGAGGAAGACATCTTCCATAATCTAGACTAACAGGTTAAACTTACCAAACTTTACAAGAGCAGTCCTGCTTGGGATTTCCAGCGTGGAAGTGATATTAGTCACAGTGAATGTAAGCAGTTAGGATAGGCCCTGTCACGATGGAAGCTTTATTAAAGGATAGCCAGTACTACTATATTATTATTAGACAAGTTTACTTTAAAGGAGTTTAGGTACATCTAGTCAGTCACTGGCTTTTGGAGATTGACATCATATGAGAAATAAAAGCAACCTCGTTTTATTGCGTGTTGCTTTATGGTGCTTCATAGGTGCTGCATTTTTTATAAACTGAAGGCAAGAACCTCCACCAGCAAAAGATTCTGACTCACTTTATTGTGATACTTGCTCTGATATGGTGGTCTGCAACTGAACTCACAGTATCTCTGAGGTATGCCTGCGCTTGCTTTATTGTGATGGTCTAGAACTGAACTCACAGTATCTCTCAGGGATGCCCATATCTGTTGGTGTTTCTTAGTCGTCTTCGATGACAATTAATTTTAGGTAGAGGTAACAGATTTACTCTTACAGAAATACATAAGCGGAAGGCACGGCATCTTTAGAAGATCAGAATTCCTTTTGGGCAGCCTGTGAAGCACCACATGGTCTATTTGAGCAAGTGGCTCATCTATGATTCCTTTGTTTAGCCTTTTACTTGAGAGTTTAATCTTTGGTTTATGAGGCCACCACTGTCAGTAAAGGGGCTTATCTTAGGGAGACCACTTACTCATGTTATTATAGAAATGTGTGCTTTATAAGGCCTCTTCATAAGCACAATTTACTACTATACATAGGTAACAGCTATCGCCATACGGGAGAACTATGAGTGTTTATATTTTCTCTATTTCATTTAATTTCATTTTCTATTTTTTCTGTAGTAAAAATAAACTGCTTTGTCTGGCCGATGTGGCTCAGTGGTTAAGCATCGACCTATGAACCAAGAGGTCAGGGTTTGATTCCCAGTCAGGACACATGTCTGGGTTGCAAGTTCAATCCCCAGTGTGGGCCGTGCAGGAGGCAGCCGATCAATGATTCTCTCTCACCATTGATGTTTCTGTCTTTCTCTCCCTTTCCCTTCCTCTCTGAAATCAATAAAAAAAATAAATATTATTTTTAAGTTTACTCATGTGATTTTAATATCTCTTTCCAAATATTAAATCACATCATTGTATTCCCAAGATGAACTCTGGTCAGTCATGGTTTATTTCTTTTAACATACACTGCTGAATCTGAGTAATATTTAATTTCTTTTTTATTAAACTGCTGAATTTGATAAGCTGGTTAAATAGAGAACATTTTTATTATATTTATAGAATTTAATATAATTTTATTTTTTGTGCTTTCTCAACCATTAAGTATACTAGGGGGTTCTCTCTGTGTCTAAGCTCTATATTCAGATAGAATGGCAATTATATTTTCCTTGGAAAATACCTTTCTTAGAAGTAGGGAAAATTGTAGAATTGCAAAATAGTAAGTGAAGTGGGGGCAAAGATAGTAACATTTGCTGCAACTCATCATTTTGCAGATAAGGAAATCCAGACTAGAGAGGTTAAGTGACTTGCCAAAGGCCATTGATCTCTGGCCAAGCAAGGCTCAGCATCTCATCTCCAAGCCTCAGTTCAATGAATGAAGGATAGATTTTTCTTGACATGTATTCAATAGCAAGGAGCATGCTGTATAAGAGTAAAATGAGTTGAGTTTGTAATTAAATTATAAGAAAAACATTTGGGTGATTACAATTAATAATTTACACGACTACTTATTTTTAAAGGTGAAAAAATACTATATAGTAGCCATACCTGTGAGTTTAATATTACAAGGAATGCCAAAAGGAGCCTCTCCCACAGTTCCAGCAGTCCCACCCCATCTGCATGCACACCCTAAGTCAAGTTTCTGTTGCATGAACTAAAAACAAAACAAAACAAAAATGGTGTCTTTAGCACCTACTTATTGCTGTCTGGAGAGAGAAAAATTCAAATTCACATGTATATGACAGAAAATGTCTTTATTTATTCAGGGCTTTTATGTTTATCTTCCCACCCCTCTATTAAAGGTTATTTTGTCTTTCTGCATTTCCTGAATTTTTGTAGAGTAGAAATTTACACAAGTGTCTTACTTTAAAAGCATCTCATTAAAAACACCATACTTCAGGCCAAACCTCAAGTTAATTATAATAGGCAAATTCCAGTTTTCTCTACCTGTTCAGTGATGGCTTGGAAGCTATAGAGTCTGACCAGTCCTGAGCCGTACATCACAATCAGTATTCCATGAGATAAGGTAGCATCTGTAACGTTCCCGAAAATCTGAGGGGAAAGGTAGATATCACCTGAGAAAAGACCAGAAGGCCAATCCTCTGAGTGTTCACAGTGGTTTATGCATTTGCTTAATGTTCAGGCTACCACTACAATACTGCTGCCTCACATCATAAGATAATTATAACTTAGAAACTTGAAATTAAGGTGTTATTAGGGATGAGTGGTAAGCCACTGGAATCTCACACTGAAGCACTAATGGGAGATGCAGTAGCATTCATCTGCTTCATCTATTTGCTTCAGTTTTGTCAATATCTTTTAATGACAAATTGTATTCCTCATGGATATGGCTTTACATGAATCCATCTAATTCTAAATAAATATTTACTCTACCATGCATAGCCTGCCAGGGACCTGTTCTTTGTGCTAAAATGTTATTTATAAAGAGACTTAATTTTTTTTTAGCTAATTGGAGGGGGAGAGATTAGATCTAAAAAGTAATTCTAATAAGAAACAGCCAGCTCCAGATCTTTATTATTACCTTGTTCTCTAAATCTTTGATAGTGTTTAATTTTTTAGTCATGTAAAAACCAAACAAGTTAAAGACTAACCACCTATTATTAATTAATAATAATTAATTATTATTAATCTAATAATTCAAGTAAGACTTTGGTTCATTGCTCCCTTTCTGTTTCTGTGCAGTGGACTTGGTCATGATTCTCCATAGAAGTTCTGATGAAGAACTTGATCCTATGCTTATTTTAATATTTAACAAAAGCCAACATAGACAAATATTTAGAGCAATAAAAGAATAGAAATTAAGTGAAAATGGGTTTCTATTTCTACTCAAGACAAGTTACTGAGTAAAGATTTACTACCCCAATAAATAGCTTAAAGTACATTCCAGTCTGGACCCTGGGTAGCCTGATCATGCATGGTAAGTGAAAGATATACTTCAATTCCAAGTCAGCATATTGAAACCATATTCCTCAAATGATAATCTTAGCCATATGAGGATAAATAGAAACAATTTATGACTTCATTACGTGTTCATTCCTGCTGTAGACTGTAATTAGAATAGACAGTTACTTAATCTACAAGCACAAGGAGGACAATTATGTTCATGAGTTGTGTGTTTTGGTTATCTCTTAGAAGGTAAATTATAGTTTGCTTTGATCTTGACTAGCTCACGACTTTTTTTTCACTGACCCTGGGTCCCCACTATGTTTGCGTAATACAAACATAGTTTCAGTTATTGAGTGCTATAATAAAATAGCCACTCTATCTTAAAATTTGGTTTGTAATTTGGAGTCAAATTTAGTTTAAAATTCCAGTTCCTCCATTTATTGCCTGCTTAACTTTCTACTTGAATACATTATGTTATAATGTCATAAAATGCTCAAAGTGCCTGATACAAAACAATTAATAAATAACTATTATTCTTCAGCCAAATTTTTGTGCACCCGGAGCCTCTAGTATAATATAAACTTTTAAAAACTACATTCATCTTGTTTGCTACTGAATACTAGTGGTCTGTCAAGATCTGTTCTCTATAATACTTTAGGTGCTTAATTAGAGACTAGTAGAAAAGGCCCTAGCTGGTTTGGCTCAGTAGCTAGAGCATCGGCCTGTGGACTGAAGGGTCCTGGGTTCAATTCCACTCAAGGGCATGTACCTCGCTTGCAGGTTCAATCCCCGGCCCTGGTTGGGGCACAGGAGGCAACCAATGGATGTGTCTCTCTCACATCAATGATTCTCTCTCTCTGTCTCTCCCTTTCCCTTCCACTCTCTCCAATAATCAATGGAAAAAATATCCTCAGGTGAGGATTAACAACAACAAAAAGACTAGTAGAAGAGACCAACAAATAACTATTCACTTAGAATAAGTAACAATTTCTTAAAAGAAAGTGGGAGGCTATTGATTCTTTTACTCAAAGGAAATTTGTCCTTCTTTCCTCCCATATAACCACCCACAAACCAATAAGAATGGCAATAACAATAAAACATAAAACTTAATGAGTTGGAAATGTACATATTTAATTATAAGACTTGTTTATATATCATAAGTTTTAGATCTATACTTTGCAATTAAAATGAGGCTTTTTGTTACAGCTTTTCACCTTTATTTAATGATAATTTTAACAAACCTGGGAATAGTCCTCTGGAAAAATACCTTACTCATTTCATAATTTTATAAAATAGTGGTTTGTTAATGACCACTATTCAACACTATCCACATGAGAGACACAAAAGCATGCAGAAAGATGAAGGAATGATTAGGCTCTCCTCCCATGTTAAATGTTCTCATATATTTTGAAATAAAATAAACTAGGTCAGCAAGCTTTTTATAGTCAGGGGAACATTTCTAATCACACCTACTAAACAAATAATTAAATCAGAAATGAGCACTTACCTTTTTGTTGATCTCCAGAATCCCTATGAGTGAAAAAGGTAGAACATGGAACACTGCAAGGTACAGCAAAACAGGCTGTGGAAGGCCTGCCTAAAAGGAAAGACTGAAATTACAGGCAGCTCTCAAGGGTATTTCAGAAGCACTCGTTTCCTGAGCTGAGAACATCCAACTGTCCTAGCATGCAGTTATAGATGGTTTCACGAATGGAAAACACCCATCTGTCTACACTAGAGTTATTTAAACAGAGATTCATACATGTTCAAAATATCTCCATTAAAATGTTCACCCTTCAGTTATACATATGCACATATACACAAAACTTATAAAAGTAAATATAAAACTAAACATTTCTTAGCAACAAAATATAGTTTATATTCTATACAAAAACATTTTATATACTGTAAAACAAAACACATATTACATATTATATAATATATCCCTATATTATATTATAAATTATACGTTTATGTTCATATAAAATAAATTAATACATTATATTTTAATGTAATATTAACAGTTAATATTGTAAATTGGAATTCAAACAATAAAGAGCCTAATTGAAAGACACATGGTTACTATGGTTATATCATTTAAAAGCAGTGTTACTCTGACATATCTACCGTAATGAAATGAGAAGAGAGTATCGACAATAAAAGCTTGAGTGATTTCTCTGCTTGAAGAGGATGGCTTCCTTACTTTGAAGAACAAGATCCAGTCAATTTCTTTCTACCATGGAATGTAAAATAGTCAGTACTAGCCCACAGTGGTTTAAAGGGAATTTCTGAAATTTGTGGTAAACAACTTGTATAGCATGGTTCAGAAAACAAAGATCACTAGTTCTTTTATGACAAATCAGCAGACAAATCCCTATGGAAAAAACAAATTCTTCATTTTATGAAATGTTTAAAGATGTCTACCTGCCGGGTCAATGCTGAGCCTTTGTTCTGAGCTGACTTGACTGCAATGACTTCTTGAGGAGTGTCCCAGCTCAAGTATCTTTTAAAAGAATGAAGCAAAGTTTATTCATTTGGGGGTGGGAGGAGGCTTCCTTATACTTAAATCAAAATATAATATATATTTTATGTCAAATTTAAAAAAAATGTTTTATTGATTTTTATTTTATTTTTTAAAATATATTTAGAGAGGAAGGGAAAGGGAGAGAGAGAGAGAAATGAGAGAGAGATAGAAACATCAATGATGAGAGAGAATCATTGATCGGCTGCCTCCTGCACACCCCACACTGGGGATCAAGCCTGCAACCTGAGCATGTGCCCTGACAGGGAATCGAACCGTGACCTCCTGATTCATAGGTCGACGTTCAACCACTGAGCCATGCTGTCTGGGCTGTTTTTATTGATTTTTAGAAAGAGAGGAAGGGAGTGGGATAGAGAGAGAGAAATATCAATGAGAGAAACATCATCAATCAGCTGCCTCCTGCACTCCCCCATCCCCCGCCCCCCTTACTGGGGATTAAGCCTGCAACCCAGGCATGTGCCCTGACTGGGAACCAAACTGGTGACCTCTTGGTTCATGGGCTGACCCACTGATCCACACCAGCCAGTCATATGTCAAGTTTTTTAATTATTTAAATTATAAAAGCAAAGCAATTTATTTTAAAAACAAATAAATAGCTAAAAGAATTCCCTCCCAATCCTTATATGAAAATATTCTTATAAAATATATAACTTTAATCCTTCTGAGTTTTGATAAAAATTGTTTGATCTAACAGTATTCAAACTTAGAAAACAAAATAACCATTTTATATAAAGTATAAAAAATATTACTTTCACGTTTTGAATGCACATACTTCAAAATTTACATCTAGTTTATAAAACTAGTTGTTAAAATAACAGTTCTTAGATTATACTAGATGGGTAATTTAACTGAAACAGACTAGCCTTCAGGAAAATCTACCATAAAGTGCATCTTACATATAGAATACTATTTGTAGACTAGAGGCCCGTTGCATGAAACTTGTGCAAGGGGCTCGGCCCTTGCAGCAGCACTGGCTTCCTACAGAAGGTCATCAGGAAGGTCGGCTTCCTACAGAAGGTCATCAGGAAGGTCGTCTGGTCTAATTAGCATATTATGCTTTTATTATTATAGATGGAAAACACAAGACTTTTTAAAAGTTTATCTGCCAACTACTACAGGTTCGCTACTGATAAGGATACAAAAAAACATTATAAAGGGTCTTTATCCTCAGAACTTCAAATTTAGTCATGAGGAGAGAAAAAAAGAATAGATTTATAAATTGAGATCCAGATATGCAATGGAAAACTAAAACACACACACATGTGCGTGCAACACACACAAAACTTGCTTTGAGTTTCCTGGGCCACAAGTCTCAAATTTTTATAATAAAATCTTGAATAATAAAGTCACAAATAATACCTGAATTTGCAATACGAAGCAAGATATATTTTCTCAAGGACTTTTCCCGTACTTGCTGATATACGAAGTAGCCAGTTATGGGCTGTCAGTGCTATGAGTGAGGATTTATAATCTGATGGATTGGGCAGCATTTCCCCCTAAAAAAATGAGATGGAAAAGTAAAACTACTTGGCCATGAACAATCTGCAGTACTCAATGCCCAAGGAAAATAGCCAAGCACTAAAGAAATAGTCAAATAAGTATATCAAAGAAATAATAGTAAATGCTCAAATACACAAATAAAGAATTAAGACAAGGAAAAATAAGGTTGTGGGTAATTGTTTCCTTTTCTTTTTTTCTTTTTTGTGGGTTTTTCAAATCACATTTATTGGGGTGACATTGGTTAATAAAATTACATAGGTTTCAGGAATACAGTTCGTGGGTCATTATTTTCATCATTAACTTATTAAGTGAGTCTATTCACATAAGCACTAAAACAGTACGTGAAATAACATATTACTTATTATTATTTATCATTAAGTATTCAACAAATGTTAACCAATCATTACAATAGTAGTAGGAGTATTACTAGTGCTGCTGCTGTGATAAGGCTGATAACAACAATAACAAGTTCTTAAGACCATGTAGAATAGCATAACAATTAAGAGTCATCATTAGAATAGATGTTTCTGAGACTTGTTTTCCTTTTGACAGAAGTCAAAAGGGCAAATTATCCCATTATTCACTGTGGCTCCATTCTAGCTCAGGATGAAAAGTTATAATCCAGAATCAAGGCAGCCCAATGAGAACAGAAGATGGACCTGGTTTAACCTACGTCACCAAGGAATTACACCCCCAAAAGGAAGAGGATAGCTGCCTGGTGCACCTGCCGCTGCAGAGCTACCACCAGGTGGAAGTCTAAGACAGGAAGACAAAGAAAGCAAAAGGTTCTATTTGATTTGTGGAATAAAAAGGAAGTTCTAAGAGGAGAGTTACAAATAAGGAAGTTAAAATTAATCTAGTATTTGCTTAGGCAGTAAGTGAACAGAAAAAAATGACGGCATAGTTATTTTATACATGCTCTCAAAAGTTTGTCTTCCCTTTCAAATGTTAGAAAAAGAAATAAGAGATACTTTTAAAATCAATTTTTTATTATATGGTGTGTTATATAAGTATCATCTAATGGAGATTTTAAAGTTTTTAAAAATGTAGTATTTATACCTTGCCTATTAAAAAAAAGAATATGAAGGAGCATATATAATAGGTTTGAGCTATTTTCCTAAACCAAAAGTTATATTCCACACATCGTCTCAGAAAAGAATGGTGCTAATTTAAATATAGTTTCGCATCAATATGTTAAAAACAATGCAATATGTTTCTTATTTTTCTTAATGGAAAATCTTCACTTCAAACGAGAACAAAATGTTTAACAAGAAGTGACGCTAGGAATTAAGTTACCTGAAACTCTATTTTTACAAGACTGCTCTAAATGTTTAGGTGCTTTGTACTAGTGTCTTCAAAACTTTTCTCAATTAAGAAATTTGTCCTCATCCTCCCTGCACCAATGAAAATGGATGCAAAAGGCTTTCTATGTTGGGGCACATAGAAACAGTTATTTTTAGGTTTCAATAAGGAGTTGGGGAAGAAAACATAGATTTAAAGCTTTCTGATTTTTAAAATGGAGCCTTCTGTGAACAGAAAAAACATGTCCAGGAAAAAAGAAAGCTGTAGCTACAGAAAACTACAATTCTATGTAAAAACAGTGTATTGTTTTGTTTTCTAAGTAATTTTAATGGGCCCTAACCGGTTTGGCTCAGTGGATAGAGTGTCGGCCTGCGGACTGAAAGGTCCCAGGTTCGATTCCGGTCAAGGGCATGTACCTTGGTTGCGGGCACATCCCCAGTAGTAGGTGTGCAGGAGGCAGCTGATCGATGTTTCTAACTCTCTATCCCTCTCCCTTTCTCTCTGTAAAAAATCAATAAAATATATTAAAAAATAATTTTAATGGTAAATTCAAAGTAGAGCTTTCTAATCCTTTAAACAGTATTTTTGGTCACATATTGTGAGTTCTATTTTCCCTAAAGAACAACCAACCAGATTCAAAGACCTGATTAATTAGTTGTAGTGTTTCCTCAGTGTATTTCTTATTACACTGATTCCAGGGAAGACTATTATTTAGAAATATACCTAGCCCTAGCCGGTTTGGCTCAGTGGATAGAGTGTCAGCCTGTAGACTGAAGGGTCCCAGGTTCAATTCCACTCAAGGGCACAAACCTCGGTTGCAAGCTCCTCCCCGGCCTAGGCCTGGTTGGGGTGCATGCAGGAGGCAACCAATCAATGTGTTTCTCTCACATCCATATTTCTCAGTCTTTCCCTCTCTCTTCCACTCTCCCTAAAAATCAATGGAAAAATATCCTCAGGTGAGGATTAACAAAAAGAAAAAAAAAGAACTATACCTAAAAAAAAGAAGTTTTATGATCAAGAGTTTGGAAAAATAGCTTGATAATCACTATGTACATTATAAGTATTATTATTATTATTATAAGTATTATTACTTATAATATTATATATTACATATTATAATATATATTATAATAATTATATATTATAATAATTATTATAATTATTATTTTATATATTGTAATAATTATTATTACTTAGTATTATTATAAGTATTATTACTATTAAAGGCTCTGAGAAGCAATTCTATAAATTTGTTTAACCTTTTAAACTCAGAATATCCGAAACTTGTCTACAACCCATTTCTTCCAAACTCCTTTAGCAACTATAAGATATTAACATCTAATGAAAATAGTATTTTGAAAAATACACACTAGGGCAATGCTGGTCTAATGGAATAAGCTTATATTATTACTAGAGACCCGATGCAAGAATTCATGCACTGGTGGGGTCCCGCTGGCCCACCCCAATCAGAGTGTGTGTGTGGGGGGAGTGACTGGGGGTGGGGCTTGCCGGGGGTTAGGGGGGAGAGGTTGCAGGCAGTTGGCCAATCGGCAGCAGGGCTGGCCAGGGGGCGGGGACACGAGAGGTTAAAATGGCTGCATAATAATAATTTTGATGTAATAAAGAGGGATAGAGGCAAATTCTGTCCGGGAGGGGGGGCTGGGACGGGGGGCGGGGGTAGGCCTTGGGCAAATGGCCAGCCAGCCCCGCCCCCTGGTCCAACTCCCAGTGGAGGAAATAATTTGCATATTAGCCTTTTATTATATAGGATTATTATTATTATTGATTTTAGAGCAAGAGAGGAAGGAAGAGATAGAGAAATATCAATTTGTTGTTCAACTTACTTATGCATTCATTGGTTTATTCTTGTATATGCTCTGACCCAGGATCGAAACCTCAACCTTGGTGTATCGGAATGATGCTCTAACCAACTGAGCTACTTGGCCAGGGCCTCATTGTTTTTTATTTTTATCTTATGATTTTCCTAACAAGATTCCTGGAGGAAACTCATAAGAATCCCCTTTCAAACAGTCATGTAACATAACTATTACCCATAACATGTAACATAACCTGTAACAAAATATTTTGTTTCAGTATAGTAAGTAAAATGATTTCTTAAACACTAAGAATAACCACAAACTAATTTTTATTTCTTATGGAACTTTTTATGAGGTCATAATTTTTTTTAATTTTCAAGATTTACAAATGGTATCAAATTTAAAAAATATATTTTTAATATTATTTCATGAGGAAAAATAATAATCAAAAGGTAAGTTCTCTTAATTCCTTTCAAGATTCAGGAATCACTATAATACTTAAGTTTTATTCCCTTGTACAATATATTAATAATAATCAGTTCTAGGCTAAAATTGCTTTAAAAACAAATGCCTAAAAACAAATCTTACCACTGGGCATTCCCATAATAAAGCATCCTCTATTTTTTCTGATTTGGAGCATTTTGGCATTTCATAAAGTTTTCTTGGCTCTGATGCAACACTGGGAAAAAAGAAAAATAAATGATTAATGATAACTCATCTTAATAACTGAGACAGTGTTTGCTCAGGTTTGAGAATTTTTTTTTTCTATTCAGAGATTTAGACTACCAAAATGCAACTTCCTAGTTTGCTTTCCTCTTCTTAATTATATGTTAATATTTTTTCTGATTATAAAATTCATAATACATATTCATAGAAAAAAATCTTTAAAAAATAATAAAATTTAAATAGATTTATACTGTAAAAATATAAAAAAATAACCACTATTAACATTTGGGTTCATTTCCCTCTACGTTTTCTTTACATACATTTACCTATCTGCAGGTTATTTTCCAAAATAGAATCATGAACATTTACTATGAATATCTTGGTTGAATTCTATGATGTTCATATTTGTTTCTCTAATATTTCTTAATGAAAATTAATTAGATAAAGAGTCCAATTATTTTAGAATGAAAATTAGTGGATTAAAAAAGGAAATACCCTTTAAGGTTTGTTTATTCCCAAAATGCCTTTCAGAAAGGTTGGATAAGTTTATACTTCTGCCAATATTAAACACTACATTTTTTAATGTAAAAAATAGTCTCTTTTAATTTATACTTCTAATTACTACTGAAATGTGCTCGTAGATGTTTTCATTTTTTTAACTGATGAACTTTAAAATTAAACTACTATTTAGACACAATTTTGAGGGTAACAATTTTATTCACCTTTGATGTTTTCCCAAATCAAAGAGAATTTGCCCTAGCTGGTTTGGCTCAGGGGTTAGAGTGTCAGCCCGCAGACTGAAGGGTCCAGGGTTCGATTCCAGTCAAGGGCTCATACCTTGGTTGCAGGTTTAACCCCTAGCCCCAGGTGGGGGCACGTGTGGGAGGCAACCAATCCATGTGTCTCTCTCACATCAACATTTCTCTCTGTCTCTATTCCTTCCTTCCACTGTCCCTCTAAAAATCAATGTGGGGAAAATATATATCCTTGGGTGAATATTAACAAAAAGAGAATTTCACAGGAATGAAAGCAACCTCATATTTGATCCTAACCTATGGGGAAAACACCCCTGAATGCCATACTAAAGAACTTCAATACTATTCACCAACAATGCCATTTCCACTGATTTTCTTTTTTTTTTTTTTTAATATATTTTTATTGATTTCAGAGAGGAAGGCAGAGGGAGAGAGAGATAGAAATATCAATGATGAGAGAGAACCATTGATCGGCTGCCTCCTGCACGCCCCACACTGGGGATGGAGCCTGCAACCTGGGCATGTGCCCTGACTGGGAATCGAACTGTGACCTTCCTAGTTCATAGGCCAATGCTCAACCACTGAGCCACACCGGCCGGGCTCCACTGATTTTCTTTAAAAATTAAAACAGATACCTCTAAATTGGGAAAGTTATTTTAAAAAAAGGCATTAAATGAAACTGAAGAATTACTGCTCATTTTGATAGGTCTGATGACATTATGATCATACAAGAAAATGTCCAGATTGCCACTGGCAGCATGATAACATGAGGAGCTCTGTGGGTGTGCTCCCAGGAAAACTGGTGGAAATTATAAAAGGTCAACTATTTTAAAGTCTCTGGAAATGGTCCTAGGGGCATACAGCAAATGAAGAAATATTTAGTCAAGAAAACCCACTAGAAGTCAGTAAGAATAGTGAGCTTGTGGTCACTGAACTAGGATGTGCTCCCTCCCTGTTGTTCTCAGCTCAGTAAGACAAAAACTCCACCCAGACTGACAGAGCCAAGAGCACTGGCTCCCTCTACCCCAGCTCCCAGAGGGCTACCCTCCTGAGGGGCAGCATTTATTTCCTGCCCCACCTGCTTGTTGCTGGGACTCAGTCCTGAATGAGTAAAGTCAAGAGGTGGGGTTCCCTTCTGCCTAGCGCCTACCCTTGTTAGAGGTTCTACCTTGCACATGGCATGTCTAAGAACATTGGAGCCTAGATTTGTCTTATCCCATCTCGTAAAGCGTGGTTCCACACGGAGAAAGTAAGAAGACCTGAGGCTAATGCCTGCACCAACCTCAAGTGCTCAGCTGTAGAGTATAGTCACTCAGAGTGAAGCCTTCCATTGACCCCACCCCACTCCCAGCAGCACCAGAGCCTTGACTCAAAGATTTTGCCTCGGGGAAGAAAGAGTCTTGAAGCAGATAGCTGCCCGTCTGCAACAGTCTGGAGAAGTTCTAGCCTAAGCGCATTCTCAAAACCCACTGAAGATTGTGATGAAAGGCAAATGGAAAGAGAGTGGTAGATTCACTGGCCATCCAGGCTAAACTGCAAGCAGGCTAACTTGCCATAGAGAACCAGAAGGATTGCTGGGAGGAGCTCTCCTGAGTCAGAACAAATTTAAAACACTACCTAAAAATCATCCTAACTTCTAGTCTGGTCCAACATGTAAAGAGCTTAGAAGTCATCCCACCTGTCCTCACCACAAGAAAATGAACAAACTGAAAATCAACGACTCTTGTATCCATCAAACAATTGAGGTTGCAGGGCAAACTGCAGCTCCCAACACTGGAGAGAGAGATGGATACCAAGAATCACATCTTACTGGGAGCAAAACCCAGGAGCAAGCTGCTGGAGTCAGTACTGGGGAGAAAAAAACAAGGACACTAGAAGAAATTGTAGCCTCTGACACCTTCAGCTACAGCAAATAAAAAACACAGCCTAGTCAAACCGGTTTGGCTCAGTGGATAGAGCGTCGCCTGCGACTGAAAGGTCCCAGGTTCGATTCCGGTCAAGGGCATGTACCTTGGTTGCAGGCACATCCCCAGTAGGAGGTGTGCAGGAGGCAGCTGGTCGATGTTTCTCTCTCATCGATGTTTCTAGCTCTCTATCCCTCTCCCTTCCTCTCTGTAAAAAATCAGTAAAAAATATTAAAAAAAAACACGAAAACAAAAACAAAAACAAAAAAAAACACAGCCTAACTCAAACCTCACTCTAAAGACCTATTTGCCATAATTCCTTTTACCTGATATATCAAATACAACTTTCACCAAAATTACAAGGCATATTAAAATGCAAAATATAAAATTTGAGAGATCCAGTAAGTATCAGAACCAGACTCAGATATGGCAGAGATATTGAAATTCAGGATTGAGAACTTATTGGGATACTGGAATTTCGAACTAGATTGGGACCTTAATGTAATTATGATTAATATACTAAGGCCTCTATGGAAG
>NW_005871053.1:10509473-10611376 GCF_000147115.1 Myotis lucifugus
AAAGCCTAAGAAAAAATCAAAAGGAAATGCCAGAAATCAAAAGCCCCCTAACCACAAATGAAGGAATGTCTTGGGGGGGCTCATCAGCCAAGGAAAGAATCCACTGAGGCTTGAAGATATGTCAACAAGAAACTTCCCACACTAGAAAAGTTAGAGAGAGAGAGAGAGAGAGAGAGAGAAGCAGACCTTCCCAAAACTGGAAAAAAAGGAAAACCAAAACAAAACAAAAAACCCCCACAGCACAGAATATCCAATAACTATGGGACACCTAGAAAAAATGTAATGTACCCTATGCCGGAAGGGACCAAAGAGAAACCAAAACAGAAGAACCCCTTGAAATTTTGCAAATTTAATGTTAGATACAGACCCACAAATTCAGGAAGCTTACAGAACAACAAGAATAATAAATCCCCAAAAAATCTATCCCTAGGTATTTCATATCCTACCTGTAGAAAATAAAAAGGAGAACTTCTTAAAAGAAGCTAGGGCGGGGGGGGGGGGGGGGGGAGAGCGCCTTACCTATGATAAGAATTACATTAGACTTCTCTTTTAGAAACCATGCAAGCAAGTAGAGAATGGAGTGAAATACTAGTACTTTAAGTAATAAAAGAAAAAAATCCACCAACCAAAAATTCTGTATCCCAAGAAATTATCCTTCAAAAGTCTAGGAGAAATAAGAATTTCTCAGACAAACAAAAATTGAGGAATTTGCTGCCAGCAGACCTTACAAGAAATTTTCAAATAAGTTCTTTAGAGAGAAGAAAAATGATATGGGTTAGAAACTCAGACCTACATTGAGAAAGAAAAAGTGTTAGAGAAGAAAGAAATGAAGATAAAACAAAATCCTGTATTCTTCTTATTCTTAATAACAGATAAAAACTTGTCAATAATAGATTATAACTTTTGGACAAGTAAAATGGATGACAGCAATATTACAAAAGGCAGTAGGGAAGAATTAGAAATACTCTATTATAAGGTATCTGCATTACCTATGAAGAGATACAGTGTTACATGAAAGAAATTTAGATTAGTTGTAAGTATATTGCAAGTTATAAGGCAACCACTAAAAATGTTTAAAAAGAAGTATAATTGATATGCTGAGTGGAAGGAAAATGAATCACATACTAGTAAAATGCTCAATTAAAACCAGAGGAAACAAAAATAATAAAAGACAAAAGAGGAATAAGGAACAAAGGCAAGGACTAGAAAATAGTTACTAATATGGTTAAGTATTAAATCAACTGTATCCATAATCCCTGTAAATGTAAATGGTCTAAAATGCACCTACTGAAAGACAGAGGCTATCAGAGTGGATTAAAAATAACAAGACCCAAATATATGTTGGCTACAAAAAAACCTACTTTGAATGTAAAGACACAGATAGAGTAAAAGTAAAGGGATAGAAAAAGATACATCATGCTGTGTAGCTATATTAATTGCAGTCCAGGCAAACTTCAACAATGAAAATTATTAAGGATAAAGACTGGCATTATATAATGGTAAAGCAGTTACTTTTCCAAGACATAAAAATCCTTAATATGTATCATCTAACAACAGAGTATCAAAATATGAGAGACAAAAACTGATAGGACAAAAGGAGAAACAAACAAATCCACTATTATAGTTGGACATTTCAATACAACCTCTGTCAGTAACTAACAAATCCAGCAGGCAGAAAGTCAGTAATAATATACTTGAACTGAACAGTACCATCAATCAACTGTATCTAATTGACATGTACAGAATACTTTACCCAACAACAGCAGAATACACATTCTTCTCAAGCTCACATGAAAAAATTCACCAAGATAGACACAATCTGGGCCATAAAATACATCTCCACAAATTTAAAAGACTAGAAAATGATACAAAGTATGCTCTCAGACCACAGTGGAATTAATTTAAAATCAGTAACAGAAATATAGCCGGAAAATCCCCAAATTTCTGAACATGAAATACACTACTAATTAACATGAGTAAAAGAAGAAATCTCAAGAGAAATTTTAAAATATTTTGAACAAAATTAAAACAAATACACAGAATATTGGCATTTGTGGATACACCAAAAACAATGCCTAGAGGGAAATATACAGCATTATGTGTGCAGGGAGGGGGCAAAAGTAGGTTTACAGTTGCTCGTACGGAAAATAATACAATAATTAATAAATAAAACAAATAAACACTGTTTCGCATACTCATAACTGTAAGTGTACTGTTGCCCACCCCTGTATATATGAGAAAAGGCGAGGAGCTTCTGGGCTGGTGAACATGTGGAGATGCAGGGAGCATGGAAGCTCCATGCCCCTTCCCACATACCTTGTCCTAGGCATCGCTTCCATCTGGCTGTTCCTTTGATAATAAACTGGTAATCTACTAAGAAGCCATGTGATTCTACTAAGAAGCCAAAAGAACACATGTGATTCAATTTATAGGAAATAGGTGAATCTATAAAAACAGAAAGTAGACTAGCAGTTACTTAGAGCTGAGGGTGATGGAGGCATTGTAGTGATCGCTACAAAGTATACAGTTTCTTTTTGAGGTAATGAAAATGTTCTAAAATTAACTGCAGTGAGGGTTGCCTCTATGAACCACCAATGGTCCATCACATTCATATTCATTAAGTATGAATTTCAATGAACCAAAAATCATTGAACTGCATATTTTAACTGGGTAAATTGTATGGTATGTGAATTATACTTAATAAAGCAATTTAAAAAAGAAAATGCCCATATTTTTTAGAGAAGCACACTTAATATAGCACAATGTTTAGAAATGCTTTAAAATTCTTAGCAAAGAGATAAAGCAAATGTGGCAAAATCATTAATAGCTTTTGAATCTAGGTAATGGGTACTATACTATTCTCTAATTGAGCAAATTTGAAAATTTCCTCTAAAACAAAAAGGCAAGTACTTCCACAACAAAACATAGACAATCTCCTCTAAAGCAACATCTAATTATTAGGTACCTGGCTCTCTTGACTCTGATATCTTTTAAGCAGAATAAAATACTACACACTACTCCGAGAGCAATTTATCATTTTGCCTGCACTACAAAGTAATTTTACTTTAAATGGTAATTACAAAGATGAAACCTGCAACTTCAGATTTAACAAGATTTTCAAATTACACCCATATTACCACCTGTTTTGGACACATTTTTCCATTCTCCTATTTCACTATGTTCTAATGCAGGCATGTGGTTCTATAAAATTGTTAAGATCAACAGTGAGGTGGATTACAGCAAAAAAATTTCCCCCCAAAAGATACCTGCTGACACAGCACCGATAATTATCAAAATATATTCTTCCTCTTTCATAGGCTATAGGTGACTTGGAATGAGTAGTCCAAACATTCTTAAATTTTGTACTTTTCTGAAAAACACAAAGAATTTTGGTTTAGGAAATCTATAATAATAAAAGCATAATATGCTAATTAGACCAGACAGCCGAAGACCTTCTGGATGTCATTCCAGAAGTCCTTCCGGACAAAGCCGCAGCAGCAGGGGCTGAGGCAGAAGTGATTTGGGCCCATCAGGCAGGCAGGTGAGCAGTTAGGGGTGATCAGGCAGGCAGGTGAGCAGTTAGGGCAATCAGGCAGGCAGGTGAGCAGTTAGGGTGATCAGGCAGGCAGGCAGGTGAGCAGTTAGGGACCATCAGGCAGGCAGAGTGATTAGGGGTGATCACGCAGGCAGGTAGAGTGGTTAGGGGCGATCAGTCAGGCAGGCAGGCCAGCCAGCGGTTAGGAGCCAGTGGTCTGGGATTTCGAGATGGATGCTCTGCCAGGATAGGCCCCATCCGGCAGTCCGCGAGGGGTCCCCGATTGCAAGGGTGTAGGTCAGGCTGAGGGACCCCCCCCCCCTCCCGTTCACGTGTTTCGTGCATTGGGCTCCTAGTAACTCATAAGCCTCTCCTGTGCACCAATTTTATGATGGATAGTTAAATTTAGGGTTTTCAAATAAGTTTCACGTATGTAATTTAAAAACATTATGTTCAATTCTTCGCCACTCTGCCTCACTCTCACGTTTTGGTTTTAGTGGGGTGACCAACTTTTCAAAAGATTATTTGCAAGGAAGACATAAGCAGCTTAAAAAATTAAAAGCATCTGGCGGTCCTATTACCTATTTACTAATCCTCCAGGTTCAGGGCATCCATGCCCTTCTCCATCACAAATAACCTTCTTAAAACAGGGCTCTACCGCGTAAAATCGGCACCCAGAAGGCTTGAGCACCCCAGAAGGCTTGAGCACCAGGCGCCCGCAGCCCTCGGTCCCGCCCGCCCGCAGGCGTCACCTGGCACACCAGCGCCCGCAGGATGCCCAGGTTCGTCCTCTGCACCGCGCCCGCGTCGCTCGAGAAGAAGCCCAGCGCCCGGCGGCTCAGCGGCGGCACACGTTGGGCTTCCGGGTTGGGCCCATAGGGGCCGGGCCGCCGCGGGGCCGGAGAGGGGCGCGATCCAGACCCCCGCGCGGAGCAACGGCCGCTCCGTCGGAACCTCGAGGCCCCAACTCCCTGCGGGGACCAAGAAAAACTAACACGGGGGCCGTGCAGCGGGGCGCAGGGCAGTGCGGCACGGGAGACACAGATGGCACCGCCTGATCACCAAGAGCAGGGCAGGAAAAGGCGCCCCCCTTTACGGGCTGCCCCCCAACGCCCTCTGGTCCTCGCCCCGGCTGCGGCCTGCGTCGCCCCGGTAACACGCAGCCTGCAGGCGCCGGTCCCTGCTCGGGAAATGTAGTTCCCGGTGCCTCCAAGGGAGCCGGGCTCGCTCCCAGAACTACAGTTCCCATCAGGCGGCAGGTGCGGAGCACCCGCTCCGGCCGCCGGTCCAGCCCCGCCCCGCCCCGCCCCCGTCCCGCCCCGCCCCCCTGATTGGGCGGAGCCTGGCTGTCGAGGCGGTGCACCCTTCCGGCGGCAGAGAACCCCGTGCGCGCGGTGCTGCAGCCTCCGGTGGCCCGCTCTCAGGGACCCGTCCCTACCGCCCGGGCACCCCCACGCCTCTCGGCCCCGGACTTGCGCTGTGGGAGGCGCTGAGTCGAGTGCGACCCCCAAAGCAGCGTCCAGCGCGAAAGGTACGCCCCGCGGCTCTCCCTTCAGTCCCACGTGGGATGCCGTGGCCGAGGGTAACGGTCACACTTTCTGGGTCTGTGTGTGCGGAGTTGGTGGTGGAGGAGGCGAGGCTCTCCCGCTCAGCGAGTGTGGAATTGCTCTTTCCCGAGGCCCGCCCCTCTGCGGTCTGCGAGGACCCAGGCTGGTTTTGCGATCATTGCTGCATTTTCCTTCCTCTAGCCTCCTTTTCCTCCATAACGGGAGTAACAGGTGAAATGCTTACATTCTGATGGGGCTGCCTAAGGTATTCCCCGTTGATTCCTCTAACTAAATGAAACGAAATGGAAGTAGCGAGCCCTGCCGGCAGAGTCAAAGTTCCCCTGCACGGAATTTCCCGTAACCAAGCCCCGGGGTGTCCCCGGGGTGTGTACCTTGAGAGTGATCTTTGCCTCTCCTGCGTGGGCTTGGCTCGCCACCTCTTGCTCAGGACATACGCGAGCGAGAGAGGGCATCTGACTCACAGCAAAAAGTACAATACTCAGTGCGTGTGTGGGTCACAAAGTGTTCAGTAAAAATGTGCCACAGCTCTCTTTAACCCTGCTGAATTTCCTTTAGGGGCTGGGCGTTTGCTGATTTTTTCATAACTTATTTGCAGCATACTGTGGAGCGCTTTGTGTATTTTTAGACAGCGCTATAATACTTAATTTGGTAATTTTGTGAATGCAGCTGTCACTGAGAACACTGAGACTCAGAAAAGATAACGGAATTTTTGGCTGAAATAAAATTCAAGTAATTGCGGAACTGAATGCATCATCTCTTTTCTCCCTCCTGCCCCCTCACGGCCACTTGTTTGTCTTCCTGTGGTATTTACCTCACCAAGAGACAGTCAAGCTAAGATGCCTTCTTTTTCTTCACCCACAACCAAGTCCTTTTGATTCTAACACTAACTCTTGAGCATCTCCTCATCATACCCCCTGAGTAATGTAGGGTCTCTCCGTTTTATCATATTAAAATTAACAGCTTCCTTTCTGCCTTAAATACTTTCAAGTCATCCCTCTATACTGCTGCCAGAGTGAGTTTTCTAAAGCACAAATCTGCCATTTCTCTATATCTCTGAGTGGCTCCCAAGCAGAATTTCTCAAACCCAAGTAGATACTTAGGATTCTCTTGTTAAATTAAAATATTTCGGGATGTGAAATATATGCAAATATACAACTATATAAATTCCTTATGTTGTATCTTTTATGCAACTATAACTTATAAATGGTTTAAGTTAAATTAAGCAAGATTATAAAACAAACCAATTTAAATGACTACTTATACATTGTTGCCAATGAGACTTTTTGCCAGGCCAGTCATTGTTTCTCTTTCACATCAATGTCTCTCTCCCTTTACTCTCTCTCTCGAAAATCAATAAAAACATATTAAAAATAAAATAAAATGCAGAAAGATTTAGGGTTAAAGGGTTCATAGTAATGTTTTTAAAAAGTATTTTAGTTATTCAAAGACTGTATATATAACAGCATAATATGTAAATAATAATTATAAATGAATACTCATATCTATCAACTTTACAAAACACACAAAATAACCTAGAACATTACTTAAAAATTTGACATGTCCTGTGTGCCCTTCCTAAGTCCTAGATCCCTCTTTCCTCTTCATATAGATAAAATATTGTTTTTGAACATTGTATAAATTGAATCATACTGTATATATGTACTCTTCTATAAATTGCCTAGTTTTTCCAACATTACATTTGACAAGGTACCTGAGTTCATTTCATTTATTTTTACTACTGTATAATATTTCGTTGTGTGAATTTACCACAGTTACCCATTTGCTACTGGCTGGGCTTTAGTGTCTTTGAGGTTTTTTTATTCCTAGAAAAGTGCTGCTATAGGCATTCTTAAACCTGCCTCCTGTTACACTTGTTAAAGTATATGTTTGTTTTCTATTGCTGTGTAACAAATTACCAAAAACGAAGCAGCTTAAACCAATACCATTTATTATCCCTAATTTTTTTTCTACATGAAAAACCACTTGTCCCAGTACCACTATTGCAGAGTCTGTCATTTCTCCACAGATCTGTGATGTTAACTCTTGTTTCATATCAAGTTTATATTCATGGTCAGGTCTGTTTCTAGGCTCTGTTTTCTCTTCCTTTGTTCTGTTCTATCCCTAGCCTACTACCTGACTAATTTAATAGTAAGGGTTGAGAGCTGGTAGGGCAAGTCATATACTTATTCCTTTTCTTCAGGAGTATCTTTTTGTTTTTGCAGTTGGCACTTTCATATATATATATATATATATATATATATATATATATATATATATATTTTAATTTCAGAAAGGAAGGGAGAGAGAGATAGAAACATCAATGATGGGAGAGAATCATTGATTGGCTGCCTCTTGCACACTCCCCACTGGGGATCGAGCTCACAACCAGGGCATGTGCCCTGATGGGGAATCAAACTTTTACCTCCTGACGCTCAACCACTGAGCCACACCAGCCAGGCTCATACATCTTTTGGAACCTGCTTAGGTACCACAAAAAAACCTACTGGAATTTGATTAGTATAGCATTAAATCTATATATCAATTTGAAGAGAACTGACATCTTTACCATATCAAATTATCCTGTCTATGAAGACAATATGACTCTCCATTTATTTAGATCTTTAGTGTCTTTCAATTAAGTTTAATAATTTTTCTTAAAGGATTTCATATTTTGCAACTTCCTCAGTACATTTTTATATTTTTGGCCAGCATTATAAATAGTATATTTTTTAAATTAGATTTTCTAACTATATATTTTTGGTATATCGATCATCTATTTAGCAACCTTGCTAAATTTTATTTTTAATAGTAATAATTGTCATTTGTAGGGTTTGGGGAATTTTTCTATGTAAGTAATCATGTCCTTAGAAAACTGACTATTTTGTTATTTTCTTCTCAATTCTTACCGTTTATTCCTCCTTTTCTTCCATTGCTGGCTTGGACCTCTAGTGCAGTTGAATAGAACCAGTGATAGTGGACATCCTTGTCTTATACACTTTTATAAACTTCTAATATTTCACCATCAAGGATAACATTGTAGATTTTTGCTAGCCACCCTTAATCAGGTTAATGAAATTCTCTTCCATCCCATATTTGCTAAAAGTCTTATTAGATTTTCAATTGTGAGTGTTGAATTTAATCAGCTACTTTCTCTATTTGCTGAGGTGATCCTATAATTGTTTTTCTTTAATCTGATAATTTGGTGAATTTCTGATAATTTTCTAGTGTTAAACCAAACGAGTTTATTTAGAGAAGTTGTGATGTGTTTGTTTTTCATACATTGTGAGATTTGGGTAGCTGCTGGCTTCATTTCTCACTCAGCTTTCTGGACCTTCACTACCTTTTGGTCTCCAAAGATCTCTTGTTCCTTCTTGCTGACTCAATGATGCAGTTAGCAAGATATATTTTTAAATATATTTAACCAGCCTCTTGTATTTCATAGTAGAAAGGTTTTTGGACTATGAGGTTCACCAAATGATCAGAACTAGAATTCCACTTTCTTATATTTTTAGTGTAAAAGTTTCCATCCATCATTTCTTTATTTTTTTATTTATTATTTTTAAAAAATATATTTTATTGATTTTTTACAGAGAGGAAGGGAGAGGGATAGAGAGTGAGAGGGATAGAGAGTTAGAAACATCGATGAGAGAGAAACATAGATCAGCTGCCTCCTGTACACCCCCTATTGGGGATGTGCCCGCAACCAAGGTACATGCCCTTGACCAGAATTGAACCTGGGACCTTTCAGTCCGCGGGCCGATGCTCTATCCACTGAGCCAAACCGGTTAGGGCTATTATTATTTGTTTATTGTCTAAAGTTTTACATATGTCTCTCCCCCCCCCCCCCATTGTCGTCCCCCCCTCCCCAGCCATTCCCACCCCGGCAAGCCCCCACCGCCCCAGTGTCTGTGTCCATTGGTTATGCTAATATGCATGCATACAGGTCCTTTGGTTGCTCTCTAACCCCCCTTCCCCTGCCATTTGTCTCTGCCATTCATGGTTTCTTTCTTCTCTTCTTCTTGTCTCTATGCACAGCCATTTCCCTCCCAGCTGAAAACAAGGACACAGTGCTGTGTAGTAGAAAGAGCATCACACCAAGGGTTGAAAGGCACAAGTTAATAGTGCCAGCACCACTTAGTGAGATCTTGACCAAGTCACTTACTCTGAGTTTAATTCAATCCTCTGCTAAGTGGGAACACTCAGGATTGAAGTGAGAATCACAGGAGCTTATAAATGTGAACACGTTGTTGTGAGGGGAAAGGATAAGAAGCAGTGATGTCAAGTACATCACTTCCTAACATTGCTAGGAAAAAGTAACAGAAACAGGGAGTTTGGGGAGGGGAAAGGGTTGATTAGTAGAATGGAGGATTTTTTTTTTAGGGTGGTGAAACTATATGCATTTGTTAAAACCCATAGAGCTTTTCAGCACAAAGAATAAACAATGTATGCAGAATTTAAGAAGATAATTAAGAGGTAGTGGGGATTCCAGGATGGAATGCAGGCTGTAACAAAAGAATCTAACTGTATTAGAAATGTAAGTGGTAACCTCCCTGAAGGGGCCAGGGAAAAGGTACTGACCTAAGTAACTTTGAAAATGAAACTAAAATGAAAGACAATAGGAACTATGCATGTGCACTGTACTCTAAGTCAGCGGTTCTCAACCTGTGGGTCGCGACTCCTTTGGGGGTCGAACAACTCTTTCACAGGGGTCGCCTAAGACCATCGGAAAACACATATATAAGTACATATTGTTTTTGTGATTAATCACTATGCTTTAATTACGTTCAATTTGTAACAATGAAAATACATCCTGCATATCAGATATTTACATTACGATTCATAACAGTAGCAAAATTACAGTTATGAAGTAGCAACAAAAATAATTTTATGGTTGGGGGTCACCACAACATGAGGAACTGTATTAAAGGGTCGTGGCATTAGGAAGGTTGAGGACCACTGCTTCTAAGTGAATGTTTCCCACAGAGGTATGGGTTAACAATTCTCAAACCACTATACCTCTGTAAGTGCTAAAAACAAAAACACAATGATGGGAGTGTGTCAAACAAGGATATAGGAGCCAACTGAAATAAATAAAGTAGTATTAGGTTATAATCCAAAGTTTAAAATAATTATCTATGAGTCCATACTATTATAAACAAATAATTGAATAAATAAATAAATGGGAGAGAAGAGACAAATCTCCCATGCAAAAAAATTTCAAATAATTTTATGTAGTTACTCTTACCTTAAAGAAGTAGAGCATAATTCACCACTCCTTAAGTGTGGACTACACATAGCCATTTCCTTTCAAGGAATGCAGTATGGAAAGGGCAGGGGGGCGGGGGGCGGGGGGCAGCTTTACAGTGGAGAAATCTGTCAACTGCTACCTCAGCCAAGTGATCAAGGTTAACATCCACAGTAATAAGTTATGTTCATATTGCATACTCTTGATATGATGTGAGGAGAATGGCAATTTACTTCTGTGGTTTTCCTCCCTAAAACCCATAACCCCAGTTTAATCATGAGAAAAATATCTGATGGATATTTATTGAGGAGTATTTCATCAAATACCAGATCAGCGCTCCTCAAAACTGTCAAGGTCATCAAAATCAAAGAAAGTCTGAGAAACTGTTAGAGCCAAAGGAGCCTAAGGAAGCCTGATGACTAAATGTAATGTGGTGCCCTGGATAGAATCCTGGAAGAGAACAAGGAAATTAGGTAAAAACCAAAGAAGTGTGAATAAAATATGGACTTAAGTTTATAATAACGTATTAATATTGGCTTCATTTATTATAACAAGTATACTAATGTGAGATTTTAATAATAGAATTCTGCACTATCTGCAACTTTTTTTATAAATCTAAAATTGTTCTAAAATGAAAAGTGTACTTTAAAAATACAACAGAAATATGGAAGACACCACTATATAGAGGCGGCATAGCTTTAATGATTAAGAAAATGAACTCAGTTATTGGGTCCAGGTCTCAGCCTCACTATTTACTAGCTGTGAGAGCCTGGTTATCCTAAGTAACTAGAAGTACTTAACCTCACTGTGCCTCCGTGTACTTGTCTGTTAAATGGGTTCTTGGAGAACTAAATGAGTCACTGTATGTAAAGCACCTAGAGTATGCCTGGCACACGGCACTATATAATTCTTTGATTCTGTTTATCATTACTACTTTGCTTTGCTCTTCAGTTGAGGACTCCCAACACTAGTTTCATGCTACAGGACTAAGGGATGCAGAAGCTAGAAAGCCTGACAGGACCTACTTTTTATGGACATAAGCATGACGCACATAGAAATGCTGAAGTTAACTTCATTTGGTTTTCAGGAGATTCCTCACTAAAATGTCCACTTCCCTTGTTAAACTGATGTTTCTTTAGGACAGGGCACTGCTTCCAGTGCAAATCGCTCAGATTTAGGATGCAGCATCTAAAATTTTGGTGATATTTGAAACAAAATTAAATATATTATAGAAACATGTTTTAGGCCGTAGGCTTCTCTACCTAAAATACATATCAACTCTTTAGAAAACTCCTGATAGATCAGCAGCACAGGTAGAAGAGTGTCCTGCGTTGGATGTAGAGCTTGGAGGGAGGAGGCCTGCTTGGATTGTGGCTCTGGTATGTGTGTGATCAAGGCAACTCATGAAACCTCTTTTGAGTCTCATCTCCCACATCTGTAAAACGGTGATCATACAAATGCTTGTTTGCCTTCCTTTCTCAATTATAGGATTGCTGTAAGGATTAGGTGTGAAAATGAGAGCTTTCTGTAAGTTGTAAAACCTATACAAATATTAATGTTATAGTAATTCTGAGGTTTTCAACCAGAATAAAACTCTAATAGGTCTTTATAGTCATATCAAGTGTTGCAGTCATCTGCATACCTTTATTTATTTATTATGTAACAAGGTGAAATCATTTGAATTTAAAATGCTTTTGATGGGGGTTGCAGGGTCAGTGGGAAAAAATGGACATCTGTAATACTTTCAACAATAAAGATAAATTTTAAAAAATAAAATAAATGCTTTTGATGGTACATTTTCTCATGGGACTTTAGTTTTTATGTTTTTCTTGATGTAACGAAGGCATTGTTTTGATCTGGAATTGTCTCTTGGGATCAGGGGCACAGTTTGAGAAAATGGTTTTCAAACTCTTCACTGAAATCAGGTAGAGAACACAAAAGTGTGTCCCTGTGGTTTGGTAAGTTGTCTCCTCCAGAGACACACCCTCCTGTTCTGGTGTAGAGCTGACCAGCAGAGGGTGCAAAAGCTTTCCCAGGAGTTGGGCTGGGCAGACCTGACTGGTGCCATCTGTATTTGCTGCCTGACGATGATCAAGTGCTATAAATGGAAAGGTTCTGGCACGTAAGAAAGTTACCGAGTGAAGACGGAGAGCAGCCATAATGTCACACAGCACTGTAGCACGTAGCAAGTTCCAGCCATAGTCGGTGAATAGGAAGTTTCTGGGTGACCGGAATTTGACATTCCGGTATGAATTATTTGTCTGTTTTCCACCTCCTCCGGCTACTCTTTGCCTTTTCTAATAATTTCTTTCTCTTTCAGGGCTCTTTGCCCTACCTGCTCAGCATCTGCAATTTTATGCCTTACCTGGTCTAACAAATTGGGGTCTTTTAAAAGTAGCCTTTCTCTGGACTTCTTTGGCCGTAGTGCGTTTGGGTCTTCAATCCAGCCATCCACAGCACCCTGTCCAGGTCCCATTAACCGGGCTCTTATAGATTCCATGCCATCTTCCCTCCATGTAAATGGGTGACCACCAGAAAGATTTGAAAACCTTTCTAGTGTTACTGTTAATACTGCCTATACCATCTTTTTTTTTCTTCCTTCCCAAGCATGAATCCTCTACCCATGAACATTATATAGAATTGATTTTGAAAGTATTTTTATGTTTTCTGATTATAAAAGTAGTTTGAGTTTACTTAGAAAGAGAAAAGTACATTCAAAATATATTAAAAAGAAAATATAAGGATCTCCTTGAGCCTTTCAATGACAGATAACTATTATAAATTCTTTTAGACCTTTCCTATGAATATGTATACTTGTTGGCATATATGTTATTTTTTTAAAGTTAGTTCCTGTTTTAGTTTTCTTTATTTTTTCTTTATGCTAATTTTTTAAAGATCATACTAAAGGTGCTCTCTTATACCTGACTTTTTTCCTTTAGCCAATAAATAATGGACTTCTTTACATATCAATAAATTTAGATTTGAGCAACATTTTAAGTGGCTACATAACCTTCTTTATATGGATGTACAATAATTTAGTTAGTCCTCTAAAGATGAGTATTTAGATTGGACTTTTTCAGTATAATGTCCAAGCAATGCTGTGACAAATCCTTAGGATCCTTCCGATTATATTCTTAGGATATATTTCTACAAATGGAATTTTCCATAAAGGTCTTTCTTTAAAAATTTCCGTATGTATTGCCACAGTTCCCTCGGGAAAGGTCTATGTTATCTTTTTAAAGTTAGTTCCTGTTTTAGTTTTCTTTATTTTTTCTTTATGCTAATTTTTCAGCCCTGACAGTGTGTGAGGATGCTTGCTCCTGGACACACTGACCAACATTTCACCTTCGCCAAAATGATAGTAAGCCATTGCACCATTCTTTAAAAGGGCGGACTTTCCAGTCTCCGTGTCACCCCAGAAAACTAAGCTAAGGCAGTGGTTCTCAAGCTTTTTCTTCTCAGGACCCCTAGACACTCTAAAAAATTATTCAGGTTCCCCCGAGTTTCATTTACGCAGATCATAGTTACCCATATTTACTGTATTAAAAATTAAACTGAAGAAAAGATAATAACATTTATTATTATTTAAAAGTAACAGTAATACCCCATGGCATGTTAGCATCAGTGACATTTTTATTTAAAAATTTTCCCCAAAAAATTACAAGAGTGGTATAGTTTTATATTTTTGCAAATATCTTTAATGTCTGGTCTAAGAGAAGATGATTGGATTTTATATTTGCTTCTGCTAAGTATGTTATGATATGTTCTGGTTGATGTATTTGAAGAAAATGTAATTTCACACAGATGTATAAGTAGTTAGAAAGGGAGGAGTAATTTTATAGTCTCTTCAGAAGTGTGTGAATATTCTCCTTTGACACTACACCAAATTCCAATATGGGATAATTTCTTAAAGGTTAACTGCAATATAATATTTAAATCCATTGGTCTGTTACATTTAAATTCATTAGTTGGTCTTGTACTTTGAATGGATCTTTTACCCATGCATGATTTTGTGATACTATATGTTGGTCACCTGGAAACTATTGGTTCACTGAGTTATACACGTCTTCCTAATGTTGACACATTTCATTACACAATGTAAAAAATAACTTGCCCTGGCCAGTGTGGCTTAGTTGGTTGGGCATCGAACTTTGATTCCCAGTCAGGGCACATGCCCAGGTTGCGGGCTCTATCCCTGGCAGCAGGCAGCGCATCATAGTATATTGTAATGTCTGGAGGAGCAAGCACTCCCCCACCTCCTTAACCCTATCTTGACACAACCAGCATCACTCATTTCCTCTGCAGTATTTTCCTGGTGCTTCCTGCATGTTTATTCTTCCAGATGAACTTTTAAATCATTTGGTCAAGTTCTCCAAAAACATTTTTTGAATTTTGATTGGAACAAGTTTAATTTTATAGATGATTTTGGCAAGAATTTACATTTTTACAAATACTGAATCTTCAACTCCAGAAACCTATGTACTGTCTTCCTGTTTATTAAAATTATCTTCCATGCTCTTCTGTATGTTGTATAGCTTTCTTTATATCAGTCCTAAACATTAATGCCAATGCTAGGTATTTCACATTTCTTGTTGCAATCATAAGAGGGATCTTTCCCCCTGTATACTTTCTATTTTTGCTATCCATATATTTTTTAAAATTTTTAAATTAAAAAAAACAACCCAAAAACCAAAAAACATCTAGCTCATATTTCCAGATAGTTTTGGCTTCTTAAAAAAGAATAAGCAAAAAGGATACTATCATTTGTGGTAGTACAGTTTGTACTGTGTGAACTTGATTTATGAGGTTTGGCTGTTTAAGTCTGTTTAAGGAAACAGAACATACCAGAAGCTATAGCTCAATGAATATGATATTTCCAAGCTGGTTATGTTGGGAGACTATACATTTATGGCAACAAGAATAACAACTACTCTAAAGACAAAAAGGGTATAAATCTTAAAGCAAAGAATTTGCCACCACTGAGGATATTAAAAAGAATCAGTAAGCTTGCCATTAGGCCATTATCTGAAAATTGAATTTCAAGGATGTTTTACTATTATTAGAGTAAATAGTAATCTCTTAAGGTGACTTATTTGAAGGCTCTACACTTACTTTGATGTACCAGTCTAGTTTTTAGTTAAACAGCATTATTGTATAGTTATTCCTTATATTAT
The DNA here is from genome assembly GCF_000147115.1 of Myotis lucifugus. NCBI lineage: Eukaryota > Metazoa > Chordata > Mammalia > Chiroptera > Vespertilionidae > Myotis > Myotis lucifugus. Next base: position 10,524,996 of record NW_005871053.1, read on the forward strand.
CAGGTGGCAAAGAGATGGCTGATAGGTATTATGGATTTTTTGTTCTTGTTGTTTTAAAAGAATTATTTAATCAGATTGTTTTTGTATTAAATAAGATTCAAGTTGCCCCAGGCAGTGTTTCAGCTACTTGGGAAAATGGAATTTGCCAGTTTTCTAAGGCCATTTAAAATAAACAAATTTCTTTTCATTTGCATTATGGATTTTAAAAAATGTGTGGACTAGCCTGGTATATTAATCACCATTTGAAATGTTCCTCTAAAAATGTGGTTCTGAGCTCTTAACAACTGACTTACAAATGATCTTAGAAATAAGACTTTTATAGGTTGAAGATTACTAAGGTTTCTCTACATGATATGGTCCTTGGAGGTTAAGAATATAACTAATATTCTCAATTATTCTTAAGAAACTTGCTGCACCATTATTATTCATGGGCTTTGAAAGAAATCATTCTTAATGTTTACGTAAGAAAAAACCTACAGAGAATTTTTATAAGTTTATTTGAGCCAAAACTGATGACAATTGCTGAGAAGCAAGATCTCAAAGGCTCCAGAGATGAACAGTTTTTGCGGTTTCTTTTATGCATTTGAAATTAAGGAGAGACCATAAGGAAGATTACATGAAGGTGGGAGAAAGCAAGAAATGAATTGGCTTATAGGATAGTTAACAAAATTATATGCTCTCTTGAAGGTATTACTCTGGCATTTCAAAGGGGTGTTACTCCTGGCATTTCAAAGGGGTGTTAACTTAGATGCGCGAGAACAGTAGACAGAGCTTGCTTATAAGTTTTTCAGTAAGAAGTTGTGGGCCTGGGGCATGACCACCCACCATGACCTGTCCAGTTAGGAGTTTATGATCAGATCACCCTGTGAGGTTACTGTCCACAGAGCCCCTTTTAACCCACATTAAATGTACTAGTTTTTTTGTTTATATAATTTCTCAGCATAATGTTTATTATGTGTTGGGTAAAGAGTACTTGTGTTCTTTTTTCCTTCGGGTGAGGAGCAGGCTCCAGATCAGACTCCTCTGCGTGACTTGCAGGGCTGACCACAGGCAATGACAAGGCTTTTCCCGGAAGGCCTGAGGGGAAAAGCTGCCCTCCCCACGAGGCCCCCTGGGCAGCCATGTTCATATGTGTATCTGCATTCTGATAGTTAATTCGTGCATCAGGACCCACAAAATGGTGGTTTCTGCAGCCTGCACTTTCAGGAAACACCTGCAAGGAAACCTAACATTCACCAATCACAGTCCTCCCACTCAACATTAGTTCACCTCACCCTAGAAAATAGGACTTGCTAGCTCCGTAAGGAATCCCTGTCCTCCCAGCCAACCACGCCCTGTTTTCACACTGCCTCTTCGAAGGCTCCATACAATTCTTGCTCTTGCCCCACATCCCTTGGGAAGAGTGCTCCACTGCTTGTGAGGCACGGTACTCCCCGGTGGATGAAAAAGGGGGTTCTATGGAAAATAACCTCACAGGGTGATCTAATGATAAATTCCTAACTGGGCAGGTCATGGTGGGGAGTCATGCCCCAGGCCTGTAACTTCTTTAGTGAAAGTTTGTAAGCCAAACCTGCCTATTATTCCTGTGTATCTAGGTTAATACACGTTTGAAATATCAGAATAGCCCTCTAAAAGGGTATTAACCCTCAAGAGAGCACATAATCTTGTTAATTATCCTGTAATCCAATCCCAGCTATGGTTCACCCACCCACCACCACTGCTGCCCCCCCACTGCTGCCCCAAAATGTATGTCATCTGTTTGGCTCAAATAAACTCATAAAATTCTCTACAGTTTGGACATTTCTTATGTTGACACCCCCAATCCATGGATTGGTTTCTTTTGAATAAAAGACATAAAACTTGTTACTGAATTATTTTAGTTTGTCATTTGAAAATTCTGAGCCCAGATGACTGCATTCAGAGGACTCCTTATGGGGGCCTCTGTATACGGTAGACACTTTCTCCATGTTGGTTCAGTACCATTCTATTTTTAGCTCTTTCCCTTTCCCCACATCCATGACCATCGGCCATAAAAAGGCAGGAGCCTGGGGAAGGGGGTGGCTCTCGGGCAATGAGACAGTTTCCCCCATATGGGCTGCATCACTTGATCCTTACCTGGTGCCATTCCACAGGGAGAAATGGAACACTGGTGAGCTCATGCCTCTTTTGCTCTCTCGCTTACACGGTTACAGTAAATAAAAGGCTTGATTGTTACTTTCAGTTTGGCTTTGTGTCCTAATTGTCCACCTCAACACCTGATTGCTCAACAGTAGGAAGTAGGAATGGTGTTTGTTCCTAATTATTTATTAATTTGTGTGTGGGTGTTTTAAGTTTTAAGGGGTGCCCTTTAGGGATGTTTCTGGAATTTACTGAGTAATAATTTGACTTTACATTTGTGGAACACTGTGTAGCTTACAATGTTCTGTGTGAGAACTTTGTGACTTGAGATTTACCTTCATTTCTACAAATGAACCTATACAAATGAGGCTCAGCCAAAGTAAGTGGCTTTACCAAAAATCATGATTAGTAGTCCTGGCTGGTGTGGCTCAGTTGGATGAGCATCATCCCATGCACCAAAAGGTCACTAGTTTAATTCCCGGTCTGGCACATGCTCATGTTACAGACTCTATTCCCAGTAGGGGGCGTGCAGAAAGCAGCCCATCAATGTTTCCCTCTCCTTCCTCTCTTTCTCTTTCTCTCTCTCTCTCAAAAGAAATCAATAAAAACATTATTTTAAAAAATCATGTTTAGTAGATAGCTGAGCCAGGATTTGAACTTGAGGCTTATTATATTCTGAATATTACTATATTCAGCACTTGCTACTGTACTACCCCCACTTCATTGGTAAATTAAGTCTTTCATCAGTTTGAGAAGATGGAACTATTTAGGGCTGTTTAAACTAAGAAGGATAATGGAAGGTTTAATCCTGTAGTACTCATGAAGCCCCATGTAGTACTCATGGAAATTGTAAGAAGAGCAAGACTAATGATAACAGTAATATCAACTAAAGCTTATTGAGCACTTACCATGCACCCAGCATCATGCTACAAATATGCTACATAGATCACCTTTTGTAACTTCTCTGTGTATTGAAATAATCTTATTAGCTACATTTTATTCAGGAAATTGAGATTAACAAAGTTAAGTATCATATCAGAAGTTATGTTGGTAGCAAGTGACAAAGCCTGGATTTAACTTAGTTCAAACCCTTCACCTCTTCACCTGAAATTGCTTTCCAAGGAGAATTGAGGTGATTCTGCCCTTCTTGAGCTATTTCTGCTATTAAGGAGGAATAAGAGTAGAATGCTCTGGAACAGAATCTTCTAATGCTGTATTTCTCAATGTTGAAAAATGTGTAAACATTCATTTAAAGAAAGAAAAATTCGCAGACCCCTGGGTTGACTTAAAATATTTTTGGTATATTGTTACATAAATCCAGGTGTAAGTTTCTTTTGCATAGAGCTCTTATTCAGTGACTAAATCAAAATAGTTGGAGAGATATAACCACAAAGCCAACAAAATTCAAATGAGCAGTATGATAATGTGACTACTGGTGTTTCACCAAAATTCATTTGCAGCACTCATTATAAACAAGAAGTTGACTGACCACTGCCACACAGATTCTTTGAACTTCAGCCTATCCACACTATGCTGTGTACTGTGACTTCTCAATTCCCTCACCACTTTTCTCTATTCAGAATACTGCAGAACCTTTAACAGTGTGCTGTATACTCAGATGCATCACTTCTGTATTAGATCTGTGCTGCTTGTTGCCAACAAGATCATAAATGCAAACATAGACACTGAAATCAAGTAGCAGTTTACATTTGTTCCTATTGATTTTCTTAGATTATTATTATTACTAGAGGCCCAGTGAACAAATTCGTGCACCTGTGGGGTCCCTCGGCCTAGCCTGTGGGATCGGGCCAAAACTGGCACTCCAGCATCCCCCGAGCGGTCCTGGATTGCGAGAGGGTACAGGCCAGGCCGAGGAACCCCACTGGTGCAGTCAGGGCTGGAGAGGGACACAGGAGGTTGGCCAGCCAGGGAGGAACCACAGGAGGGCTCCAGGGTGTGTCTGGCCCATCTTGCTCAGTCCTGATCAGCTGGACCCCAGCAGCAAGCTAACCTACTGGTTGGAGCGTCTGCCCCCTAGTGGTCAGTGCATGTCATAGTAAGCAGTTGAGCGGCCTTAGTATATCATTAGCATATTATGTTTTGATTGGTTGAACGGCCGACCAGACACTTATTATATAGGATTATAAAACCACAGTTTAAAAATTTGTTATGGGCCCTTCCCTGGGGCTCAGTTGGTTGGAGCTTCATCCTGTACACCAAAAGGTGTCAGGTTTGACTCCTGGTCAGGGCACATACCTAGGTTGTGGGTTTGATCCCCAGTCAGGGCACATATGGGCAGTGGCCGATCATTGTTTCTCACATCGATGTTTCTCTCCCTCTTTTCTCACCCCCTTTCCTCTCTCCTTCCCTCCCCCTTTCTCTCTTTAAATTCAACAAACATAACCTCAGGTAAGAATTTAAAAAAAAAATTTTGTCATGGGGCCTTAGTTTGACGAATCCTTTTTAATAACCCTGTGTCTAGTGGGAGATTGTTCTTGACGAATAAGGGTTGGAGATCTATTATAATGACCTTCATATTAAAATGAGATGGTGGATAAGCGTCCACATTTTAGCCTTTGTTCAAAATGTTTCTCTTTCATAGGTGTTTATGGCCTTGTGGTTCTTTCTAACCACACTGTAAGAGCTTCTCATTCAAAGCAGGATTTCCTTCTCATTGTTAGTGTTTCTGTTTTTGTTACTAGGTGACATGGGTTAAGAAACTCCAAAGGCCTTCACCACACTATTGTCTGTGTCCATGGGTTATGCATATATACATACATACAAGTTCTTTAGTTTCTTTTCCCACTCTCCCCACCCAACCCTGCCTTCCCTCTGAGATTCAGCAGTCTGTACCATGCTTCTATGTCTCTGGATCTATTTTGTTCATCAGTTTATTTTGTTCATTATATTCCACAAATGAGCGAGATCATGTGATACTTGTCTTTCTCTGACTGGCTTATTTTGCTTAGCATAATACTGACCAGATCCCTCCATGCTGTCTCAAAGGGTAAGAGATTGTTTTGTTGTTTTGAGCACTTTCCTACTTTCTGGCACTAAAAGATGCTAAAATTTATCTTATATTCCCTCCCCCAGCCTTACAATTAGCCATTTCTCCAAAGTGCCTGGTTACCTTTATTAGTGAATTAGAGGCCCAATGCACAAATTTGTGCACCAGTGGGGTCCCTCGGCCTGGCCTGCGTGATCGGACCGAAACCGGCTCTCTGACATCCCCCAGTGGGTCTTGGATTGCGAGAGGGCGCAGGCCAGGCCACGGGACCGTGGGAGGGCTTCAGGTCGTGTCCATCCCATTTCGCTCAGTCCAGATCAGCCGGACACCAGCAGCAAGCTAACCTACTGGTCAGAGTGTCTGCCCCCTCGTGGTCATTGCATGTCATAGCAAGCGGTTGAGCAGCCTTACCATGTCATTAGCATATTACGCTTTGCTTGGTTGAATGTCCAACCAGTCGACCGGACACTTAGCATATTGGGCTTTTATTATATTGGATGATATTAGGAAACAAGATCCAGGTGTTTAGTGTGTGTGTTTTGCAGTGGGGTATGGTTGCTTCTAGGCCCTCTCAGCTGGCAGAGTAAAGGATATATATATTATATTGTTGAGAAACTTGGTACCCACCATTTGCTCCCTATTTCTGAGTTGTTTAATTCTAGTATATGTATATACTAGTTTCAGAATTGCCAACCTTTTATCAACTGGAGTACAGTGCTAATTATAGACTCTACTCATTTACAAAGTTATTAGCATATTTTCCAAATTATTTTTTTATTCTCTGACTATAACATGCACTTTCACACTTCTTTTTTCTTTATTTGGGCTAATCCCTCTGCCTGAGATGCCCTGGCTTTCACCCTTCTCTTCTTGGAATATCCCCACTTGTTCTTTTAGATCCAACACAAGGTTGTCCCCACTAGGAAGCTTTTCCTAGCTATTATCAATAGACTTATTCATTCCTTTGTGCTCTAGTAGAGCCTTACACCTACCTCTGCTATCCATGTATAGGACTCTGTTTCCATCTCAATCTTCTTCACTTGATGTTAAGGTTCTTGAGGGAAGGAACCAAATGGATTTGCCCCTGGATTCCCAGGACTTAACAGTAATGGTAATTATTTGTTAGAATCCTCTTGGATGAAAATAACAGAAAACCTAATAGTGGCTAAAATATAGAATTTCTTTTTCTCATCTAGCAAGAAGTCCAGAGGAAGGTGGCACCTATCAGTAATGCCATCAAGGACCAGGCCCCTTTCCTCCTCTGTACACAGCATCACATCTAAGTTCAGGAAGGAGGCAGGTGTGTCAGGGCCAGGAAACTATCTTCTGACCCCTTTCCCTTTAAGCAAAGGCTTTAGCCAGAACATAGTCACATGTCTCCTCCAGCTGCAAAGTAGCTGAGAGGTGAGTTTTTAGGAAGACTGATCTTTTGAATAAGAACAAAATGTTGGAGTTAAGCTCCAAGTAATTGCAAGGCCACAAGAAAATCAGGGATTTGTTTCCTGTTGGATAAAAGGCCAGATGACAGACAGAAGACCAGGCCAAAAAAGACTGTTTAAGACAAGAGGAGAAGAGAGGTGACCCCAATGGGAGCAGCATCTGTTAGAGGTAAAAAGTACAGGTGCATCTAATATACTCTGGCCTCCTACTCGTAATCCTGTAGAAATTCTGTATGGTCTCTGAAACTTTCAGTTTACCTCTTCTCATGTTGAAATTATGCCATTCCTATGAATTTTATTTTTCATTCTCTGGCCCTTTCTCTGACTGTGTCGTTCCTTCTGTGGCGTGGCAGTCAGAATTTTACCCGACAGTCCATGGTTCAGTTTGCCTTGCTTTTTTTGCAAGTCATAACTATTTGTGGTTCTTTAAAATATAATTTACAGTGCTATAATCTCTGTCCACCTAAATCCCACATTCTTTTGAAATTATGGAATTTTCACTCTTCTTTGGAAGTGAAATGTGGACACTTTTATTCCCTAATGTTATATTCATCTATTATGACTTCAATTTTTAATAATATTTCATTTTGTGCCACAACAGCCTTATTGATACGTTAGTCCAAACATGACTAGGTAAATCCTGCAAAAAGGTACAAGCATCTCCTTCACCTAGTTTACTAAGGAACCTTTGCAATGAATAAGAAAGCCTAAGTTCCATTAAGAGCAGAACTACATCAATCTCATTCATGTGAATTTGTAAGAACTGATTACACGCAAAGTATGAATGCAACTTAATATCCTTTATCAGCCCATCAAATCTAATTAATGCCTCCAGAAGTTACTGTATAGCACACACAAATGTGAAAAGAAGTGAATGAGTTACAGCAGATTTCATTCTGGTCCAGCATACCGTTTTTAGAGACAACTTCCAGAGTAATTAGAATAGTATACCCTTCAGATATTTTGGATTGAGGCAGGCTTGAGATGGGTTACATAAAACCCTTAAAGAAATAACCTGTGAATCCCAGGAGCCTTTTTTTGTAAGTGAGTGCAGGGGATGGCTGCCTCTAAGGGTGGTCGTGGAGAGCAAAATACTGAGCCTGAGATTCCCATTTTGAAGCTGCAGTGACTGACGTCAAAGTGTTCTGTAAATACTTGCTGTAATTGTTGTTGCTAATAACCTTATTTATACCAAGAAATTATAATCATCGAAAGAAAGATTAAAACAAGATGTACAAGTTGCCTGAACTGTTTACCTCGAAGATAGTCACCCTGGAGTTCACTGACATTTACAGGGTGAATTGAAGCTTCAGTTTCACCGCAGTGCATTTGATACTTATGAGTTTCTTACCTGTTGGCTTTCACTATCCAACACAGTACAATAGCACTTCAATTTGCTCTCATTAATGCTAGCCTCTCAGGTAATGTCAGCGCCGCTTTATCAAGATGACGCTTGTTCCTCTGAATGAAGACTTGTACCAGTTTCCCAGCTGAGAAAAGCTAAACAATTACAAAGGTAAAAACATGACTGTCTCACTAATTTGTTCAGTTGAAAGATGCTCAGAACCCAGGAAATATGGAAGAGGAGTTAACTTTTAAATGGAGGGCAGGCATTTAGTGTATATTTTATGGCAGTTTCCCCCCCCCGAGATTTCCGTGAGCGAGACAACTGGAAATCCTTGGGGAGCCTTACAAATAGTTTTTGCTCAGAGCCAACCAAGTGCTCCAAGGATAATCATAGATCCAAACAACCAGCAGTACTGTTTGCTCTAGTCCTTTGGTGCTGTGCTAATAGTATTGCGACGTGAGAATGCAATCTTAGGATTAAGCTTTAATGGCAAGGGATATATGTCCTTCTTTGCCGCTACTCCTCAGCTGTGTAAAAGTAGTCCAGTTGAAAAGAGCTGGGTGTTAGAATGTTACATTATTTATGGGAGGCAAGGGTGCTTTGCTTGTACCTTGCAATGTGAGGACTGGACAGAATAACTGCTCTCCTAAATCTGGGGACTAGTGTCTCGCAGTGGCATTACTTGCTATTTGATTAAGGCCCAAGAGAAGAAACAGAATCGAGAGAGAGAGGGAGAGAAGGAATTCTGGCCTCCTTAAAGTCAGTTACAACAAATTAGCAACCCAGAGCAGACTGGAGAATCAGTACTGTGATCTTTCTTGCGTGTATAGGGTACAAAAGTGGAACGCAAATGGGTGGATTGTATGTATGTGAATAATAAAAATGTTCACACACAAAGTAAAGCCAGAGTGTGGGTTCTCCAGTTAGACTGCTTGGGTTCAAATAGAAGCCCAATCAGGTATTGAGTAGGTGACTTGACCATGTTACCTCATCTCATATGGAGGTTTCCTCTGTAATAGGAGTGTAAAAATAGTGCCCCTTGGTAGGGAAATAGAAGTTGAATAAGATAATACATGTAAAGTGCTTAGAATAGGGCCTTACATGTGGTAAACATTTTTTAAAGTTCTGATTTCCATGAAAAATAAATTGGAATTGGTGCTTTGTTTTCTCAAAGGTATTTTTCAATTTGCAAAATATAGTATAAAGTGTTTTCTTTAATAAAATCATCCCTTTTATTTAAAAAGTACTTAAAACTGTTATTCTACATAAATAAGATTTGTAATTATTTAAGAAATACTTTCGTGTTTGTAACATGAAATATCCTTGTACATATATTTTACCTATTGTGGTAGAGTTTGTTTTAGTTTGTTGGTCTAGTAAGGCAGTTGTGTGAGTCATTGTGAAAAGGGCTCCATTTAATGGGAAGCAAAACATCTAGCCCAAATCTAGAGCTAGAGCAGAGATCTCTTCTCCAAAATTGTCCTTCAATACCAAGGGCTGTTCTTTTGCTACAAGCACAATGTGGTGGTAATGGTGGGCCCAGCAAACTGCTAAGTATTAAAGCCATCTTCCCCTTGGCATGTCATACTATATGCAAGACCCTTCATTTTATATGTCTGTTCTTTTCCTTGCATTCTAAAATAGGCACACTTACCTACCCCTGGAGCTGGCAGGAAGTGTGTCAGCTCTTCATGGCAAACCTGTGTATACTTAACAGCATCATAAATGCTATTTATACAGTGAAGTTCTGTCGCTCCAGTACTCCTAAGAGCTTCTTCAGTTCTTTTCTGGATCTGTTCCTTAGTGATTGCTTTAGCCAACTGACTATTCATGACTGAGTCTTGGCATAGAGATCTCAGAGGGCCATGGCTCTAGAGGAAGAAAGTGGAAACCTATAGGCAAAGTAAGTAGAAGCAATACCACTTGAGTATATGGACTAGAATTTGATATGGCAGAATTAGTTTAAGCTAAGCTAAGTGAAGAATCAGGACCACAAACCTTTTCAGCAGCTTTCAACAGTAAATAAAAACCCAAACACCTAACAAGGATTTGTGGAGATCCTTCTTACCTTCATACTTCTCTGCTCTGAACTAGAGTAATTAAAATTAAATATAAGCCTTAGCAATGGAAGCAATATTCAAACATTCATTTCATGCAAAGGTACTGCTTACCTGAGTTATGCTGGCCTTGTACGACAAATTGAGAAGTATCTCTGTTTCCTACGAGTCCGTATAAGATTGTGTTCTTTCTGCCTTAAATGTTCGATATTCACTGGTGAAACTATCAGGCCTGTGGTTTTTCTTTGTAGGAAGGTTTTGTTGTTGTTTTGTTTTTTATTGTGGTAAAATATACACAAAATTTACCATTTTAATCTTTTTTAAAAATATATTTCTTTATTGATTTCAGAGAGGAAGGAAGAGGGAGAGAGAGATAGAAACATCAATGATGAGAGAGAATCATTGATTGGCTGCCTCCTGCACGCCCCCCACTGGAGTTGAAGCCCGAAACCCAGGCATGTGCCCTTGGCCAGAATTGAACCCGGGACCCTTCAGTCCATAGGCCGATCCTCTATCCACTGAGCCAAACTGGTTAGGGCCATTTTAATCTTTTTTAAATGTACAGTTCAGTGACATTCACATTGTTGTACAAACATCACAATCATTCATCTCCAGAACTTCATCTTCCCCAACTAAAGCCTCATACCCCTTAAACACTTAACTCCCATTCTCCTCTCCCTGCCAGCCCCTGACAACTACCGGCTACTTTCTGTCTCCATTTTTTACTTCTCTAGGCAGTTCATGCAAGAGCAATGACATAGCATTTGTGCTTCGGTGATGGACTTTTTTCACTTTGCATAATGTCTTCAGGCTCATCCATGTTGTACCATGTCAGAATGCCTTCTTTTTAAAGACTGAATAATATCCACTTTATGTATATATCACGTTTTGTTTATTCATCTTTCAGTGGCTATTCGGGTTGTTTTTACCTTTTGTCTATGTGAGTAATGCTGCTATAAACATAGTATGCAAACATCTTTTTGAGTCCCTACTTTCACTTCTTTTGGGTATATATCCAGAAGTAGAATTACTGGATCATATGGTAATTCCATGTTTAATATTTTGAGGAATTGCCATACTATTTTCCATAGCAGCTGCACCATTTTATATCCCACTAGCAATGCACAAAGATTCTAATCTCTCCATATCCTTGCCAACATTTATTTTTTTTCTTTCTTTTCTTTTTTTTTTTAATAGCCATCCTGCCCTGACCAGTGTGACAGTTGGTTGAGTATCATCTCGTGCACCTAGAGGTCACAGGTTCAATTCCCAGTCAGGACATGTGCCTGGTTTGTGGGCTCAATCCCTAGTAGGGGGCCTGTAAGAGGCAGCCAATCAATGTTTCTCTCTCTCCATCTCTCTCTAAAATCAATGAAAACATATTTTAAAAAATAATAGTAGTCATCCTAATGGATGTAATGTTTGTTTTTCTTTAAATTACAAATTTAATTTATTTAATAAATTTAGGGCTGTTTAGATTTTTTATTGTGCTGTTTTGGTATGTTATTATTGGTACATTTTGTTTTCAAGGCATTTGTCCCATCTAATAAATGAAATAAAATTACTCATACTAGCTCCTAATTATCTTTTCTACATCTATAGGGTCTGTGGTGAAGTCTCTTTTCATTTCTGTTGTTAGAAATTTGTATTTTCTGAAACAAAGATATTTGAGATAATTCTTGCCAGGGGTTTATTAATCTTTTCAAAGAACCAACTTTTGACTTGGATTTTCTGAGTTTTATTCATTTTTCTATTTGATTGATTTCTGCTTTTTATTATTTATGTCTTTCTACTTACTTTGCACCTAATTTACTATTTTTCTGCCTTTTAAACAAATATATGGTTTTATTGATTTTAGAGAGAGGAAGGGAGAGGGAGAAAGAGATAGAAACATCAGTGATGAGAGAGAATCATCAGTTGGCTGCCTCCTATTGGGGATGGAGCCCACAACCTGGGCCTACCCTGACCCACAATCAAACCATGACCTCCTGGTTCAAGGGTTGATGCTCAACCACTGAGCAACACCAGCCGAGTTGCCTTTTTAAGATTTAAGCTGAGATCATTGATTTAAGATGTTTCTTTCTTTCTAATAAATTTTCCTCTAAACATTGCTTTGGTAACATTACATCCCATAAGATTTCATTATTATTCAGTTAACATATTTTCTAGTTTGCCTTAACATTTACTAACTCATGTAAATCTTTGACCCATAGGTAATTTAGAAGTTGCTTAATTTCTAAATAGGAATATTTCTAGATATTACGTTTGGATAGAAAAGGAAAAATCAACAATTTGCTTCTGTAAGAGAAGCACTTTAAATGTAAACATATAAATACATTTTTTAAAAAGATATGCCATAAACAACAATGCATAAGACAGTTGGTAGGGTTATATTAGTATTAGACAAAGTACAGTTCAAGAAAATTATTATTATCAGAGATAAGGAAATATATTTATTAATAAGTCAATTCATCAAAAATATTAACATTTAATATTATTATGGTCAGAAAGTATACTCCATATGACTTTAATACTTTGGAATTTATTGAAATTTGTTTTATAGCCTAGGATATATGGTCTTTTTTTAGGGTCTACCTTGGCAAATGTTCCATGTTCACTTGAAAAGAATGTGTATTTTGCTGTTATTAGATACATTGTTCTTTCTGTAAGTGTCATTTAAATTAAGTTGATAATCCTCAAATCTTTTCTATCTTTATTGATTTTTTTGATAGTTTGTTTCTTAGTGTTGTTCTATTTATTGCTGAGAGAGGGATATTAAAATCGCCAAGTATTACTGTGAATTTGTTAATTTCTTCTTTTAAAAATTGTGTTCATTTTTGCTTCATGTATTTTAAAGCTTTGTTATTATGTACATGCACATTTAGGATTGTTATCTCTTGATGAATTGGCTCGTCGTTATTAAATGTCCCATTTTAGCTCTGAAATAGTCTTTTTAAAAAGCCTACTTTGTCTATTAATACAGCACCACCAGTAGTTCTCATGCAGTATTTACAGGTATCTCTTTTTAATATTGTAATATATTTGTATTTTTATATTTAAAGTGTTTCTCTTATAGACAGTATATAGTGGGGTCTTGCTTTTTCTTACAAATTGACAATCTATGTATTTTCATTGGAATTCATTTATATTGAATGTAAGATATGGTTGGGTTTATATATGCCTCCTTGGTCTTTGATTACTAATTGTCCCATCTGTTTTTTATTTCCTCTGTTCTTCCTTCTTTCCAGTGAATGGAATATTTTTAGCTGTACCTCTTTGTGTTATTTCAAATAAAAATACTACTTACCCATACAGTTTCATTTTGCAAATAATACCTTAATTAATCCTGTATCCAAATTAGGGTATGCTAAGAGTTAAAAGTGGGTACATAAAGAGAGTGCGACACTCTGGTAGCAGTAACCAACTTTCTTCACTGGAATTCTGGCTAACCCTGCTCTTCTCTTTTTGCCCCCCATCACAAAATAGAACCGTGGCCTAGTAAACATAAAGCTATCATGATAGTCATAACATGAAGCACATATTTCTCTATCACTACAGTCAGTGTAACTGGATAGCTGCCTGTGTACTGTCACACTCTTCTGTCACTTCCTTCTTCCACACCGTAAGGATCTGGGAGCTACCCTGGAAAATATGCAGAACTTCCTTCTAATTAAATTGATATCAGACAAGTATCATTTTTGTGTAATCAGTCAAAAGCTTGGTGCTGTCCTTTGACACTTGCAGTTTACTTGAGAAGGCATTTATGTATTTATGATATTTATTATACAAATGTATATAATAAAAACATAAAGAGCAAAGCTATGACTGTTACAGATAGTAAAAATAAATAAAGATGCTTTTTTAGTTAATTAGAAAGACAGCTGCCTAGGCAGGACAAATTGCCACATACTTAGGTCCTGGCCACACTGTATACTCCCTGCAGGCTGGCAGCCTGCAGGGCACACGCATCTCTGGCATTTTCCTGAATTGCCTAATATCCAATCTGCTGATGACTTTTTGTCCCCAACTGTGTATAGAGGTTCTTGGTCATTTATAGTGAGAGAAACTCATATATTATTTTTCTATCTCTTCCTCTTCTATATGTAGACAGACATAGGTAAGTATCACATGATTATTTGAAGGATTGAAATTTCATTTTGATTTGGGTGGAATACGTTTACATCATTTTACACTTTTGAGTATGAATTGCCTCTCTAGGTGTAATCACTTTCTACTTTTCAGCATAGAGATTTTATGAGTAGTATTCAATGCAGAAAGAGAGCTCTAAAAATAATTGTGCAAGTAGGGTTTTGTTAGTCTTACGTGGCACACTGGCAGGAGAAAAGAACAAAGACATATCGGAGGAAAGGTAGAGCATTTAACTTCATTGCCTCAACCAAGGAGCTCGCATTTAGTGGAGAAGGAAAAGCAAACAAAAAACAGGAGATCGGCACTAGCTATTGAATGTTTTATTTCTCGTCACTGTTAGTCACATATGAATAGAACCATTACAGTCTTTTTGGTGTGTATAACTAAGCTTTTTTTTTTCATATGGAAAATCTTGAATTTTATGTTCAAAAACACAATGAGATGTTTTTGACATTCTACAGTTCATTTTGAAATTCACCATCTTAAAAACCCATTGACTTTCAATAAGGTGGTAAAGGGTGTACAATACATGTCATTTTTATGCCTAATAGCACCTTGGATAGTCTCTAGTGCGTATTATGTACACACACCTTATAGCATCTGTTTCTTCCTGACAGCTTACAGCATTAGGCTGAATGTCGTGGTGCACAACTGAATGGGAGTGAAATCTCGAGCTGTATTACAATGGATTCTTACTGGAAAAAGTGAGATCTTTAGAGCTTCTTTTTTAGACTTTTCCATAAACATTTTAAACTGACATATTTGCCAATACATAATTAAGATGACATACTAATTAAATGTTTATATTATTCTTCCAGAAATGGGGATGGATTTGGCTAGACAACTGATGAACTAGAATTAAAACATGTGTTTTGTACAGTGCAAATGTATTATTGACTATTTTTTTAAAAATATATCTTTATTGATTTCAGAGAGGAAGGGGAGGAAGGGGAGGAAGGGAGAGGGAGAGAGAGATAGAAACATCAGTGATGCCGAAACCGGTTTGGCTCAGTGGATAGAGCGTCGGCCTGTGGACTGAAAGGTCCCAGGTTCGATTCCGGTCAAGGGTTGCGGGCACATCCCCAGTGGGAGATGTGCAGGAGGCAGCTGATCGATGTTTCTCTCTCATCGATGTTTCTAACTCTCTATCTCTCTCCCTTCCTCTCTGTAAAAAATCAATAAAATATATTTTAAAAAAGAAAAAAAGAAACATCAGTGATAAGAGAGAATCATTGACTGGCTGCCTCCTGCATGCCCCACACTAGGGATCAAGCCCGCAACCCCAGGCATATGCCCTGACCGGGGATCGAACCATGATCTCCTGGTTCATAGGTCGAAGCTCAACCACTGAGCCATGCCTGACTTGACTATTCTTAATAGTATATGTATACAGGGTTGTTAGAGTTAAGAATGGCTGGGATCATATCTTAATACAATATGTCCTTATTTATTTGACTAATTTTCATATTATTTAACTCAGCCCAGGGAATGAGACAATAGGTTTGTTTTCTTATTCTACTATACTTGGGGTTTTGGTCTAGTGGTCACAAAATTTCTCCTAGAAATATGTTTTCCTAGAATTCTAACACAAGAATAATAAAATCACTTAAAACCTTTTAGTACTCAAAATCCAGATTCTGGGTTTACATGCTTTGGTCACATGCTAAATATTAAGTAAGCAAATGCCAAACAAGGCAAAGTTGGTCAAGGCTGTGACTTATAAAGATTGTCAGCCAATGTCAAACACTAAATACTCTTTTTCCTTCTCTTAGCCTGAAAATACTTGAGAAAAAAAAACTATCATGCCCATCTTTCATTTAATGTTATTCAGTTTGCCCAGCCAGTGTGGCTTAGTGGTTGAGCGTCAACCTATGAACCAGGAAGTCATGGTGCGATTCCCGGTCAAAGCATATACCTGGGTTGCAGGCTTGATCCCCAAGTAGGGGGCATGCAGGAGGCAGCTGACCAATGATTCTTTCTCATCATTGATGTTTCTATCTCTCCCTCTCCCTTCCTCTCTGAATTCAATAAAAATGTGTTAAAGTTATTTAGTTTTCATGTCCTTTCACAGGTTGTAAACCTTTTGGACCAATTTTTGGCCATTAGATAAACAGTACACTGTTCAATCCATATTGACTGATTAATTGTTTGTAATTTTTTAGGTACTAATTAGGATGAATGGGATTTGGAGAAATTCGATTTCCTGTCTAAGGATAAGAAATGTGCCACACAGATACCAAAGTGGTTATCACCCAGCAGTCCCTCTGGGATCAAGGATTCTAACCGACCCAGCCAAAGTTTTTGAGCACAACATGTGGTGAGTTATCTGCTTACTAGGTCTGATATTATATATGTATATTAAACATCAACAGTGATACTATTTTCATTTAGTGCCAAGAAAGGATTTTTAATGCTGATCACTTATGTGGTTGAGGCTCACTGATCCTAATTTAACACGTTAAGCGCCATGTCAGTCACCGGTGACTGACACTATACTTTCTGTCCGGACGGTCAGTCACTGGTGCTGCCCGCATGTTGGTGAAATTGGATATCACGGGCTAAACGGAAAGAAGACAAAACAGGCTGGGCGCTTAACATGTCAAGAGTTGCCAGTTCTAATTTATTTGCAAATGGAATTAGAAAAGTGACACTTGCCCATGCTTTCCTCAGCCTTGGGGTTCTTGCAGGCCCTCCCTGCTCACCCTGATCCTGATTTGCTGGTGTTATCACTCCAGGCCTCTTTTCTAGGTAGCATCTTCCTCCTGCCCCACAGGCCCTTCTTTGCAAGTACTTGTCAGTCAACAAATGTATATTCAGTACCTGCTGCTTACTAAACACTCAGAACACCACACTGGTGTGACTCTACTCCATGCTTTCAGGAAATCTACCCTCTATTTGGAAAGAGATATTTATAGAAAATTTGTATAATTAGCAATACAAGGCTGCAAATTGTAAGGGGCCAGCATGTTCTTACAAGGCATATGCCAATATGCCTTGTAAGAACAACTCAACAGTGCAAAATCACTTCTGTTTTAGCATAGTCTGAAGGTTTCTTTTTTTCTTTTTTAATTTCAGCTTCATTGAAGTATAATTGACATATAAAGGAAGATTTATTTAAATGGGGAAAGTGAGATTAGAAGTATTTATTCCGTCTCCAGTACCTACTATAGCAGTGGTTCTCAACCTTCTGGCCCTTTAAATACAGTTCTTCATGTTGTGACCCAACCATAAAATTATTTTCGTTGCTATTTCATAACTGTAATGTTGCTACTGTTATGAATTGTAATGTAAATATCTGATATGCAGGATGGTCTTAGGCGACCCCTGTGAAAGGGTCGTTCGACCACCAAAGGGGTCGTGACCCACAGGTTGAGAACCGCTGTACTATAGTGTCTGACACAAATATTTGTGGGCTCTAGCTGATTTGGATCAGTGGATACAGCGTCAGCCCACAGATTGTGGGTCCTGGGTTTGATTCCGGTAAAGGGGACGTACCTCAGTTGCAGGCTCGATCCCCGGGCTTGGTTAGGGCTCATGTGTGAGGCAACCAATTGTTGTGTCTCTCTCACATCAATGTTTCTCTCTCTGTGTCTGTCCCCCTCCCCCTCTCTCTCTTAAAAAAAAAAAAAAAATCAATGAAAAAATATCCTCAGGTGAGGATTAAAAATAAATAAGAATTTGTGGAATAATGACCTGGATAGGTAAAACTGAAGTAAGGGCATTCTAAGTGGGTAGAAAGTCATAAAACACAGAGATAAGGAAGTATAAGGCATAATCAGGAAACAGTGAACAGGATAGTTTGCCAAAATAAAGGCTCTTCTAGGAGTTTGGTGAACGGTAAGGTGGAATGATCTAGTCCAGATATAGGGGTGGGAGCAAGACTGTGCATGGTCCTGAATTCAGAGTTGAGGTATAAGGCATGATAGAGCCACTGAAGAGAAATTGCTTTTTACCTAGTTTAGTAAATATATGTATTTTGTAACAGCATACTGGACAGAACAGCAGGTAGAACTACAAGCAGGTAGAACTACAAGCAGGAAGGGGCCAGTGAGAGAAAATTTTCGAAGGAAAAATAACTAAAACTTGGTGCTTTTGTAGAATAAAGGAAAAGGAGGCATATGACTGAAATTTTGATCCTAGCTGACTAATAGAAATAGGAAAATCAAGAGGTAAATTGATTTTTTTTAATTTGGAAGAAAATGGTGAATTTAGGTTTAGGTGTTTTGAATAGGCTTTGGGAGCAGAACATTCTGGGGAAAATGTCCTGAACACAGGCTCTGCCACTGGGAAGAGAGGAAGGGGCCAGGATTAAAGATGTGAAGTTGCATGATATCTACAGACAAAATGGTTTTCTGACTACCTTCGGGAACAAGGTCTCTAGGACTAGGAAAGTGATTTGTGGATTTTTTATATTGTTATTGCAACAATATAAATTTTTAAAGGAAGTAGGTTGAGGAGAAACAACAAGATGGCGGTGTAGGTAAATGCAGTACTCACATCCTCCCACAACCACATCAAAATTACAACCAAAATACAGAAGAACCATCATTCAAAACTGCCTAAAATCTGGCTGAATAGAAAACCTGCAACTAGAGAATTAAAGAAGAAAGCACATTGAGATTGGTCGGAGGGGCAAAGGCATAAAACGGGCTGGTCTGACACCCATGTGTGGTGTTTTTAAGTGAGAGGGATATCTTGGCTGAGGAGGCCTCCCGTGAAGAGCAAGTGAAGACCAGACCCCCAGCCTAGGCCTCCAGAGCTGGGAAGAGAAGTCCCTGTAACTTCAGGCTATAAAACCAGTGGGGATTGTGGGTAAGTGACACAGAGGCTGCTGGAGTCCCAGGCAATTCCTCTTAAAGGGCTAGCACACGGACTTATTCAGACTCACTCCCTTGGAGCTCCAGCACTGGGACAGCAGTTTGAAAGGATCTAGGGCAGGGGTGGGCAAACTTTTTGACTCGAGGGCCACAATGGGTTCTTAAACTGGACCGGAGGGCCGGAACAAAAGCATGGATGGAGTGTTAGTGTGAACTAATATAAATTCAAAGTAAACATCATTACATAAAAGGATACGGTCTTTTTTTATGATCTAGGGCCATACAGGAAGGAACTAAATTGTCATCAGGGCAGGAATTGCGGGGGCAGCTGTTTCCTAGACAAAAGTGCTGGCAGAAGTCATTCTTCCTCTGCTAAGATCTCCCCCCACACAGAGCTCACTGGCAGGCACCATAAGCTGAGTCTTAATCAACCTGGCCCATTCTGTTTGCCCAGCCCTGAGATCTCACCCCACCCAATTTGCAGCCTCACCCAAGCTGTTTGCAGTGGCTTTTCCATATGAATGGCCTGTCCTGGCTCAGGCTTCAGACTTTCCTAAAATTTCTCAAACAAGGAGCAGCTGGACTCAGGGTATCCCATACTTCTTGATAAGTGACCCCAGGCTCGGCACTAGTAGCAGCTTGCCAAGGTTCACAGCTTGGCCCCTCCTAGGTACCTCCAAGGCCAACACAAGTAGCAGCCATCTGCAGATCATTCTATAGCTCCTGCTGGGTGGGTGGCCCCAGGCAGGGCAAAGACAGTGGCAGACTTTGCACCTTTTGGGAGGACTCAGAGCCAGTGCACCTGGTGGACAACTTCAGATCACGCCACATTACAACTCTACCATATCCATGAGTGACACACTCAAGGGGCGGACTCAGTGAGCACCAAAACCCCACTGAAGCAAGTCCTGTTCTGTAGGGGTGTCTCCTGCACAGCAGCTCTTCTGCTGTAGTCGCAGCTGGCCCTCACAGCCAATTGCTCTGGGGGTCAATTCCTCCTAGTGATGCCAACAGCAATCAAGCCTCAACTACAACAGGTCATTGCACACAGCCCACATAGAAGCCACACCTAGAGTACCCAGTTCAGGTGACTGGCGAGGTTGAGCAACTGGGCCCTACAGGACACCTACTACACAAGGCCACTCTACCAATTCCAAGAGACATAGCAGCTCTACCTAATACATAGAAACAAACACAGGGATGCAGCCAAAACACAGAGGCAAAGAAACATATCACAAATGAAAGAACAGGAGAAATTTCCAGAAAAAAAGAACTAAATGAAATGGAAACAAGCAAGCTACTGGATATGGAGTTCAAAACAGTGGTTATAAGGAGGCTCAAGGAACTTAATGAGAACTTCAAGGAACTTAGAATGTCGACAACATAAAAAAGGACCAGTCAGAAATGAACAATATACTAACTGAGATGAAGAATAATTTACAGGGAATCAACAGTAGAGTAGAGGATGCCGTGACTCAAATCAGCGATTTGGAATATGAGGAAGCAAAAAACACCCACTCAAAAGAGCAAAAAGAAAAAAGAATCCAAAAATATGAAAATAGTGTAAGGAGCCTCTGGGACAACTTCAAGCGTACCAACATTTGCATCTAGGGTGCTGAAAGAAGAAATAGAGAAAGAAATTGAAAACCTACTTGAAGAAACAATGACAGAAAACTTCCCCTACCTGGTGACAGAAACAGGAACACAGAGTCCGGGAAGTACCTAGAGTCCCAAACAGGAGGAACACAAATAGGCCCACACCAGGACACATCATAAAATGCCAAGGGTTAAAGACAAAGAGAGAATCTTAAAAGCAGCAAAAGAAAAGCGGTTAGTTGTCCCAGTGGCTCCTTACACCTTCCTCATGTTTTTTCTTTTTCTTTTTTCTTTTTTGCTCCCTTGTAGAAGGGAGTGCCCATACAGCTGTCAGCTGATTTCTCAACAGAAACTTTGTAGGCCAGAGGGAGTGGCAAGAAATATTCAGAGTGATAAAAAGCAAGGACCTAAAACCAAGGTTACTTTACCCAGCGAAGCTATCATTTAGAATAGAAGGTCAGGAAAAGAACTTCACAGACAAGAAAAAGCTAAAGGAGTTCATCACTACCAAACCATGAAATGTTGAAGGGTCTTCTTGAAGGAGAAGGAGAAGAAGAATATGAACAAAAAATGGCAATAAATATATATCTATCAACAATTGAATCTAAAAATCAAAATCCTATATAATAAAAGGGTAATATGCAAATTGACCCTAACAGCAGAACTACTGGGAATGACTGGTCACTATGACACACACTGACCACCAGGGGGCAGACGCTCAATGCAGGAGCTGCCCACTGGTGGTCAGTGCGCTCTCACACGGGGAACTCTGCTCAGCCACAAGCCAGGCTGCCAGCTGCCAGTACAGCAGTGGTGGTGGGAGCCTCTCCCACCTCCTCAGCAGCGCTAAGGATGTCCGACTGCAGCTTAGGCCTGCTCCCCGCTGGCAAGTGGACATCCCCCAAGGGCTCCCAGGCTGCCAGAGGGATGTCTGACTGCCAGCTTAGGCCCAATCCCCCCGGGGAGCAGGCCTAAGCCAGCAGGTGGTCATCCCCCAAGGGGTCCCAGACTGCGAGAGGGCACAGGCCGGGCTGAGGGACCCCCCCCCCCACGAGTGCACAAATTTTTGTGCACCGGGCCTCTAGTAAATGAATAAGTAACCTAGTGAACAAAATAAACTGATGAATAAAATAGAGTCAGAGATGTGGAAACATGGAACAGAATCTCAGTGGGGTGGGTGGGAAGAAATCAACCAAAGACCATATCTGCATATATGCATTACCCATGGACACAGACTGTAGGGTGGTAAAGGCCTCAGGTGGGGCAGGATCCGAGTGGAGGAGGGCAATGGGGGGAAAAAAGAGTGGGACATCTGTAATACACTCAACAATAAAGATTTTAAAAAGAATTATTAACCATTTTAAAAAAATAACAAAAATAAACAAAGTAGGTTGATCATTTATTAATTAGTCCTCTACTATACAAATGGTAGCCACTAGCCACATGTGGTTATTGAGCGCTTGGAACCTGGTTAGTCTGAATTGAGATTTGCTGTAACATGTTGAAGACTTAATACCAAAAAGGTAAAATATATCATTTGTTAATTTTTATATTGAATTATATGTTAAAATGATATCATTTTGGATATATTGAATTAAATATGATATATTTTTAAAATTGATTTCACTCTTGACAGTACCACCCAGCGACCGAAGAGCAAGAGTGCCGTGTTGAAGCGACCACTACCGTTCAGATTCCTCTTATTCCTGCAGCTGCCTCTGCTGGGGATGGGGCTGACCCCCACAGTCCTCACACCCAGTGGGAATAAAGCTCATTTACTCCTGACATCTGCATCCGCTGGAGCCCTCCGTGTTTCCACCCTGCCCCTCCCAGAGGTTCAGTGTTTTGTATTCAATGTCGAGTACATGAATTGCATTTGGGACAGCAGCTCTGAGCCTCGGCCCACCAACCTGACTCTGCACTATTGGTACGGGAACTCTGGTCATGACAAAGTCCAGGAGTGTGGCCACTACCTATACTCTTCAGAGATCACTTCTGGCTGCTGGTTGGGAAAAGAGGAGATCCATCTCTACCAAACATTTGTTGTCCAGCTCCAGGACCCACAGGAACTTGGGAGGAAGACCAAAAAGAGGCTAAAACTGGAGGATCTGGTGATTCCCTGGGCTCCAGAGAACCTAACACTTCACAACCTGAGTGAATCCCAGCTAGAACTGAGGTGGAGCAGCAGATACTCTGTGGGCCACTGTTTGGAGCACCTGGTGCAGTACCGGAGTGACCAGGACCGCAGCTGGATTGAGCAGTCAGTGGGCCACAGATGTAGCTTCTCTTTGCCTAGTGTGGATGGGCAGAAGCTCTACACGTTTCGTGTTCGGAGTCGCTATAACCCACTCTGTGGAAATGCTCAGCATTGGAGTGAATGGAGCCACCCGATCCACTGGGGCAGCCATACTTCAAAGAAGCCCATAGTGCCCCCATCACTGTTTGCACTGGAAGCCGTGCTCATCCCCCTTGGCTCGGTGGGACTGATTGTTAGTCTCATCTTTGTGTACTGCTGGCTAGAAAGGACCGTACCCCGAGTTCCTACCCTCAAGAGCCTGGAGGATCTGGTTATCAAATACCATGGGAACTTTTCGGCCTGGAGTGGTGTGTCTAAGGAACTGGTGGAGAGCCTGCAGCCAGACTACAGTGAAAGGCTCTGCCACATCAGTGAGATTCCCCCAAAAGGAGATGCTCTAGAGGAGGGGCCTGGGGGCTCCCCCTGCAGCCAGCATAGCTCCTCCTGGACTCCCCCATGTTACACCCTATAACCTGAAACCTGAGCCCCGATACCCTGACAGAACCCCAGGGTCCTGTAGCCCTAAATTGTACTACCCCTTCTCCAAACAGCCTGGGCCCAATGCTCCCCTCACCCCAACTGTGGCTGATTTTGAATTGTGTGCCCCCTATTACTGCTCCCTCATTCAATATCTCCTCCTTAAGAATTGCCCCTTTGTCCTGTACATGTTTGTCATCTCCCTCAATCCAACCTTTCCTCTTCCTAGAATTCTTTCTCCCTCCCTCCCAACTTCTTTCCATCTACCGTTGTTCCCGAATCAATGAGAAATAGTTTCTGTTGCTAATAAAAATAAATAAATAAATAAATTTCTTTTTCACTTTTTTAAAATGTGGCTACTAGAAAATTATAAATTACATTTGTGGCTAATGTTCTACTCTTGGACAGTTGCTGAATTAAAACCATTTGAGCACCATCACCAATATGGACAGTTGTGTCTTGTGAGATTATTGCTAGGCAATTAAACCCCTAGAAGATCTCTGGTCTTAGGCAAGCTTCTCCTTTACCCGTTCTTTTCCTCCTTTAGACGAGTGACTTAGCTGTATGTGTTCTTTTTCCATCTGCTGCCCCAGCTCTTTTTGCGCAAGATTCCTGCCTACTCATTTAAGCTCTATTCTTTCATAGGCTGTCCAGGAAACAAGGTCAGCTGTTCCAGTGGCTAGCTTTGGGCCGCTGCACACGAATCCCTTGGCGAGTTATGATTTCGCCAGGTCTAGCAATATGGCCCAGAACATTTTAATTTGAAATAGCTCTTGTAGTAATTCTGTTGAGCAGCGGGGTTTAAGAATCCATGGTTCAGTCTAATGGCTTTCAAACTTATTTAGCAGGAGAATTTCTTTTCCAAGTGAAGTCTTAACATAGAATCCCAATATTTCTTTAAAATGTGTTTTTTATTGATTTTAGAGAGGAAGGGAGATCGGGAGAGAGAAACATCGACCGGTTGCCTCCTGCATGCACCCAGACCGGGTTTTGAATCCACAACCTGGACTTGTGCCCTGGCCAGAAATCGAACCGGCGGACCTCTCAGTGCCCAGGCTGACGCTCAGCTGACTGAGCCACACTGGCCAAGGCTAGGATCCTAATATGGAAAAGGTAAAAACAAACCTTCTCTGAATGAAGTGGGCCTGGAGACCTAGGGCATCCACAGCTCCACCTCCCTTTTCCTCTTCCACTTCTCATCCCTCAGTGGCAGCCAGGCGGACCTTCAGGGTTCTGCCGATCAAAGTTTGAGAAACCTTGATGGAATCTTGTCAGGCATTCTTAGCCATAGCATACCCCACAAGGGGTTCTCCAGCCTGTGCCAGAGTGCGTCCAGTGACCTCTCCAAAGGCAGAGATGCTGTGACAGTGACTTAATAGGAAAGGAGTTGCTTCACATGGACTGAAAACCAGAAGACTGGTTTACTTTCCCTTCCTTCGAGTCTAAACTTCTGTCCAAAAGTTCTCCCTTCCTTATCTTCTTTATATGTTAAGAGTAATGTTTCCTTTCTTGGTGAATTTTGATTTTTTAAAGTTGTTTCTAGAAAAGCATATGTCATTTTTCTCTCAGAGATGTTAGAATTGTCCACAGTTTGTTTCTCTTCAGCCTCGTGGTAAGGAATATTTATTCTGTACTGGAGGCCCGGTGCACGGATTCATGCACTGGTGGGGTCCCTTAGCCTGACGTGCAGGGATCGGCCGAAACCAGCAGTCCTACATCCCCTGAGGGATGTATTAGTGTGTGAAGGGCAGGCAGCTGGGGAGGAGCCCGAGCCCGGGCCAGGCGCCACACTGCTCCCGCTCATCCTGGCCCCGCTGTGCCTGCTGCAGCCACCACTCAGTAGGCACGCTGCCGCTCCGCTGTGGTCTCCACGCACCGTCCTAGGGCGATACTGGTGTGCCCATGACTGAGAAGCGGCCGCGGGCTCACGCCCAGTCCTGATGCTGGTCCCGGTCCCGATCCTGGTTCCGGTCTGGATTGGGGAGAGGTGTGCAGGGGGAGTGTCCACAGCTGTTCTTGCCAGCCATGAGCCTGGCATCTGGTGCCCATTGGTAAGCCTAGCAGCGCTCCCGCTGTGGGAGCACACTGACCACCGGGGGATAGCTCCTGCATTGAGCGTCAGTGCACATCAAAGCTACCGGTCGAGCCGTCAAACGGTCACTAGGCTTTTATATATATAGGTATGATCCTCTTTTTAATGTCTTCTTGAGAAAAAATAGGCCCCTTTTTAGTCAGTTTCTAACATCCTGAGAAAGATTTGCCCTTCCGATTCTGGATATTTGTATTATTAGTATCTACATCTGCCTATAGTTTTTTAAATAATTTGGTGAAGTGAATTTTACAAAACATAAAATTAATCATTTTAAAGTGAACAATTCAGTGGCATTAATTACATTCATAGTTTTGTGCAACCAGCACCTCTGTCCATTTCCAAAACATTTCCATCACTCCAAAGTAAAATCCCTCACTCATTAAGCAGTTATCCTCACCCTGAAGTCCCCCAGCCCCTGACAATCAACAATCTGTGTTCTGTCTCTACAGATTTGCCTCTTCCAGATATTTCATATAGATGGAATCATATGATAGGTGACCTTTTGTGTAAGGCTTCTTAACGTAATATCTTGGAGGTCATCCATATTGTAGCAGTATCAGTACTTCATTTTTATGACTAAATAATGTTCTGTTGTATGCATATACCACAGTTGGTTTATCCACTCACCCACTGATGGAAATTTTGACTATTCCCACCTTTTGACTCTTGTGAATAGAGATGCTTTGAACATGTGTATATATGTACTTGTTTTAGTTCTTGTTTTCAATTCTTTGAGGTATTTGAGTTGGAATGGAGTTGCGGGGTCACATAGTAATTCTATTTTTAACTTTTTGAGGACCTACCAAACTATTTTCCGTAGTAACTGAACCATTTCATATTCTTCTGATAGTCTTTTAATTATATTTAGTACATTTATTAATTTGGGGGGCGGGCATTGACATAAAACTGTATTCAGAATGCTTTTGAGAAATGGCCCAGAGATCTGTGTGCATTGAGCAAGTTAAACAGTTACTTGGAAAAATCACTCTTCATTCCATGCTGTTCCAAGTGTAAGTATGTAGCAACTTTTCAGGGGAACCCTGACATTTATAAGAAAGCAGAAAGCAATTATATTATCAGCTAGGCCAGTGGCTTTCAAGCTTTTTGGCATAATCCACAGTAAAAAGTACAGCTTCCATCGTGAACCAGTATACATAAAATATGCTTATGAAATAGGAACAAAAGTTTTCTGTCCATTTTTACCATGTGACACATGCCCAGATAGTTTCCATTTATTTTTTTCTACCCTGTTTCTTTCTCTTTTTAATTGTCAGACTAAATTGATTTCTTGACTCACTAAGAGCTGTGACCTTTAGTTTAAAAAATACTGGTATAAGCCATTCTCTGTAGATCCAAGGCAGGACCTGGATGTTGTGAAATGTCTTTCAATTATATAACCCATTTAAATAATAGTTTTCAGAATCCCAATTGAGTTCAGATATCAAGAATTTTTTCTTATTATATAGTATGAATTTTCTTTAATCATTGTATTTATTCTGATTCCTCTCACCCTGTTACATGCACAGTTCTTTAATATAGATAAATATTTTGTCTACCTTCATTATGACATTGGTCATTAGAGACTAGTTTAGATGTTGAGAGCACAGTCTGGCTGCCTGTCTAAACTTGGGAAGTTACTTTATCTATGCCTCAGTTTCTTCATCTTTAAAATGGAATAATATCTATTCTCATAAGAGTGCTATGAGGATTAAATTAGTATATATCCTATATAATAAAAGCTTAATATGCTAATTGACTGAATGGTGGAATGACTGGTCACTATGATGTATACCTACCACCAGGGGCAGATGCTCAATGCAGGAGCTGCCCCCTGGTGGTCAGTACGCTCCCACAGGGGGAGCACCGCTCAGTCAGAAGCTGGCCTGACAGCTGGAGAGCACAGCAGTGGTGGCGGGAGCCTCTCCCCCCTCCATGGCAGCGCTAAGGATGTCCAACTAATGGCTTAGGCCCACAAAAACCCCCCAAAAGCTCCCCCACAGGTTGGGCTGAGGGACCCAACCCCCAAATGGATGAATTTCGTGCACCAGGCCTCTAGTATAATATAAAGTGTATACACATAGTAAATAAGCAACACATAAGAATCAGCTTTCTTATTGTAACCATTTTCTAACATGTACTTTACTTACTTATGTATCTATTTTATCTTCATTATTAGATTGATATGTTTCTTCAGAGAAGAGTTTAGCTATGTCTGTATCATAGCTATATTCCCCATATAATAAGCACCTAATAAGTATGTTTGAATAAGTGAATCAATATAGAGAAATATGAGATCCAGTTAATATCTATTAGAAGTTTATAACTAGACCGAGAGTTAATATAGTGGCTAAATATGGGCTTCAGAATAAATTAAAAAAATCTGAATTTAAATCTTGACTCTATCCCTTTCAAGGTATGTGAACTTGAGCAAGTTCCTTCAGGGGATGTTGTGAGTATTAAAGAACATAAATATATAAAACTCTTAGTAGTAAGTTATCACTAAAAGGCATCATTCTTCTTATTATTAGATGGAGAATTGACATATATACCAATGAATAAAGAAACAATAAAGAGGAGTGTATGCAAGGTCATACAATGAAAACAGTGAAGAACACACTAATGGTCTGCAGAATAAAAAAGATTCCTTCTCTCTAAAGATACTTCTCTCTAAGAACCTCTCTGTTATTTTCAATTACTTTGTTACAATAAATTCCCAGAAGTATAATTCATAGATCAAACAGTATAAGGTGTTTTTTCCCCTTGGGTAGTGGTGGTGAAATACTTGATTATTTTTAGTTTGTTATTTGTTTCTATGCTTAAATTCTATTGCAGTATTTATTGCTTATAAACTTGAATGATTCTTATTGCTGTCTGTTGGGTTTGGGTATACGTGAATCAGACTTTTCTAATATAAAGAACTACCATAAAGCTGCAGTTCTTGAGGAAGTCCCATAAATACAGTAGGAACATTTTATAGGTTTCAGCGGGGATTCTGTAACTGTACAGTGGAAAATCTGTTCTGCAGTGGCTTAGGGTATAATATTACCCTCACTTAGCAGTTAAGAAAATGAAGCAACATAAAGAACAGTGTAAGGAAGTTAGAGCAATTTAAAAAATAACTAAACCTATTAAGTGCTCAGGAAGAAGCAAGTTAAACAGTTTAAAACATGCTTAAAGCTAAAGACCACATATACTCATTGTCTCAGAGCTTGGTTCTTTATAGGGAAATGAATTGTTCTATTCTCTTTCTTATATGTTGTAGAAATTTACAGATGACTTGTCCCAGGCTTTATAATACTTTCTTTTAATTCCTCACCAGAGGATATGTTTTTTATTTGTTTGTTTGTTTCTTAAAGGATCTTTATTGAGGTAAAATTAATTACAATGTAATTTATTCCTTCTAAGGAAGGGAGAGGGAGAGAGAGACAGAAACATCAATGATGAGAGAGAATCATTGATTGGCTGCCTCCTGCACACCCCCTACTGGGGATTGAGCCCGCAACCTGGGCATGTGCCCTTGACCGGAATCGAACCCCCAGGCTTTATAATACTTTCTTTTAATTCCTCACCGAGCCAAACCGGATAGGGCTGTTTGTTTGTTTCTTAAAGGATCTTTATTGAGGTAAAATTAATTACAATGTAATTTATTCCTTCTAAGTATACAGTTCAGTGATTTTTAGTAAATTTATAGTTATAACCATTACCTCAGTCCAATTTTAGAGCATTTACGTTACCCTAAGAGGATTTTTTATGCCAATTTTCAGGCATTGCCCTTTACAATTCCCAGTTACAGGCAATTACTAATCTACTTTTTGTTTTTATATTTTAGCGTTTTCTGGACATTTCATAGTAATGGAATCATACAATGTGTGGCCTTTTGCATGTGGATTCTTAGCATAATGTTTTTGAGGTTCATTCAAGTTATGTGTATCAGTAGCTTGGTGGGTTTTGGTGCAGAAATACTACTATCCCATTGTGTGGATATTACACATTTATTTATCCTTTTATCATTTGATGGGCATTTAAGTTGTTTCCACTATGGGGGTATTATAAAAATGCTGCTACGTGAATATTCGTGTTTATGAATATTTTTTGTGAGAACATGTTTTTAGTTCTCTCGATGTAAACCTAAGAATAGAATTTCTGGGCCAGAGGATATGTTTTTATTGATTTTAGAGAGAGTTCAATGTGACAGAGAAATACCAATTGGTTGCCTCCCATCAAACCCACAACCTAGGTATGTGCCCTGACTGGGAATCGGACCTGCCACCTTTTGGTGTACAGGATGATGCTCCAGCCAACTGAGTCACCCAGCCAGGGCAGTAATACTATTTTTTAAATAAATGATTTGTTGCTTTTAATAACATTCTGTATATGGGGTGGGGGCAAAAGTAGGTTTATATTTATGAGTATGCAAAACAGTTTATTCTTGTATTATTATTTGCTAGAGGCCCAGTGCACAAATTCATGCACCAGTGGGGTCCCTTGGCCTGGCCTGTAGGATTGGGCCAAAATCGGCTCTCCGACATCCCCCGAGGGGTCCCAGATTGCAAGAGAATGCAAGCCAGGTCAAGGGACCCCACCAGTGCAAAATTGGGGCCAGGGAGGGACGCAGGAAGCTGGCCAGCCCAGGAGGGACCACAGGAGGGCTCCAGGGCATGGCCAGTTTTGCTCAGTCCCAATCAGCCAGACCCTAGCAGCAAGCTAACATACCAGTTGGAGTGTCTGCCTCCTGGTGGTCAGTGCATGTCATAGCGAGCGGTTGAGTGGCCTTAGCATATCATTAGCATATTACGCTTTGATTGGTTGAATGGCCAATGGGACGACCAGACACTTAGCATATTAGGCTTTTATTATATAGGATTGTATTATTTTCATATGTACAACTGTAAGCCTATTTTTGCCCCACCCAGTATATTTGTATGTGGAAAATACAAAGTATAGTTGTCAGTTCAAAGTGATTCCTCACATATCTATATATATATAAGCCTAAGCAACCGGTTGGTAGCTATGATGCGCACTGACCACCAGGGGGCAGATGCTCAATGCAGGAGTGGAAACCACAGGCATGGAAACATGGAACAGACTGATGAATCTCAGAGGGAAGAGGGGAGGGGAGAGGAGAGGGTGGGAAGAGATTAACCAAAGATCTTATATGCATACTAGAAGCCTGGTGCACAGAACCCTGCGGGGATCAGGGTGAAACCAGCTCTCCAACATTCCCCGAGGGGTCCTGGATTGCAAAAGGGTGCAAGCCAGGCTGAGGGACCCCATGGGTGCATGAATTCATGCACTTGGCCTCTAGTATTAAAATAAGACAAAACAAAAATCTATTCTAATCTGACTCATTAGAGCAGCGTTTCTCAACCTGTGGGTCGCGACCACTTTGTGGTTCGAACGACCCTTTCACGGGGTCGCTTAAGACCATCGGAAAACACATATATAATTACATATTGTTTTTGTGATTAGTCACTATGCTTTAATTATGTTCACTTTGTAACAATGAAATTGGGGGTCACCACAACATGAGGAACTGTATTAAGGGGTCGCGGCATTAGGAAGGTTGAGAACCACTGCATTAGAGCAAGTGACAAAGCTGCTTAATGATTATTTGGATTTTAAATAATTAGGTTTTATTTGAAATAATGGTGGTTAAAGTTTCATCTGTGAAACTCTGAGATTTGCATTATCATTTGCTTTTCTTAGGAACTTCAGTATACCAGTTCTAATCCTTCTCAAAAGTTTGCAGTTCTCACCTTTTGGTGTATATTTATAGGCAGTCACTGATACACCCTCTCATATCTGGTACATACACATACTAAAAATAGCACCAAGCTGATCATCATTCTACCCAAACCAACTCCTTATTCTGTCATTGATACCCCCAGTTTTCTTGATATTCAGTTTTAAGATCTTGAAATCATTCCTGACTCTTCTTATCTACTCCCCACAACATCTAGTTAATCTCCAGGACATAACAGCTTTTTTTTTTTCCCCCACAGTGTCTCTCCCTCCATTCTTCCTTTCTGTTTTTTCATTGCCACCACCTTAACCCTCGAACTCCTGACTCCTAGATCACTGCAAGTCTTCTAGTTGGTCTCCCACCCTCCAGTCCCTCCCCAATTCATTGTGTCTTGCACATTACCAAACTGTTCACATTTGAGATTCTCTGATTCTGAGCTCTTAACTTCATCTGCAATTATCCAATCAAAATGGATTGTTTGTTGTTTCCTGTACAAACT
Organism: Myotis lucifugus; assembly: GCF_000147115.1. Lineage (NCBI taxonomy): Eukaryota > Metazoa > Chordata > Mammalia > Chiroptera > Vespertilionidae > Myotis > Myotis lucifugus. The sequence continues at coordinate 10,556,634 of NW_005871053.1, forward strand.
GTCCACAGTCCCAGCTTCATACACATATATCAGTTAATGTTTATCAGTTACCATAATGATGCACCTCAGGAATTTTATAATTTACCCCTTTCTCTTCAGTGAGGTAGCTGTAAATATCATATGATGTTAATGTTGGTGATATTTTTTACAATTTTCAATAAGTAAATTTCAAGTTATATAGAACTTTATTTCATTATTGTTTAGAAAAAAAATGGTTTATTCCAAGAAATCACATCACTCTAAAGTTTTACCAGTTGCAAAAAAAGAAATGCAAACTTTGTAAAAATAAATCAAAACAAAATCACCTTTTTGTATAAAGATGCTGCTTTTTATTCTAAGAAAGACATTTTTGTGGCAAAAAATAATATCTTCTCGTATTGGGAAAGTAAATTTTGAAACTAAAAAATACTTAAAGAAAATGCCAGATCTTAGAAAGGTGACTTTTAAAAAATATATATATTTTATTAATTTTTTTACAGAGAGGAAGGGAGAGGAATAGAGCGTTAGAAACATCGATGAGAGAGAAACATCGATCAGCTGCCTCCTGCACACCCCCTACTGAGGATGTACCCACAACCAAGGTACATGCCCTTGACCGGAATCGAACCTGGGACCCTTCGTTCCGCAGGCCGATACTCTATCCACTGAGCCAACCGGTTAGGGCGAAAGGTGACTTTTATATCTATATCAAGTAGTCTATAATTTAAATGTAAATGAACTCATTTATAGAAATTAAGGCAGGTAAAAAGAAAAGTCTAAAGTTACTTTAGAAACTGAGGATTGCCCTAACTGGTTTGACTCAGTGGATAGAGCGTCTGCCTGTGGACTGAAGGGTCCCAGGTTTGGTTCCAGGCATGTACCTTGGCTGCGGGCACATCCCCAGTAGGGGGTGTATAGGAGGCAGCTGATCGATGTTTCTAACCCTCCCTTCCTCTCTGTAAAAAAATCAATAAAATATATATTTTTTTAAAAACTGAGGATAAGTACAAAGTATTTTACAAATATTGTAAAAAGAGTATTCAAGAACCATTAAAGAATGCCCTGTTCATAAATTAACAAAAAGGCAAATGAATTTAGTCTTAGAGTAAAATACAGTGAACCATACCAGCACCCAAGTGATCGTGCGCCATAATAGTGCTTCTGGGACATGACATACTTCAGCAATCATGTCCAAAGGGTGGCTGGGGATTGCAACACAACCAGCTTTAAACAAAGAAACCACAGAGGTTCCAGGGTTACCCCAGCACTTATCAGGAGGCACATCTGACACAAAATACCTTCAGTGGAGGAGGAATTAGTTTGTATCATTTGTCTTTGCATAATCTAGAATGACAAATGCATCCCCTGCCACCCTTTTCCTGCCTTCTTCAATTGTAAAGCATGCTTTACAGTTGTTTTGTTTTTTTTATAGGGATCATATGCAATGGTCAAAAGAGGAAGAAGCAGCAGCCAGAAAAAAAGTAGAGGAAAACTCAGCTGAGCGAGTCCTTCTGGAAGAACAAGGTAGGCAACTAACTGTGGTAGCAGCTCCCGGAGCCCAGTTTTCTGTTTGACCTTCCACTGATTCAGTTCACACTTGAGGCTCTTTTTCCACTGACTGTGTCATTGCTTTGGGGAGTTCTTTACTTCTACCTGTGCCATGTACTTGTTCCATTTGGGAGAATGCCCAGGTTTTTCAGTTCAGTGGAACCAACTTAATGAAATAAAGTATGTATTCACCTTGTACTTGCTCTTTTTTTAGTCATATTGTTGCTCTTTCTGGGAGACACACGCACATGGGTGGCATTTCAAACAAGATTTGAAAACATCACTTTAAAATTTTCCTCTCGTTAGGAGTCCTTTAGTATCTGCTGTGTGTTTCACTTGTTAGTAATGTTAACAAATTCAAACACTTTCAGCAAAGAAGGTAAAGTCATATCAAAATCTTGCTGGTCTCTTAGGATAAATATAAAGTTCCAATATATAAGGATTTAAGGTAACTTTTCTTGAAAGCCATTGATATTTAGAGTTTAATTCAGATAAAGCCTTGCCAGGCCTTCAAAAATGGCTTCTGAAAAATTGATCTGTGCAACTATCACACACAAAAAAAGAAAGCATGTTGGTGAGGATGTAGAGAAATGGCAACCCTTTTGCCTTGTTGGTTGAATTGTAAAATGGTGCAACTTTTATGGAAAGCAGTATGGAAGCACCTTAGAAATTAAAAATGAAGCTACCATATATGATCTAGCAACCTCGCCTCTGGACATAGCAAAAAGAAATAGAAAGCAGAGTCTTGAGAGATATTTGTACATCCATGTTCATAGCAACACTATTCACAATAGGCAGAAGGTGGAAGCACTCCACATGACCATCGGTGGATAAAAGGATAAAAAAATGTGGTAGATACACACAACGGATTATTGTTCAGCCTTAAAAAGGAAGGAAACCCTATCACATGCTATAACCTGGAGGAACCTGGGGGACATGTGAAATGAAATAAGCCAGTCACAGAAAGGCAAATACTGTATAATTCCATATATATGTGGTATTAAAAGTAGTCATATTCATAGAAACAGGAAGTAGAATGGTGGTTACCAAGGCCTGGGGGACAGGGGAACACCAGAGTTGTTTAATGGGTATAAAGTTTCAGATTTGCAAGATGAAAAAGTTCTAGACATCCATTTAACACTATGGAACTGTACACTTAAAAATGGTTAAGATGGTAAGTTTTACGTTATGTGTTTTTTAACCATAATTTTTTTTAAAAAGTACCCCCCAAAATGACTTCTGTCCTTACTATGTTGCTGGGAACCCACAGACATTCTGCTGAACATCTGTAGATAGGATTTTTTTTAACCTTATTTTGCTTAAAATCATTTCTTCTTAACACAGCTTGGTTCTTTTTCCTTTAAAAAAAATTTATTGAAGTAGCACATGCAGAAATGTGCACAACTTATAAATGAACTAGAGGCCTGGTGCACCAATTCATGCATGGGTTGGGTCCCTCTGGGTGGCCTGCAAGGATTGGGCTGAAACCCGCAGTTCAGCGCCGCCTGCAGCTCCTACCTGCTGCTCCACTCATCCTGGCCCCACTGTGCCTGCTGTGGGCTCACACCCAATCAGTCCCGATTGGGAGAGGCTCGCGCTGCTATAGCAGCACTTGCCAGCCATGAGCCCTGCATCTAGTGCCCTCCCAAGGGGAGTGGCCTACGGAATCAGGCTGAAACCAGCTCTCTGATATCCCCCGAAGGGTCCTGGATTGCGAGAGAGCGCAGGCCAGGATGAGGGACCCCACCGGTGCACGATCAGGCCGGGGAGGAACTGTGGGAAGGCTCCAGAGCATGTTCGGCTCATCTCAGTCCTGATCGGCCAGACCCCAGCAGCAAGCTAACCTACCAGTTGGAGCATCTGTCCCCTGGTGGTCAGTGCACGTCATAGCAACTGGTCGACCAGTTTACTGTCTGCCCCCTGGTGGTCAGTGCACGTTATAGCAAGTGGTTGAGCAGCCTTAGCATATCATTAGCATATTACACTTTGATTGGATTCCCAGTCGTTCTGCTGTTAGGGTCAGTTTGCATATTACCCTTTTACTATATAGGATAGAGGCCTGGTGCATGGGTGGGGGCCGGCTGGTTTGCCCTGAAGGGTGTCCCAGATCAGGGTGGGGGTCCCGCTTGGGTGCCTGGCCAGCCTGGATGAGGGGATGATGGCTGTTTGCAGCTGGTCACACGCCCTTCAGGGTGGGGGTCCCCACTGGGGTGCCTGGCCAGTCTGGGTGAGGGGCTGAGGGCCGTTTTCAGGCTGGCAGGTGACTGAAGTTCCCAACCTCTCCTTTTTTCTTTTTTTTTTTTTAATTCTGGGATTTATTTACCTTCTATGGCTGTCACTGGAACTGAGAGCCGGCTTTAGCTCTGAGGCTCGGCTCCAGCTCTGAGACCTCGGCTGCTGAAAGCAGGTATCTGGGTTTATTTGGCTTCTATAATTGAAACACTGTTGCAGCTCCAGCTCTGAGGCCCGGCTAGCTGAAAGCAGGTTTCTGGGGTTTGTTTAGCTTCTATAATTGCATCATTGTTTCTTAGAGTGCAGCTCAGAGGCCGGCAGCTGCAGGCGGGGAACCTTGGCTTCCTCCATCACTGGAACAAGCAAGCCTCCTGTTCGCTTCAGCTGCCTGGCTGCTGGCCGCCATCTTGGTTGGCAGTTAATTTGCATATCGCCCGGATTAGCCAATGGGAAGCATGTCGGAGGTATGGTTAATTACCATGTTTGTCTATTATTAGATAGGATTCTCACAGAGCTCAATGGATTTTCCAAACACCCACCTCAAGAAACAGAATATTACCAGTAACCCAGAAAGTTTTTATGTTCCAACCCAATTACCATACTTCCCCCAATCCTTCAGGCCCCATAATGAGCAACCATTGTTCTTCTGGCTTCAGACCCCATAGGTTGGTTTTGTCAGAGCAGTTTGGTTCTGGTTCTGACCATTTCTCATTCACTCCTGTGACAAAATCAGAGTACCCATTAAATAGAGCAAGTCAGGAAACTATGGTCATGGGTCAAATCCAGCCCACTGCCTGTTTTTATAAGTCAAGCATTATTGGGACATAGACATACTCATTTATTTACATATTTTTTATGGCTGCTTTTGAGCTATGTTTACAGAGCTGAATAGTGGCGACAGAGACCATATGTAGCCCACAATGACTACTCACTAACTGGCCCTTTGAAGGAAATGTTTGTCAACGCCTGAGATGCAGTTTTCAGGATAGATTGGTCAGCTGTCCCAAGGCTCCCTAGGGAAAGATATTTACATTTCTCTGTGCAAGCCAAGCTAGTGAAAATCACTAATCCCACTGGTAGTTAACTATCGTTCTAGTGGCTTCAGTCTACAATTGAGGCTAAAGTTTGAAGCGAAGGTAGCTGTGGAGCCTGAGCTACTGACAATGCCCTCCCTAGCTGCCCTTACCCAGTGAAGGGGCAGTGCTGCATCTTATCATCTAGCATCAGTTGCTATTCCCTTAGAGCTTGCTCTCATTTCTTGCACCTAAGCTTGAACGTGTCCTGGAGAGTGGACAGGAAAGAAGAGTACCTGCCCCACAATGGAGCTGTTCTATTTTTATGAGCTTCCAGTCATGCAGTCCAGAGTAGGATATGGCCCGGGAGTTGGATTTGAGGGTGCATACCAGTGGCAGTTCTGCTTACAGATCAGCCAACATTGCATTCCTTTCAGGAGCTCTGTCATTCTGTTTCTGAGGAAGTATAATTTTGCTTCTTTGCCAGCAGCTGCACAGACATATTTTCCACATTACTCAAGCTTCTGCTAGTGGCCACCTGGATGTGACAGAAAGAGTCAAGCCTAAACCGAATTAAAAGTTATCAGTCATCTTAATTCATTTCCAGCAAATTAAAAATTATACACAGTATATTTCATTTGATCATTTAAAAAACCAAGGATTTTTTTTCACACTCTTGAATATTTCTGTTTAGAACATAAATAGATGAGTAGTGCTGATAATGTTCCTTTGCAGTGCTCTGCACGTGGCTGCCTATTTTGGCCTATTTATGTTAACAATGAACTTGAGTGAAGCTAATGAGAAGGTTATTTTAGGGCCCTGGAAACCGCAGTAAAGGAAAATGACAGTTCCCACAGAATCATAGTGTGACTGAAATAGAAAGGTGGTGACTGGGCTCTCTCTGTAGAAGCAGGAAAAGCAGGCTTGAGAGGACTGATGATACTGCTTTGAAGCATTTGGTGTGTGCTTATTAGCATGTCCAGTCTCTTTCTGAGCAAGTTTTCTGGCTGTCGTGGAGACACAGAACAAAAGATTCCATTGTAAAATGACTCAAAGTGATCGAGGTTTCTGATGCATCCTGTCTGCGTCCCCTCTGTAACACTCCTCAGCGCGGTGGACTTCAAACATGTCAGGGAGCCGGGAGAGGAACACACAGTGAGGGTGACCGGTGTATCACACTTAAGCAAGGTTGCACGTGGCAGAGAAAGAACACTTTTGCTCCGAGAAGCTGTTGAGTGACAGGACATTGCAGTGAGAGTAAAAGCCTACCTAGCCACCCAGTCCAGTCTCTGCCAGGGATCATAGAGCTGCTAGTCTGCGGAAGCTAGTCTGGTAAGGCTTCCAATCTGGTATTTAATGTCTCCAGTGAATATGGGTCAAGGTGAATAGATCCCTTTAAAAGCTCTCCTGGCCCAAACTTTGTGAAAACCCAAAGGAAGCTCTGACCCAGATCTCCCAGTGCCTCTGTTAACCAGCATCCCTTCTTACCTAGGAGAGTCTAAGTCTTTGAAAGAGCCAGTTTTCTCGCATCACAAAGTATCCCCTTTGCAGATGGTTATACAGCATGAGCTTATCTTACTTATTTTAATGTCCCTGGCAGGAACTGCTGCTAGTTGGTCTCCGACTCTGGCCACCTCTCCAGCACATTTCTTTTCTTCTTCTTTTTTTTTAAATATATTTTTATTGATTTCAGAGGAGAAGGGAAGAGAGAGATAGAAACTTCAATGATGAGAGAGAATCATTGATTGGCTGCCTCCTACACACCCCACACTGGGCATGTACCCTGACCTCCTGGTTCATAGGTCGACGCTCAATCACTGAGCCATGCTGGCTGGGCTCCAGCACATTTCTCTGTGTGTGTCAGTCTGTCCTGTCATTCCCATGTCCAGTTTCTCACCTATTGTCTCACCTATTGTCTTAGCTGTTGGTGAGAATTGAAGTCAGGAAACATCCTCACAATTCTGAAAATAAGAACTTGTCCATCACAGATAACAGTCATTTTTTGCTGTGAGATGGTTGACATTTTGTTTTTGTGATTAGAATGTATAGCATCCAGGCTCTTCTCAGCAATATTTCTTTCAATTAGATGCCCAGATTACTGATTTTTAATTCCACATATCCTTTGTTAAATTCTTTTAAATTTTATTACAGACCATATTTCTTTTAAAAGAAGGTTAATTTGAGAAATGAGAAAGATTCATTTGACAGTTTTTGAGTTAACGTGATTATCCTGTATAATAAAAGGCTAATATGCAAATAGACCGAACAACCAGTTGTTATGACGTATGCTGACCACCAGGGGGCATGCATGGAACATGGTGGACGTTGGCAGCAGGTGGCACAGCGCTACATGGTGGGCATCGGCTGTGGCGGGATGGTGGAATAGGTGAGCAGGGGCGCCAGACCAAGGCAAGGCACCAGTCGCTGTCATCCGGGTGAACCTCTGGTGGTTACTGAAAATTCTTTGTTCCCGCATGCTGCGGTCCCGCCCAGCGCTTGCACCCGCTGCCGGCGCCAGCCCTGCTCGCACCTGCTGTTGGTGCTGTCAGCAGGTGCAAGCAGTGGCTGCTGGCCCTGATTGACCCTGAGGGCTTCTCCACCTCCCCCTGCTCCTGAGAGGCTATCAGGGCCGGCAGCCACCGCTTGTACCCGCTGCCAGTGACGGCCCCACTTGCATCTGCTGCCGGCACTGACCCCAATAGCTCTGCGCCGTCAGTGGGTGTGAGCAGGGCCAGCGGCAGCGGCTGGAGCTGGGCTGCCAGCAGACAGCGGACTGGGGGCCACAGTGGAGGGGGCCGGGCAGGGGTGGGGAGGATGGGCCAAGACCCACCTGTGCCCACCGCAGCCTCGTGGCCCACAGTTCTTTTCAAGGTGCACGAATTCGTGCACTGGGCCCCTAGTATTTTACAATTTTCTAAAAACATCTCCAGTGTATTATATCTCAGCTAGCTATTTAGCAAATGTAATGGGTTTTTAAAAGCAGCTGTGCTTTTACTCTAAAACAGCGGTTCTCAACCTGTGGGTCGCGACCCCTCTGGGGGTCGAACGACCCTTTCACAGGGGTCGTCTAAGACCATCGGAAAACACATATATAATTATATATTGTTTTGTGATTAAACACTATGCTTTAATTATGTTCAATTTGTAACAATGAAAATTCATCCTGCCTATCAGATATTTACATTACGATTCATAACAGTAGCAAAATTACAGTTATGAAGTAGCAGCGAAAATAATTTTGTGGTTGGGGGTCACCACAACATGAGGAACTGTATTAAAGGGTTGCAGCATTAGGAAGGTTGAGAACCACTGCTCTAAAATATCCTTATAAATAACTACCTAGCTAGGATGAGTTATCTATGTGAAGCCAAATAGTAAAAGAATTCCGCTATACCTTACCTTGAATAACTTTCCACTTGAGAGTATCCTATGTGGAAAAAAAAAAAGCAGCTAAAAGTTTTTTGTGCTGATAAATTTAGGGTATTGTTTATAAGTCAGCTTTAATTTAAAATTTCATGCAGTGCTCTCAGAAATGTACTTTTCATTTCATAACTTTAAGAGTTTTCTTTTATTAGACAATGGTGAACTTTATCAGTGACATGTGGAAATTACCAACTTTGAGAGCTCAGGTATTTGCGTAATTGATGTGCAAAAGTAACTTTAAATTGCTTTTTGTTACACTGCAACTTAGAATAAATTTTCATAATTCATATTAATCATATCATATATGTCAGATACATAAATGGTTTAATTCATTTTCTTAGTTATGATATTCAGTGTGATTCAGAGTGAATTCTGAATACTTAAGTATTATTAGTGTGTCATATTCCTCCTTCCCCTCAGCAGTACTGAATTTAATAAGTGAATAATTGAGAAGATGCTTCATTTGGCTGTGTTTAAACAGATCACTATATCCTTTTTATTGTCATTGGCATAGAACAATTAATTCTGAGTTGGCAATCTAGGAATGTGAAAGGAAAAAATGCGCCTCCAAGAAAAATTGATCATTGATATACCTATTTAGAAGGTCAGTTGGGCCAGATAAAGACAGGGCAGATTTCCCTTCACTATATTCTTTTATCATTATTGGCCTGAACTTGAGGTAAGTTAACAGCAGGTTGAAACTAAACGTTTCACTCATGGTCAAGAAAGTAGCTCTTCCAAATCCCCTGCTATCACAGGTACTCTTGCAGTTCAGGAAATTAAATCATATGCTGAAGGTGTTTATGTTGTCTCATAACCATAATTATGAGTTTGATTGAGCTCCCATGGGGTCTCAGAAGCTGTCACGCATTACTGTGGAGTTGCCAGGATTGATTGGAGATACTACTGAAAACACAACTTTAAAAAGAAAAAAAAAAAAAAGGAAAGAGTTCCAGCCCATTAACCTTTCCCCATCCTATCCTAAGAGCTGTTTCTGTTTTGTTTCTATGCCACAAACCCATCTATTCTCATAGAGCATTTAATGTTGCCATTGCTCACCCTAATTTCATCATATAATTTTGCATACATAATTGATATTTTATATAATTTAAATGGAGTTTAATTATGTATTTCTGACCTGTTTTTATGAAGGTTTACTCCAATCAGCATTATTTTTACAACTTAGTTATACTGATTATAAGTCATGCTGAGGTTTTCATTTTAACTTGGTGTTTCATAATGAGAAGAAAGTACAGAATTAGAAAAAACAGATTAATTTGCAACAGCATGGATGGACACAGTGGGTATTATGCTAAGTGAAATAAACCAGACAAAAACAAATACCGTATGATATCACTTATATGAGGAATCTAAAGAACAAAGTAAACAAATAAACAGAATTGAAACAGACTTACACATACAGAAAACAAACTGATGGAGGCCAGAGGGGTGGGGTGCAGTGGGTCAGGGTGAAATAAAATAATGGGATTAAAAAGTGCACATTGATAGCTTCGGAATAGTCACAGGGATGTAAGGTAAAGCATAGGGAATAGAGTACACGATATTGTACTATCTGTGGTGCCAGGTGGGCACTTGAATTATCAGAGGGAACACTTTGGAACCTACGTGAATGTCCATCCACTATGCTGTACACCTGAAACTAATACAAAATAGTGTTGAACACAAAAATAAAAAAATAAAGTATCAGCAGAAACCTGGAAAGAAAAAAGAAAAACAGATTATTTTCAGAGGTATTTTGGAGGGGCTCCTATTGATTTTCTGTTAGGAAGGCAGTGTAGTGTAATGGTGTTAAGAGCATGAGCTTTAAAGTTTGATGGACTTGGTCCAAGTCCAGGCTCTGGCGGACCTTGGGAAATTTTTTTTATCTCTTCTGACCTTGAATTTCTTCGTAATTTGGAATAATACGTCTATTTGAATAATACGTCTATTTGTTATTAAGATTAAATGGGAAGAAAAAGCCAAGTAAAGTATTTGACATAGTGCCTAGCACATAATCGATACTTAGTATGTGTAATTGTTGTTATTTTTAATGATGTTGTTATTGGTATAATGATTTATGTCATTGTTTGGGGTTCTTTTCCTCATAATTTTGAAAATTAGGAAATACTTGAAAAAGGCTTGAAAGTATATACACAGACCTTGACCATCATCTTCTAATAGTATTCAGATCCTTTCTAAAGATTTCCTAGGCCAGGGCTGAATTTAGATGCTTGATATATTTGGTACATGAATCAGATTCCAGCCATCTACTGCAGATTCATTTTCTTTGTAAATTGTAGAAATTAAAATAGTAATACAGGCTCGTTTTTATGACAGCAGTCTTATCCAAGATTTTGTAGTTTGTAGAACCGATCATGTCTAATGTTCTCCATAAGTTCGTGGGGTTTAATAGGAAAGTACATAGACTTTTTAGAGCTTGAACATGGAGTACATTCAACCTCTCATCAAATGAGGAAACTGTGTAGGCAACTTGAAGGAAGAATCAGCTAAGATTCTTTATCTTTGTGTAAGATGTAGACAAAACTGCAAAAGAAAGAACTACATAATAACCACTAAATTGTTAGCATCACTCCAAATTTTCACCAGATTTTGATAAATGAATGTAAAATAATTTTTTGAGTTGCAGTCAGTGTATAGACGATCCTGTGTGAATGTTTTATCTTATTATTATCCTTTTCATTTTCATTGCTATGTAAGGTTACTCTGTTTTGACCTGCATGGATTGCTTGGTCATGGTTTGTTGGGTATTTGAGTTATTTCCCAGTTTTTCCTCTTACAAATAGCACTGCTATGAATATCTTTTCTTTCAAGTTACTCCCTAGGTGTCTAGGTCCCTACCACCAATTAATTCCTAGGGGAATAGTCTGCAAATTAATCGCGGTGTACTATTATATTCTATTTACTGATAGTTAGGTTCAAAATCACTTCACAAGTAGCTTGGTATTGGAAACGCAGATACTAGAGATTTGACTAAATGTAGGTCTTGTTAGGTGGTTGCTTTTTATTAAGCAGAAAAACCTTCTACCAGCATAGAGTGAGTTACAAAGAAGATTTTTTTCTTTTTTGGTGCCTTTGACCAGAATCGAACCTGGGATCCTTCAGTCTGCAGACTGACGCTCTATCCACTGAGCCAAACCAGTCAGGGCACAAAGAAGATTTTTAAGATAAAAGGAAGAAGGCAAGATGCAAGAAGACCCTGGGGAAATTAGACAGTTTCCTAATCCCTCCTGAGTCTGATTTGCAGAATGTTGTTTTGTTTTCTTTGTATACACTCCAATTTTTAAAAGTAGAGATAGGACTATTGTAAAGATAAAATGTAACATGTTTAGATTAATCATAAATAGGCTTCCTTCCATTAGTGTGGATGTGAGCATGTCTTGGACTTCAACATCACATAATTCTTTTGTTACAGAGATCTGCTTTCATTTCTCAGGCCTTAAATACAGATGGGAGTTTCTGTCTTTATAGCATTCCTGCTGCCAGATACAGTTCAGGCTTGATGGGAAGAAAGTCTGTGGCCAAATGGGTGGAGATCCATGGTGCAAGGCCATAAAGATAAAAATGGAAAGAAAAGAAAAACTATAAGGGCTTCAGGCCAGGGCTCTGTAACAAAGACAAACCTCACTATAGGCACTGCTTGTTCTAAGGGCAGGGGCTTCTTTAAAACTATGGAAAAAATGAGTCTGTTATTTTTATTTTTAGCTTAGTTTAATTTATTTTTGGTATATAGTAATTTCACAGATTAAAATTCAAATGAAAATTCTCAAACCACTAAGTTCCTCTCTTTTGAGGCAACCAGTATTACTAATTAAAGATTATCCTTCTAGAACTATTCTGTACATATATATAAGTATATATGTATATATACATGCATGTATGTTTCTGTGTATGCACACACATGTATTCTTTTTCTCTTTTTTTTTTCTAACCAACGGTTGCATGCTAACATATTGTTCTACACTTTGCTTTTTCACCCAACATTGAATCTTGGAAATTATTCCAAATCAATAGGTTTTTTATTCTTTGAAAGCACTTTTAAAATATCATGTGTCTACATTGGGTGAAAATAATTCTTAACCCATGGATTAGGCCTAGGGAGTAGGCCTGTTACATAATAGTATCCAAGAAAAGTTTGTTGAATGAATGGGGGAGGGAGAGAAGAAGTATATTAGTTTATCAATTTAAGGTACAGATAGAAAGAGGCAGAAAGCTAAGAATTCCCTAAAATTTTGAGACTCTTGACCAAAGCCTGACCCTGGGATCCAGTGAAATGTAAGGTATGATATCACAAAATGCATATCTCTTTTAGAAAGGCATCAGAAGTTCTCTTTAAGGCTTCATATTAGGAGATGTCAGTAAGAAGAGATGCCTCTGGAGGTGGGGGAAGAATGGAGTTATGAGATGGCCCCTAGACTCCAGGAGTCAGCCCTATTCTGCTGTGATGGAACTCTAGGCCCTGGAATAACTGGGCTCATCTATTCTGTGCTGTCTTTCTTCCAATGCAAAACAGGGGGGTCAGAGTAGATTATTTCAATGGACCATTCTATCTCTAAGATTATGTCATTTATAATACCATCTGATTACCAATTTACATAGATATCATGTTGAAACTGCTTTCACACAAATAAAAAATAAGGTGTTCTTTCTCTAAAATAATAAAGAGTCTTATAGGTTAGTAGAGGCCCAGTGCACAAATTTGTGCATGGGTGGGGTCCCTCCCAGCCGATCAGGGGCCGGCTGGAAGGAGGGACTGTGGGAGGTTGGCCGGCTGCGGGAGGTTGGCTGTGGAAGCTCACTGACCACCAGGGGGCAGCTCCTGCATTGAGCATCTTCCCCCAGGTGGTCAGTGCGCGTGATAGCTACCAGCGGGTCATCCAGTCGTCTGGTCCTAATGGTTGCTTAGGCTTTTATATATATAGACTAGAGGCCCGATGTACAAAATTCGTGCACGGGGATGAGGGGGTGTCCCTCAGCCCGGCCTGGTCCCTGGGCCTGGCTGGCGATCAGGGCCTATCGGGGCTTGCCTTCCCCCAGCTGCCAGCAGCTGGCCTGGTCCCCGCCACTGCCACTGCTTGCCATCTATGCGGCACTGCCTGCCCTTCCCCCGCCACTGGTCGCCTTCCTCTGCAGGCGACAGGCATGGGGTGCAATCACTTGGCTGGCGTGGGCCTCCCTCTGCGGGGCAATCACTGGCCAGCCCCACACACCCGCCACAGCTTCACTGGCTGGTGGCCTGGGCCTCCCTCTGTGGGGTGATCGATCGCAGGGCCCCCAGATTGATTGCCCTGCAGAGGGAGGCCCCGCCCACCAGCCGAGGGGCCTGGGCCTCCCTCTGTGGCTGCCAGCCAGGTGGCCCCACCCACCTTCCGCAGCACCACCAGCACCACCAGCCAGGTAGCCTGGGCCTCCCTCTTTGGGGTAATAGATCTCAGAGCACCCCCATTGATTGCTTTGGGGTGATCGTGGGGTGATGGCGGGGCCCCCTGACCAATTGCATTGCACCCGCCTTGGCTGGCCTGGCGCCAGTGCATGTCATAGTGTGGTCGTCTGGAGGCCATCCGGACGGTCATTCTGCTGTTTGGTCGATTTGCATATTATGCTTTTATTATTATAGATTGGTAAAAATGTGATTATTAAGATTCCAAGATTACACTCTAGAAAGCAGTTTGCAATGATTATATTCCTCACAAAAACTTACTGGCCAAACTATTGAGATGGAAGCAGATGAACTGAATATCCCACACATTGACACATTTTCAGAGAACCAATACTCTGTAGTTTTAACCTGTAAGAGTTAAAAAAATCAAATAATTATAATGTTAAAGTTATTCAATACTAATTATACTTGTTATAAATGATAAATGATATATAATACATTTAACAGATTTAACTATTAAACATATTTAGTTATTAAGATAACTAATAATGTAAATCATAGTTAAGTAATTTTTTTTCTTCTTTATTTTAGTTAAGTATGAGAGGGAAGCTAATAAATACTGGGACACATTTTACAAGATTCATAAGAATAAGTTTTTCAAGGACCGTAATTGGCTGCTGAGGGAATTTCCTGAAATTCTTCCACTTGATCAGAAAACTGAAGAGGAGGCAAAAGAATTATCATGGGATTATGTAAAAACTAATGCTGCAAATTGTTTCTCAAGAAAGCACTGTCCTATTGTGCCTGAAGAAAAGAATTATTATCAGAAAAGTTCTGGTTCATCAGATGGTCAAAGCAAAGCAGAATCTGATTTTGCCAACCTCCACTCTGAAGAGCATAGAAAAGGACCTCTGAAGGCGGCCCTCTTTCCTGGTAGCAAAGCCACTTTCAGAATCCTAGAGGTACTGCACTGCAGGGCCAGCATGGGGCGTGGCAATAATTTTAAATGTACATTTCATATTACTTTATTAACTATCCAGATTTTTTTAAGGGGAAAATGATTGTGATTTAAAATTTTTAAAAATTTATCTGTTTTAATTTCCAACTTGAGTGCAGTTTTAAATACCAGTAAAGTTTTGGCCTTAATTTCTATCTCTTATTGTTATTATTTATTTTCAGGTGAAACAGAAATGTGAAATATAATTTGCTAATCTGGTGTATGGGCCTTGATTTTCTACTTTTAAGAATACACATTTTCCTTCTGATTATAAAGGTAGAATATATTAATTACAGAGAATTTGCTAAAGAGTAGATAAGAGAGGGATAAGGACACATATGTAATACCTTAATCAATAAAGAAATTTTAAAAAATAAAAAAAGAGTAGATAAGAGAAATAAAATTGTAATCCTCCTGTTAACATTTTACTGACATTTTCTCCTTTTGTTTATACTGTTTTATATAGTTGAGCTATACTATAGCTGTATTTTGGGGTCTTGCTTTGTTTCTATTTAACATTATATCATAAGCTGTTTTCCCTATCTTTAAAACTTTTCTATAAACATTTTCATAGCTACAAAATATTTTACTATATGGAGCACTATAATTCTACTTATCTTTTTTCACACTACTAAGTATTTAAATTGTTTTCAGGTTTCTACAACAAACATCTTTGGAAATAGACTTTATTTTCTTTTATTATCTTGGATTAGGTTTACTAGTTCATAGTTTATTAAAATGTTTAATACTCTTAAGATATATTGCCAAATTGCTTCCTAAGAAGTTGTACTAATACCAGTTCATGGCACTGTGTGTCTATTTCATCACATCCTCATTGATTAGAATTTCTTATTTTCATGCTTTCTGCTTTATAAGACAAAAAATATACCTTGTTTAATTTGCATTTCTTTGATTATTAAATAGATCATATAGTTCTTCAAATGCTTAGAAGCCATTTGTACTTCTTTTGTGTTCTTTTTATTTTCTTTGCTTATTTACCTATAGGTTTTATTTGTTTGTTTATTTTGAATGAGCTCTGCCCTTTATCATATTTATTGCAAATGGGTTTTGTTTTGTTTTTCCACAGTGTTTTGGTCATCTTTTAACTCAGTTTATTTAGGTTTTGGTGTATAAAAAACTTTAAATGTTTCCGTAGTTAAATTTCTTAGTATTATTTTTGTGCTTTATTCCATTGCTTTTGAGTTTAGAAAACTCTCTTATTCCTGGAGGTCCAGTAAATTTCTTCTAGTTTTGTTTTGTTTTGTTTTTTAATTAAAAACCCAACATTGGTGGGAAAAATTCCACCTTGCTTTCATGATATTTGTTTGTTCTTTTGATTTTAGGTTGGCTGTGGTGCTGGAAATAGTGTTTTTCCAATTCTGAACACTTTGCAGTGAGTTCACTCCTATAAATTTTTATATATGTATGGGGGTATTGAGAAATTCTGGGGAAATGTTATCACGTATATGCCAGTAGTGTTCTTGTTCCCATATAGAAAATGACTAAGGCAAATTTCAAAAGCAGTGCCTTGGTCTTAGAGCCTAATTTCAAGTTTACTCTGAAAATAGTATTTCACAGCCATGGGTTGTCCACCATGCATTGAAGTATTTTTTTAAGCTTGTTTGTGTGGATGAGTGAGTAAGAAAAGAGCAAGAGAGTTGATCCTCCCACTAAGCTGTGAATTGCTCCTCGAGGCTACATAGGTGTCATTTTACACACAGAGACTTGAGTTTAAAACTTATGCTTTAATCCTCATTTTATCTTGTCATTACTACCAGAGCCACTCCCAGGATAAAACCTTTGGATGTCAAATGATTGTCTCTAGACTTGTTTGGAGGTAACAGCAACTAACCTTAAGACTAAAAGAAGTGGATGATAAGGACTGAGATGTTTTCCTGGCTGGTCCTTCCCTATTCCCCACCTCACCTCTATGTTTTACTATTTCCATGACAAAGAAGACACACCTTCCAACATTCTTTACCACCTTTTACATGTGGCTGGTCTGCCAAGTTCCTTTTTTAATTTTTTCACATTTACACAATGGCTTTTCCATTCTTTTTCCATTATAAAGTCAACATAAGCACATTCCAGAACATTTCCATTAGAGGAAACGGGGCTTGGGGGTGAGTGTGGGGGTGGGTTACCCATCATCCTCATTATCCTAACATAGCTACTGACAGAATTTTTGTTGTAATTCTTTTCAATCTTTTCTCTATGCATATTTTTTAAATTTAACGATGCTATTTTTTTAAATTTTCATTATGAAAATGTAAAAGCATTCAGAAAAATAAAGAGTACACAATGAATCCCCACATACCCACCACCTGGATTCAACAATTATTAATATAATGCCAATATTATGACACTGTATCTTTAAATATGACATGTCTTATTATTGTATTTCCAGAAAATCAGGGCATTTTCCAGTACTATTATAAACCTAACATAATGAATAATAATCCCCTAATAGCATCAAATCACCAGTTAAAGTGGCCAAGGAGAAGTGATGCTGGCAGATTTGCAGTTCTGAATGGCCTTTCTCTCTTTGTACTTATTTCCTTTGTTTTCCCTTTTCCAATATCTGGGCTGAAATTTCCTGTTCTTTTATAGCACATAGCCAGGTTCCTTCACTTCAGTGATCTCCAAGCTTATAATACACATAAATCTACAGCATTGGCAGTCGATTATGTGTTACTTTATGACTCATCTCAAGGTATTATTTAGCATGTCATTTCTTTATGTCTTCTTTCTCCAACCACTGTTTATATTCCTTGGGGGAAAGAGCATATTTTATTTAATCTGATTTTCCAGATAGCCTAACAGTACAATATAGATAGGTTGAGCTCAGTACATATTGATTCATTAATATCTCGGATTCCCCTCTTGTTTGTTGTATTTTTCCCTTTCCGCTTCTCCCTTCGACTGATAATTGCAAGCTCTTGCCTCCTCACTCTTTGTCTCTTCTCATCTTGTATCTTTATTTTGCCTTGTATCCACATTTTAGAAATCACTGTAGCTCAGTAATCTGAGCTAATGAATGCATCTTTAAAAGGCAACCAGTGATTAACTTTCCATTAGACTTCTTTTTCCCCACCTAAGAAATTATGTTTTACTACTTTTTGAGAGTATAGGGTTAATGTTTTACATTTTCAGAATATTTTGCTATAATTAGACCTTTGGAATTGAGAAGTCATATCATTCTCCAAGGATCGTTTATTTCTTAAGCCCCTGCCAAGAGAGTGCTTGGTGGAGTGGCAGTAGCAGTGATATTACACCTACTTGCTGGGAGAAGGGCCAGGGCAGTCAGCTGATTTCACAGAAATGCTCTGGAAAGTCAGTGAGTGGTCACAAGACCTGAACGTTGGCTGCTGATGCAGTGGGAATTCAGTCTCAGAGGTCATGCTGCCACCCTGGCAGGACACGTGGCGAGCGGCCCATGCTCTCCTTTAGCAACTAGACCATTCTGTATCGTGTGGATGGTTAGTAACTACTGCCCAAAGGTAGACTGCATTCCCTTCAGAATGAGCTAGACATGCCAGTGTCCAGAGAAGCATTTTGAGTTAAATGGAAATTTTTACAGAACCCTGTTAAGTTCTTAAGTTTTTAAGTTCCTGGAAGGCACAGGGAGATCTTCCTTTAAAAATATGGTAATGATAATAAATAATAGCAACAGCAGTAACTTAATAATGACTAACATTTATTAGGTGCTTACTCTGAATTAGACACCTTTCTAGAAACTGCACTTACACGAACCCATCAATCTTTACAACCACTTTAGATGCCGTATTTATCTCTGTTTTAAAGATGAGAAAACAGTTACTGAGAGATGATTTAGTACCAGTTAACTTTTCATAACCAAATTCTATTCATCCAACTTGAACTTATTTGGACAGATCTTAAACCAAGTGTCAATCCCTAGTGCCACAAAACAAATGACTGACTATGCGTGACTACAGTGTTCATCAATGGGTAGCATTTAAGAATATAATTTGAGCCTGGCTGG
Source organism: Myotis lucifugus (assembly GCF_000147115.1). Lineage (NCBI taxonomy): Eukaryota > Metazoa > Chordata > Mammalia > Chiroptera > Vespertilionidae > Myotis > Myotis lucifugus. The sequence goes on from NW_005871053.1 coordinate 10,575,227, forward strand.
CGGGCTCAGTGGTTGAGCGTTGACATATGAACCAGGAGGTCACAATTTAATTCCTAGTCAGGGCACATGCCCGGGTTCTGGGCTCAATCCCACTAGAAATATCATTGATATTTCTATCTCTCTCCCTCTCCCTTCCTCTCTGAAATCAATAACAATATATTGAGAAAATGCCCTAACTGGTTTGGCTCAGTGGATAGAGCCTGCGGAATGAAGGGTCCCAGGTTCGATTCTGGTCAAGGGCATGTACCTTCGTTGCGGGCACATCCCCAGTGGGGGGTGTGCAGGAGGCAGCTGATCGATGTTTCTCTCTCATCGATGCTTCTAACTCTCTATCCCTCTCCCTTCCTCTCTGTAAAAAAATCAATAAAATATATTTTAAAAATATATATATATTGAGAAAAAAAGAATATAATCTGAGCCTGGGTGATATTTTGCTAAATGCATATTTGTGTTTAGAGTCCATATTTATTTAAAAGTCCTCTTTGCTTGAAATGCTTCCTGAATCAAATTAGAAGTTCTTGTTGGCCTGCGGACTGAAGGGTCCCAGGTTCAATTCCGGTCAAGGGCACATGCCTGGGTTGTGGGCTCGATCCCCAGTGGGGGACGTGCAGGAGGCAGCCAATCAATGATTCTCACTCATCATTGATGTTTCTATCTCTCTTTCTCTCCTCTCCTCTCTGAAATCAACAAAAATATATTTTAAAAAAAAGTTCTAATTATGTGCTTCAAGACCCACCTGAATATCCTATCTCATACCAGTTTGGGCTGTTGGGATCAATTCTGCTTCTTATCCCTGGTGTGTGACTCCTACCTCTAAACCCTTGTACTGTTTCCCCTTCTCCCCACTTAGCAATGCTGTCCTCTCCTTCAAAATGTTTAAGACTGCCCTGGCCGGCATTGATCAGTGGTTAGAGCGTCGCCAGCACACCAAAGGGTTGCAGGTTCAATCCCCAGCCCCAGTCAGGGTGCGCATGGGAGGCAACTAATCGATGAGTTTCTCTCACATTGATGTGTGTATGTCCCTCCCTCACTCCCTCCCTCCCTCCCTCCCTCCTTCCCTCTTTAAAAAGCAATGGAGCCGAAACCGGTTTCCCCTTCTCCCCACTTAGCAATGCTGTCCTCTCCTTCAAAATGTTTAAGACTGCCCTGGCCGGCATTGATCAGTGGTTAGAGCGTCGCCAGCACACCAAAGGGTTGCAGGTTCAATTCCCAGCCCCAGTCAGGGTGCGCATGGGAGGCAACTAATCGATGAGTTTCTCTCACATTGATGTGTGTATGTCCCTCCCTCACTCCCTCCCTCCCTCCCTCCTTCCCTCTCTAAAAAGCAATGGAAAAAAATATCCTAGGGTTAGGATTAACAACAACAACAACAAAAACTCCTAAGACTTAAACCTCCAGAAGCCTGCCCTGGCAACACCCCTTTAGTAGTTGTATAAAACCAGTTATGTCCCCACATAGCCTATAAAATCCACAACAGCCAGGACCATTGTGATAATTAAAATTTAATGGCATACTGATCCCTTTCTGTGATTCAAACACAGACTAAGTAACATGATGCAAGGATTATTTGATCCTAGCATATGAGAGATGATAAGGAAGGATACTGGCCCACAGAATTCAAAGTATACAGCTGCCCATTAACAACCATCGTCCAGCCATTGTTAAATGAATTTCAGATAAAGGCCAAATAGAACTTGTCTGAGTTCAGTGGAGGCCAATTAAAATTAGTCAAGATTTTCATGTGTCAACCTCTCCACCACACCACACCCCAGAAAAAAAGAGCTCAATTTATGTGCTTTATTTACATTTTTTAAATATTTATTTTTTACAGAGAGGAAGAGAGAGAGAGATAGAGAGTTAGAAACATCGATCAGCTGCCTCCTGCACATCTCCCACTGGGGATGTGCCCGCAACCCAGGCACATGCCCTTGACCGGAATCGAACCTGGGACCTTTGAGTCCGCAGGCCGACGCTCTATCCACTGAGCCAAACCGGTTTTGGCTTTATTTACATTTTGTAAATAAACCAACTGAGTCTTGAAGAAATTAAATCAAATTCGCAAGTTAATAAGTGGCAAATCCAGGATTTGAACACGGGTCTATTTGATTCTAAAATCCATACTCTTCTTACACAACTTCATTACTACTTTGTACTCTAATGCTTGGTACATAAATGAGTCTCAATAAAAGTTTGACAATAACTTGAAAAGATAACTAAGAATTAATATAGTAGTGTTTTAGTCTTTAGAAATTGTATTTACAAGCTGTGTGTGTGTGTGTGTGTGTGTGTGTGTGTGTTTCCGCCCCTTCACAGCATCAGAGGCCCACGAGCCAAATGAGTTGTACACACAGGAAGGTGAATGAAGCACCACTGAAGGGACATGGTGGCCTGTGTCCGGGTAGAAGTTGCCTAAGCTAATAGTAGCTATAGACCTGGGCTCAGAGGTCACCTCTCTGCTAGACAATGTGCGGCTTCCCACAGGCTGAGAAGAAAGAGTGCCTGTGAGGGGCAGGAGGAGGCTGAAGCAATGCTGATGGATGACCTCGGAGGTTTTCCATGTGAGAGTGTGGTTTGAGGGGAGGTAGGCCTTAGTAATAGCCTTAAAACCAGGACAGGAATATGAAATGAACCCTGTCATTAATAAGTGTTTGAGACAATGTTGGTTCAGAGGCAACAGGAGGACCACCCACAAACCACTATTGAGAACAGTATCTACAAAAACGAAATGACAAGCCAAGTATCATCCAAAATTCTATTGAGGAAGTACTTATTAATTAGTTCAGACCTAGTTTTTTTCTTCTGCAGTCAGAGCATATCCGGATTCTGGATTTAAGTACTTCTTTCATTTTCACAGGAATGCTCCAGAGTCCTTTCTTTATTGTTGTGATTTCGCCTCTGGAGCTGTGGAGCTAGTAAAGGTATGCCTTGGATTTTCTGTAAGGAGAGCCAGATACTAGTAAGAACCTGACTTATTTGCTGTGGAAGTGATTTGGGCCAGGGGAGGGAATGTTTCTGCATCAGATGTCATCTGTGGCCATTTTTAACTGAGCTTTTACTATTTCTGGGACTCATACCATCAACAGATGCCTAAGTTAGGACCCTAAAACAATAAAAGTTGTTTTGAATTTAATGTAGAGTTGAAGGGACTGGTACACCTAGAAAGGCCAACAGCTCCTACAAGGTGGTCTTGTTCATGTCTATAAAGCCTTACACACAGTCTGGCACATAGTAGGCATTCATTAAATTAAAAAAAATGGGGGGAGGGGCTTGTCTGAAAAGGCATATAATGCAAATCTAAAACATCCTAGGAGGTAAGGAAAACAGTGGGGAACCTGGGCTTATTTGACCAGCCCCCAAATGCTAGTGAACGTATCCTTAGCAAGAAGAGGCACTGTTCAGAAATGGAAAAGGAAAGGAAATTCTACAAACAAAAATGTATAGTAAACACACGGAACCTAATTTCCGATAATAGGAGTAATAATTATTCATTGTAGACATTTTCTAAAATATTGAAAAGCCTGAAGTGCACTTACAATTACACTTCCTAGAGCCCTAGGATAAATCAGTGTTATTAATATTTTTGTATGTATCCTCGTACTGTTGTTTCTGTAGGTGAATTGTGTGAGTGTGTGTGTGTGTGTGTGTGTGTGTGTGTGTGTGTGAGAGAGAGAGAGAGAGAGAGAGAGAGAGAGAGAGAGAGAGAGAGAGTGTGTGTGTGTGCTCTAATGCAACCTTTTTAATATAGCTCATGGAGTCCTGCACAAGCAATGGGGGAGAGCTGAGGAGCAGCCCTGTGCCTCTGAAATAGCCCTGGGGAGTCTTCCAGCAACACTGCCTATGGACTCATAGGACTGCCCCACCCCACTTTTAAAATTAAAGAGGGATGGCAAAGAATATTTGTTATCAACTACAAGTGGTAGACTTAATTCTTATGGCTGCTTTTGAAATAAAATACTGAATCAGAAATAAGATGCATCCAAATGTATAGAGAAAGGCACTAGGGAGAAGTAAAAACATTGACCTTTTTACTTTAAGAAAAATACTGTAAGTCTGCTAACTACTTTCCCCCCTTCTTTTTGTTTCTTTATCCTGACAGTCGCACCCATCCTACAGAGCAGCCCAGTGCTGTGCCTTTGTTCACGATGTTTGTGACGATGGCCTGCCCTACCCGTTCCCGGATGGGATCCTGGATGTCGTCCTCCTTGTCTTTGTGCTCTCTTCCATTCATCCTGACAGGTGAGTGAAGCGCAAAGGGTAAAGCACATGTGGAAAGCCCCTTTAGCAGCAGCAGTTTTTAGAACTATCAAAGCAAAAATGACAATTCTTGCATTTCTTACTTAGTGAACTACATTATGTATAATATGCAGCCTTTTAAATGCAGTTTTCCCTTTCTTCACACTTTTAGAAAGAAACTGGTCAGACTGCTTCATTAGTGAGTTTTCTGTCACTGTCAGAATGAAGGGTGCACACTCTGGCAAGACACATACCTATTAAAAGTGACAGTGCTTCAAGGAAATTACAAATTCAGAGCAGCCTAATAGACTCCCAGGAGGGAAATTGTACTTGGTGATCAGAAACAAACATCTTTGATTTAGCATCTTTCTGAACATTCGTGAAGGGGTGGGCTGTGAATCTATTTGGCTTCACACAGGTCTGTCCAGAGGCTTTAAAAATTTTGTTTTAAAGAAGCCCACTAAGGAGAAAAGAAGAAGAAGAAGAAGAAGGCCACTAGGGAATTAGGGGTTGTCAAGATTGTCAAGATCTGCCAGATTAACCTTGGACCTTTATAATCTAAGGTTGGCCTAGTGACATTATTTAAATATTTATGACTTAATTTTTTTGTTCGCACGTGATGTTTTGTTGTTGGTGGTTTTTTTTTTTGTTAATCCTCACCTGAGGATATTTTTCCATTGATCTTTAGAGAGAGAAAGAGAGATAGAGATAGAGAGAGAGAGAGAGAGAGAGAGAGAAACAGAAACATTGATGTAAGAGAGACACATCGATTGGTTGCTTCTCGCACACACCCTGACCAGGACTAAGGATTGAGCCTGCAACCAAGATATGTGCCCTTGACTGGAATCAAACCTGAGACTCTTCAGTCCGTGGGCTGATGCTCTATCCACTGAGCAAAACTGGGTAGGACCACACACAATGTTTTGAAAGAGTAAACCTAGCGTTTCTCCAGAGAAGAAGCGTAGAGCTATTACCAGTAATTAAAGTGATCACTTTTCTTAAAATTCTGCCCTTTGTATCTATTCAGGCACATGTGTGGCTTCAGGGGTTGTGCCTTCTAAAGGTTTCTTAAACGTGGGCTTTCTACTGTGGTCGTAGACTCCTCCAGGAAGGAGCTCTGGGAGCAGATACAGGCTTGGCATCAACCACTTTTTGTTTGATGAGTGTGACCCTTTCCCAAAGAGGCTGAGTTGCTATGTGCTTCTCTCTTTGCAACTACAAGGTCACTAGGACCCTTTACAGTTGTTACTTCTCGTTCAGAGATGGGCACTTGGATTACTTTGTGGAAAAACAAGTTAGATTTCCAGATAAATCTGAATGAAAGATACATTTGCACTTAGATACAGCAGGTTCCATTAAGCTACTTTTTCCCCTCCCAGTTTCTATAACCTATTTCTTCCTGCTAATCTGTTTAGACCATTGGCATTATTCAGGTACTAGTAAAAAGATGTCGTCTACATGTTTTGTTCCATAGTTAAAAGGAAGAATAGTCAAAAGGATGGAGTAGGTGGATAGAGAACAAGATTTTCTATTTGACACCCATAACAGGAAATGTTTAAATTCCAAATAAGACCACAAAAGGACTATTTGAAATTAGTGTAGATGATGTATTTTCTCGTGATTTGAATAGAATGTTAAAGAGAAGGGAAAGCAGATGTCTTGGGAAGATTACTTTTATTGTATAGTATGTTTATTCTATTTATTTATTATAGAATAAATTCAGATGTATCACGTCAGTAGCCACTTTCTTATCTACGTGGAAATGATCTAAAAATAAGGTCAATGAGTAGAAAGAGGGTCATAGAAAATGAAAAGGCAAGACAATATTTTTAGGGTCATTTAGGATTGTGGTAGTAGATTCAGTCCCAGGGAAGTTCTAGAAAAGTATTCTTGCCAGCCTGGAAAATCCATGCACAAATGAACAGCAAGTGGTTCAGCTAGACCTTGAGTCTGGGGGTCCCAGCTTAAATGGAAGGCTATACAAGAAGAGCTAGCTGTCCTTGTCATTAAAATGAAAGAAAGTATGTTTACCACAGACTCAAGCATAGACTAGGCAGGCAATACTCATATTTAAAAACCTCTTCTTTTCCTTCTCTTCTTCCTTCACCCAGAGGATAGCAGAGTTGGCGCAAGTAGGGTAAAGGAAGAAAAGGGGCTTTCTCCCCTCTCGTCTTGTCCATCTCACTGCCAGCCACTCCTGCCTGCAGCTGTCATTGGCCCTGGAACTGTATTATGAGCCAAGACGGGGTGATCAAGAAATGAGCTACCACCCGTTGCCTTTACCCACAACCCCCGACATGAAAAGATAGTTGGGAAGAAAAGATTTGCAGATGGAAGTGGCTACATTTTGAAGTACAGTTGACCCTTGAACAAAGCAGGGATTAGGGGTGCTGTCCTCTTGCGCAGTTGAAAATCTGCATATAACTTTTGACTCCCTAAAAGCTTAACTACTAATAGCCTGCTGTTGACTAGAAACCTTAACAATAACATAAACAGTCAATTAACATACCTTCTGGATTTTATAGGCATTATATACTGTATTCTTACAATAAAGTAAGCTGGTAAAAAGAAAATATTGTTAAGAAAACCATAAGAAAGGAAAAATACATTTACAGTACTGTGCTGTCTTTATTGATACCGTAATTTTATGTCATCTGTTTATAAGCTAGATTGTCTGTTGGTCCTACATCAGTATTATCTTACATGATACAAAACACTGTAGATGTTATAGCACGAACACTAGACATCAAAAATGAAAAGATATTGTGAAAAAGAAATTCATACTTATTTACAGGTATAATGATTCATGCATTGATAATGGGGAAGAAGCAATGTAATCGCCTTATGGCAGCATAAGGTAATCAATACGATTGCTTCACAGGAGTAAGGAAATCTCCAAAAAAGTTTCCAATATGTTTATTGGAAACAGTCCATGTATAAATGGACCTGCACTAGTCAAACCCATGCTGCTCAGGAGTCAACTATACTTGGCTCTTTGTTTTTCTGCGTTTTTGTTTCACGCTTGCTTTAGTAATAATTGCAAAAGGAGACTTTTCTCTGTACATAAAACATATCCTGAAAGTGAGTTATTTTAAGGTTTAGATATAGTCATATTTAATTGCCAAAGTCTAAGAATATAAGCACAGTGTGGGGGAAAAACTTGTAATAAAATAAACAAGGAAAAATACTTTTCTTTTTCCCTTTTGTGTACTTATGTTTCAGTTTTTTAAAAGAGCTTTTGATCTAAGCATGCCACCTCTTTCTGTTATATTTCTCTTTTGTTTTCATAGTTATTTTCGTGTTCTCACTTCCTTTCGTGTATCTGCTTCCTTCATAACCTGGCACAGCTTTTCACCCCATTATTCCACTGAACAGTGTCTTAATTGGAAAGAATGTACAGATTATCTGATCCCAAGCCCTCACTTTTAAAACAAGAACATCTCAGAAGCTTTAAGTAGCGTGGATAAAGTATGGATTAGCACACCAGCTACAATTTACCACTCTCTGCCCAGGGCAGACATTTGTCACTGATTTTGTACTCTGATCATCATTCCCAATGAGCCCTGAGTTCTCAATAGAGCTGTGTAGGCAGCCAATGTCAAACACTGGGCATTAATATAAGATCTGAAATCTTCACCATCTCTCACCCATATTTACACATAAGTCCAAGAACACTTTACCAAAAGCATTAAGTCAAGAACAGTAACAAGGGGTCGTATTTGATGGGGAACAAGATGCGTAGAATAAATAATAAAAGAAAGAAAGTAAAGGCTTCCCAGTATTAAGCCGGGACTTGGAGCGTGAATAGAATTTAAATAGGCAGAGAGCAAGGAGAGAATTCTTTAAGGGGAAACCACATAAACAAAGAAAGGCATGGACTGCTCAGAGCCAAGCATGTACAGTTTGGCTGGAGTTGATGCTTCAGATTAGGAAGTAGTGGGAAAGAGACAGGAAAAATTAATTGAGCAAAGCAATGATTTCACAAAACCATCATTTTAAGCAGAATAAGTCATTAATAATATGCAGGAATTGTTGACAGGGAGAATAATAAAACAGATTAGGAAGCTATTCTGTTTCTAGGCCTAAAGAGGTAGCAGTTTGTACCAAGGGAGTTCTAATGGGAAACAAAAGAGAAAAATATCAAAGATGTCATTAAAAAAAGAAGTAGAAGATAGAACTTGATGACCAAATTTGGAGAGGATAGTGGAAGAAGAGAGACCTGGAAGGGTTAATGATATCCTGAGGTGTTACACTTTGGTGAATGTCGGTACCTTTGAACTAAATAAAAAAGCCAGGATAAAAGGAGCTACTTTGGAGGAAAGGTGATCTCTGTTTAGATATGCACAATTTGGGATTGCTCTGGCTTATTTTTTATCTTGCAAGAAAAATAGATTGCCATCCGTTTCTGTCTGCCTTGGACCTACTTTAATTTGCTGTAATGATCAGAAAATATCTCTGTGGTTTGGTAGTTGAGCTTTGACTTCATCCATCAAGCTCTGGTCATTTGGGTGATTTCTTGATACTCTAGGCCTTTTAAATCTGATAATTTAGCAAGTTGGTGTCCTTTTTTCTTTCTATACAAAATATTTTTTGTCTTTGTTGCCCTTATTTTTGTGGTTTAAGTTTCTTGGGCCTTATCGAACTTTTCTTCTTTTATCTTTAAGAAATTAAAATTTGGTATATGAAAGATTTCTGCAAACTGTATCTTGCTTTGTTTTCAAAGGATGCAAGGTGTTGTAAACCGATTGTCCAAGTTACTGAAACCTGGGGGCATGCTGTTATTTCGGGACTATGGAAGATATGATAAGACTCAGCTTCGTTTCAAAAGGGGTAATAGTATATTCAGTCTCAGATTATTTTCATGTGTTTCAAAGAATGCCTCATTTATATTTCATGTCAAGATTTTTTCTAAAAAAAGAAATACTAAGCTTCTCTTCTCATAATTATTTTTTTTTTCAGGGCACTGTTTATCTGAAAATTTTTATGTTCGAGGAGATGGTACCCGGGCATATTTCTTTACAAAAGGTATACTTATCTATAAGAAGAAATAATTAGCTGTAAAAAATATTTTTGGTTATTGTTTACAGAGAGAAAATTCAGAAGCTCTAAAAATGAGGCTTTAATGCTTGATTAAACATTGGATGTCTTCACACTTTGGTGACTGTACTATTCTACATAACAGCTTGAAAATGGCCTTTTGGCCTTCTAATCTTTCTCCAGTGGAAACTGCTTTAAATAATCACTTGTTCCATCCTTATGCCCAAATGAAGGGATAGTCTGTTCCATTTCGGAGGTACTGTTTGTCCAGATATGAAAAAACTTGATGGTAGGCCACAGCAGAGGCAGGAGTATGATTTTAAGAGTCCCTAGAAAATTACTTAGCTCTTGTCACTTTCTCATTTTAAAAAAGTATTGAAAATGAATCCTGTGCTTAAGGACTTTCCCCAAACTTACTTGAATAGTATTATAAAGTGTCATTTGGGATCTCTGCAAACCAATAAAAACTCAAACGGGGCACCTTTCAAAATATTGAAAGCTGTCACCAATAATGTACATCTCTGCTTGCTGTGCCAGCCTGTTTATACTTGGTGTGTTTGGGTGAAGTGGAAGAAACCCACTTAGTTTCACGTTCCCTTCATTGTTTTGTATTGAGTATTTGTTAGTAAAAATGAAATTTAGATGGTCAGTCATTTCATTTAATGTTCCATGTTTCTGACTGCCCCGCCCCCTCCCCAGTCATATGTCACACATTTGATTGCTATTTTCGTCTCACAGGGGAAGTCCACAGTATGTTCTGCAAGGCTGGGTTGGACGAGAAGCAAAATCTGATTGATCGCCGCTTACAAGTCAATAGGAAAAAACAAGTGAAAATGCACCGAGTATGGGTTCAAGGCAAATTCCAGAAACCATTACACTTGGCTCAAAAAAGCTCCACATCAGCACTTGCACTCCTTTCGCATAGCTGAACTCTGTACCATGTTGAGGTGCAGACCAGAGGACCACACTATTCAAAGATTTATATAATTTTATATTTATGAAAAGACAGAAGAAGAGAATGTATATATTCTGCTGTTTATTGTGGGCGAGCTCTTTGGTGTATTGTAAGCACGTGTAAGTGGTTTGGAAGAGTGCACCATAGCCTGTGTTTTCAAAACTTAATATGAGCAAGCTTGTTTGAATTTTGTAAGCATGCAATTTAATTACTGTCATAAGTCATGATTCTGAGAAGCCATGACCTTCCATTTTTCAGAAGAGGAGAAAATCACCTACGCTATTTATATATTAGTCAAACACAGTTTAACTCCCTCCTGCATTATCTGGTAGCGGACAGGCAGCTCACCTTGTTTCCAGGGAAAATCACAAGCCCAAGACAAAGGTGTGTTGTTTTTATTGTTTTGTTGTCTGTTTTCCCCAAAAAAATATTTTTTTTAATTCAGAGACTGATATCTGAAAGAGAATTTCAGTTTCTCTTTCCTTTTCTAAAATTGGGGAATTATGACCCATGCTAAAATTATTTTCAGACTATTTGGTGTTTAAGTCATTTTAAGTTCTCCTTAAGACAACTATTTATATCCAAGAAAATTCTTAAATTGTAGCAATTAAAAATTTATTTACCACCTTGCCTCAAAAAGGATATAAGTTAGCTTGTGTATTGCACATTAATAGAATAGAATTTCTAAGATTGGTCTTTCATTTGTTACTAGGTACTTACAGAGTTTCTAAGATTGTTGTTTTTTTAATTATTTGTTACTAAGTACTTACATTGTGCTGAATTATCTGGAATAATACAATAAATAAAGACCCAGCCCTGTTTTCAGAGAGCATCAATATTATCTAGCTGGCAAAGCAAAACGTGCACATTGCAAGCCTCTAGATCAAGATTAAAGATAATATATGATCAAGTACTCAAGTAGGGAGCTTAACAGCTGGTGCACATTGATGAGGAGTCACAGAAATCTGGGAGAAATGGACAGTCTCTTCAAAGGACCACCGTCGCAATAATTCAGTCCCCACTATTTTTCCTTTTTTAATTTACTTAAAATTCAACTTCCTGGGAGAATGTGATTGGTCCAATTTAGGTCATGGATTACCTCTTAATAGGCTGGGGCAGGGCAGCTTCATTGGTGGTGCCACCAGAATGTATAGAATGGAGGAAAGTTCCTCAAAGGAAAATCAAGACAATATTATTTTTTTTAATAATAGGGGAGGGATGCTGCCCAGTCACAAACAGGGTGTCACATGGTGATGGTCACAGTAGTAATAGTGGTTCTGAAAGATCTTTGTGGGAAGGAAGGGGGAAGAGTCAGGGTTCTGGGAGGGGGTCCTTGAATGTACGCTCTCAAGATGGTGAGAAAACGTATTTGGTGCAGGACATTCATGATGATGAATAGTGGAGAAAAGATAGGGAGAGGGTCATCTTATAGACAGACTAGATGGGGGACACATCGGGGTCTAGTCCCCCGACTGGAGCCATCTGAGGTTGGTTGGTTTCTGTTTTATCCTAGTCATGGCATGTTATAAATGTATCTGGAGAGATTGGTTGAGGGGTCATCTAAAGAATGGAATACAGAGATGAGGAGCAAGGAAGACCACAGAAAGGTTTTTGTACACACTTGCCTTGGTAGCAAGTCTTCAGAAGTACAATATCCAGGTTTGTTTAAACATGCATGTCAGTAAATGTAAAAGTTAAAATTTGCCCGAGACTCTTAACTTGGTTGTCTTTCATAATTAAAGTGTACATTTACTAGCCAAGCTAGTAATGAAAGTATTACATACAGCAAGGGAAGTTAGATAAGTTAATGTTGCTATGGGAACCCCAGCAGATCTTGTTTCTTAATTTCAAAATCATGGCCCAAGGTGGTTTTAAAAACAACAGAAGGTGAAATTATTCTCACATTCTCACACATGTAAATTGTACTGTCTCTCTCGGTCCTAAATAGCAGATTCAAGCCTGCCTCTTGACTGGCGCAGTAAAATTCAGCTTCGTGTCTTTCTATAGCGTATTACAGCATGTAGTTAACCTTTAGAAGCTTCAAAATAACAGCAACCGGATTTGGACTGTGAGACACAAACTGTCCTCTTTTGAGCTCTGTCTAGCATAGACCTCCTATTCCACGTAATGGCTCAGTAGGGCCATTTCTACCAGTGTCTTAAGTTTGTTGGTCAGTCTTCTGACCTGAATCAACCCCCTATTTTGCCCCAAAAAGGATATAAGTCGGTTTGCGTATTGCTAGAAATGTAGATTTTTGGGCAGAAGAAGAAAAAAAGAGAAAGCCCTGATTTGGAATATTGCCTTAGGTATTAACAAAATCATGAAGTGTTACAAATGCTCCTGCTTGGGTATTAATTTAAGCTATTTGCTAATTGCATGAAATTTTTATTTTTCCCTTTAGACAGAGTTTGATATTTAAAAATCCATCTTCTGAAGGAGCTAGATTTTGAGAGGTCCATTTTCTTTTTCTTTTTTCCCATTTTCTTTCTAACAGAAAAAGATATGTTCTTTCATCTTAGGCTACAGAAACAATGAAATGTGCTATATTGGAAATGCACCTTCCATTTTTTTCCATTTCTAAAAATTCACTTTTGAGCATTTTCCAAATGTAAAAATTGTCACACACGTGAAGAACTGTTTGAGAGGGTTGTGCGAAAAGCCAAGGTAACAGTTTCTATTTTTAAAAGTTTTTCATGCAGTACGACACATTTGTCAGATTGAAACACCCAGTTAATGTTGACTTCTGAGAGCTTATTTGCTGTTTGTCTCAGTTCCATATGCTTTGTCTCTAAACTATGAACGCACTGAGGGTTCTACCATTATGCACTCTGAATTTTTGCTGTACTCTGGTTTCTATGTGAAAATTCATCCATATGCAGAGAGCTGCCCTCCTGGACATCTGAACCATTTAGACCAGCAGTTCTCAACCTGTGGGTCGCGATCCCTTTGGCAGTTGAATGACCCTTTCACAGGGGTCACCTAAGACCATCCTGCATATCAGATATTTACATTACGATTCATAACAGTAGCAACATTACAGTTATGAACTAGCAACGAAAATAATTTTATGGTTGGGTCACAACATGAGGAACTGTATTTAAAGGGCCAGGAGGTTGAGAACCACTGATTTAGACTGTTAAGCTTCAGGTCGCTTAAATTCTTGCCCCCAAGCCCCTATGCTGTGTTCTTATGATTTTCGGACTCGTCAAGGCCAAGATCTGAAGCCTGAATGTGTCTCGCATTGTAACTTCTAGTTGGTTTTAATGTTTATTAAGCTCCTCACCAGTGCAGGTGACTTCACATTTGCATCGCTAATAGACCTTTCAGAACTTCTGCTCCTCCGTTTCCTGCCTTTTAGTCATCAGTAGACATGTTGGCGTGGCTATTTCCCCCCACTTGTGAAAGCGCATTGTAAATTCTAAAACCCCGAATATATGTGAGGTATTGTTATTAATAAAAGCATTTACAGTCTACCAGGTAGCACACTGAGCACTCCAGCATCAGAAACTTTTTCAATGGTTTTATGAGACCTTGTGAGAATGCTGTGGAAAAGTATAGCCTCGCGTCAGACAGGAAGTGTGGGTCCTAGTTTCTATTGAACTGCTCAGCTACCCTTAACTTATCTCTGTACTGTTTTGTTTTTTATATACTACACTTTTATTTACTTCATTTAACCCTCAAGCTCCGACGAATTAGCTTCATTGTAACTATTTAACCGATGAGACAGGACTCTGAGATGTCAGTGATAGCCACAGTTTGTACCCAGAACTGTTTGATTCCAAACCTCTGCTCTCATCAGTGCACTTTTAATTGAAAGGCTCGAATGCTGCTCAGAAAGCTGCTGGAGAAGAAAGCGAGTTTCTGAATAAAACGGGGAATTTTAACAATGGAGGGGAGTTTGGATCAGATGACCTTCAAGGTTACTATAGCTCATTCTAGCTCCAGTGAGTCTATGAAATAAGTAGGTTGCACTTGTCCACAGTAACAAACTGGGAAGGAAGGGAACAAAAGGAACCAGGAGGAATGACGAAGCAAAAGCCTTCTATTAGTTCTTTTACGCATTCTGTATATTTAATTCTCTTGCCCCACCCACTTTAGCCTTCAGCCTTCTACTTGGCTTCCCTCTGGGTAAGCAGAGCACCCAGTACTTGCATCCTCCTCACTTAAAGAGAAAAATTAGTCTGTACAGCCAGGGGAGGGGAAGCCTTCAAAGAGATTCGGCTCTAGCATAATCTAATCTATGTGAATTCATGGAGTGTCAGTATAAAATATGAGTGAAAACATCTTTATTTAAAACATTGTCTGTACATTAATGCCAATTCAAGCATAAAATATTGAGCATTTCTTGGAATATGGTTTGAGATTTGAGAGGCACAAAGGTACCAGCAGGATAGCTTTGGTGTAGTTATAAATATGAATAGAAGTAAAGTAACAGTTTCATCTTCATTTATAATGAATCGATATTGTGGCCTCAAAGCTACAGGGAAGAATGGATGCCAAAATCTGTCCTTCGTTAACATATGCCTTAAGTGACAGGAGAGGGTGTGAAAGACAAAATGTCTTTTTCCTCTGAGCATGAATCAGCAACACGCAGTAACAAGCAAATAATAATAGTGCTGCTGCGAGTGTCTATAGACTGCAGTGGTTCTCCACCTTGGCTGCACATTAGAATCATCTGGGAATCTTTTTAAAATCCTGATTTCTGGGCCCCATCCTCCGGAAATTCTGTTTCTTTGTTACTAATGATGAGGCCCAGAAATCAGGATTTTAACAAGATTCCCAGGTGATTCTGATGTGCAGCCAAGGTTGAGAACCACTGCTATAAAGGGTAAGAAAAACAGCATGAAACTGAAAAAGCAAGTGCACCTGCAGGAGGGCCCAGGAGGCTGCAGAGCACAGCTCTCTTGAGCACCATCCCGAAATGTCTCAGAGTACAGTGACCTCAACTCTGGCAAGCCGGGTTGGCATGAGATCGGCGGAGCATATTAAAACCTGCAGATGGTCAAAGACAGCCCACCCTCAGCTGCCTCTGCAACTCATCAGAGGCAAGCCACAAGGCACCACTACTTGTTCAGGAGTTTAAACAGCTGCTTGGATTCTCCAAAGCATGTGGTTTCACAACCACTTAACCTTTCATAAGGAGCTGCTAGAGGCAGGTGAATGAATACACACACATTAACACTTGAGGGGAGGAAAAGTATTTTTTTCCTCTATCCTTCTAAGTTCTTGGCTAAGACGTCTGTAATAAAAAGAGAGATAGCCCGGGCTGGTGCTCAGTGGTTAGAGCATTGGCCCGTGGACCAGTGGTTAGGATTAACGAGAGAGAGAGAGAGAGAGAGAGAGAGAGACCAACAGTAGGAAACCAACAAAAGTTTAATCATGTATATACCAGTACCTCCTTATACATGGGAAAGACCCCAGGAAAACTGGGTAACTCCCCAAAATGGCCAAAGCCATCACCTTAGATGCCATCGTCAGCTAAGGACAAAAGATGCTTGGGTGGGGTGGGGAGCCAGTTGAGGGAGGTGATCAGGAAAAGCACAGTAAACAAGGGTAAGGTTGTTATGCAGATTTAAGTTCTTGCCTCCTCCACTGATAAGTTTTTAGAGATTTAGAGTCATTCTTCTCTTCTTGATGCACCATTACATTTCCCTTATGCAAATGTCTCTCTAAAAAAGGTAACTTCTAGTCTGTTGTCAGAGCTTTTCCTATTTGCTATTGTTTAAAAATAATCAGCCTAAAATAATCCTTATGCCAAAGAGGCATATTTTAGGGTGACAACTCCTGCTCCCCTTTATCCTATATAATAAAAGGGTAATATGCAAATTGACCCTAACAGCAGAACGACTGGGAATGACTGGTCACTATGACACACACTGACCATCAGGGGGCAGATGCTCAATGCAGGAGCTGTCCCCTGGTGGTCTGTGCGCTCCCACAGGGGGAGCTCTGCTCAGCCACAAGCCAGGCTGATGGCTGCCAGCACAGCGGTGGTGGCGGGAGTCACTCCCACCTCCTCAGCAGCACTAAGGATGTCCGACTGCAGCTTAGGTCTGCTCCCCGCTGGCAAGTGGACATCCCCCGAGGGCTGCCGGGCCCAGGGAGCCGGCCTAAGCCAGCAGGTGGACATCCTCCAAGGGGCCCCAGACTGCAAGAGGGCATAGGCCGGGCTGAGGCCCCTCCCCCCCCCAGTGCACAAATTTTTGTGCACCGGGCCTCTAGTATTACATAAGGAGAAAAAAGGTCAATACTTTAAGTAGGAGCAGATGGACTTCACATAGTTACAGATAGAGTCCAATTAGCTGTGCGCTTGGCCTCCCAGTGATTTGCGTCTTTATCTTTGATTTTCTCCAACAGACAGGCACTAAGTAGAGCCTGGGCTCCAGGATACATGCATTTCTATCAGCTGACACCTACCAAATTAGGTGAGCCATCGATTGCCTCCCCAAAGCCCCAACCATTATGTCTCCTACTTGGGCCGATGGGGTTTGGTCCAGGAAATTCATGAGTTTTGTTATCCTTATACAAATTCTTTGGTAGTTTTCAACCCATTCCTCCTTTATGCTGCACTTCCTAGCTCATTGCAGAAAAAAAACAGAAACTAGTTTTTTGGTTTTTTTTCAGTTAATCTATACATATATTGGTTGTTGGTTGTTTAAAAAAATATGGGGAACAGCAATCACCCTGTGTGTCTTAAAGCCTTTTCCATTGGGGAAAAGTGCTAAAACCAAGTGACTTTCTAAAATTAATGCTGAGATACTGTTGAGTCAATTGCATTCGTTTTTTTGTTTTTTAATGTTATGTACTTAACATAAGCAACGCTATTCAGTTGCTGCCTCGTTTCTCTCACCTCTTGCTTCCCAAGAGTAACTTGTCTTTCTCCCAGGGCTGTCCTGCTGAACAGAATGTTTGCCATAGAGAATGTGATAGCTCCTCATACATCTTGAGTTCACCCCACTCCCTCAGGTGGGCCGAGACAGTGGTCCCTCAAGCAGCATTTGGAACTAGCACCGAAAAGCACCTGAAAGAGAATGACTGAAATTGCCAGAATCACATGCTGCATTGAAGCAAGGAAATTCGTCTCCAAGGAGAATTGCTTTTCTCATTACTCATACTTCTTCCTTCACAGCCCTCATTTATTGTAATGTATATATTCCACTTTGACCCTCTAGAACAGTGGTTCTCAACCTTCCTAATGCTGCGACCCTTTAATACAGTTCCTCATGTTGTGGTGACCCCCAATTTCATTGTTACAAATTGAACATAATTAAAGCATAGTAATTAATCACAAAAACAACATGTAATTACATATGTGTTTTCCAATGGTCTTAGGCAACCCCTGTGAAAGGGTCGTTTGACCCCCAAAGGGGTCACGACCCACAGGTTGCGAACCGCTGCTCTAGAAGATTTTTTTTTTAATGCAAATGAAAAAATGAAGTTCAGGATTCAGGAAAGTATTTATTCTATGAATGTACCCTTCCCATGAATGTATGTACTCTTTTTTTAAAAAATATATTTTATTGATTGTTTACAGAGAGGAAGGTAGAGGGACAGAGAGTTAGAAACATCAATGAGAGAGAAACATCGATCAGCTGCCTCCTGCACACCCCCTACTGGGGATGTGTCCGCAACCAAGGTACATGCCCTTGACTAAAATCGAACCTGGGACCCTTCAGTCCACAGGCTGACGCTCTATCCATTGAGCCAAACCGGTTAGGGCAGAATGTATGTACTCTTAATCCACCAGTCTTTCTGGGGTCTCTTCATTTGCAGCTTTGTTTCCTGACAGAACAGTTGGGCTCTGGAGATTAGTGAAACAAAGCTGCAGTATAACCATTGGCCATGTAAGAAGCGTCCAAACCTGTAGAGATTTTTTTAGTTTATTTGAGTTTATTTGCCAGGAAGCAAATCTCAATGGATTGAGAAAAGGCTTCAGAGAAAGGAAGTTTTGCACCTTATTTTATACATCACAAGCAAAAGGGAAGACGTAAGGGGGTTACATTGAAATCCATCGGTGATAGATTAGGGAGGAAGGAGAGAGCAGAGTGGGGAAATCTCCGAGATTAGATAAAAAGTAGAATGGATAGACACATACTTCTTTTCCATTGGTGGGTATAGGATCGTTAACATTTACAGCACATAGAGACAGTATGCGGGGAACAAGATAGCAAGGAGGGGTTCCGTGGTCTGCTCTGGTGGGAGATTGTGCCCCGAGGGGTCTGGAAAAAAGGAGATCACCCTGACATCCAAAGATATGTTATTGTAGATGCAAAAAGACCGTAGGCAAAGATCGACCTTTGTCAGGGAAGATACCGGCCTAGGACATGACTACCCACCATGACTCACTTTTAGTTAGACAGTTTTAATTTCAGACCATCTTATGTGGTTACTTTCTGTCTCTGAGTTTGTAAGGCCACTGAGCAGGCCTCCACCCTGAGCTTGTGAGATTTAGTATGTGGCCCCTTTTTTGTCCACACCATTCTTGTGTTACTACCATTTCTTAAACGCTTTCTCTTCCTAACTCACTCTCCAGGTGCTTCTTTCTCTTGCCAAATAGTGCAAGGAAATACTTTTGCAGATCTTTTGTTTACTTTAGAGAAACATCACTGATCCAGGCTTTCCCATTCAGGAGTGCTGCTCATTTCCTGACTGGCCTTTAGAGTTTGGCTCAGTAGCAACTTGGGGATTTGTTTCCTACGGAGTGAAAGGAGCTGGGGGCCCAGGAGCCCCATGCTGGGAGGAGAATTAAGTTCTGCTCATTCCCTGGATAAGCCAGCTGACGGTTTCCTCATAGATTCCTCCCACTCCCACCCCATTCCTCAAATTTTTAATGTTTAGTCATTTAGCTTTGACTTTTTAAAAGACATTTTAATAGGGTTGTTTCTCCCCAAGTGAATGCAGAATCTGATCATATGCACAGGGAAACGCTCAAGAATAATGAATTCCCTGTGTGCTGTTTTTCACCTACACTGCGATGCACTACACATGCAAGGCTTACTCCTACTCCCATCCCATTGCCAGGTGTCTGGCCTGGTGCAGGAGGAGTTGGAACACCAAGGGAATTTGGCTTGGGCTACCTCACTTTCTAGGTTACAAGACCAGCGAGTTAATGAAATTTTGGTCATTATTCTGTTGAGCATTGTCTTATTTCATGTAAGTTTTATAAATCTTTGGTGCTTTCTTCTCTTTGGTACATTTACATTAAATTCTAGGTATGCAGCCATATCTATACTATAATTATGTTTATATATGAATATAAGCTACTCTTGGTTCATCCTACCTTAGGCACTTTACTCATAGTTTGTTATGAGGTGCCTAACTTTCCAAAGACACAGGCTTTCTAAACCTAGAGCCTATAATTTTATATATTAATGCATTTTTACATTAAAAGATATTTGGATTAGAAAACATTGAATGATAAAAATAGAAAACACTGACCGACAAAATACCTGGGGTAGGTATTTTCTTTCTTCAAAGCCTTAGTCTGTAATATAAAATAATATGGCAAATAAAATACCATATTCGGGAGAGGGGAAGTACAAAGACAACGCTGTTGGCATAGACAAGGTCCAGTTGAGGACATGCGCCGTGTCAATATAGTGACAGGAAGTGGGTCAGTCATTACTCTAACGCTTAGACAAGCACAGACAGGCACCACTAGGAAAGACCCGCAGCAGAAGCAAGCCACACTCTGGCTTAGAGGAAGTAGGCAGTGTTCACAGGCAGACTAGCCAAATACTGCTCCAGTGACCCAAAGAAAAATACAAGGTCAGAGAAGATTGTGGCACGAGTGATTTGTAACTACATCTCGGAGAACTGGACTGTAAGCATAAATGCTCCTGACTGGCCTAGCTCAGGAAGAGCCAAAGAAAGAGCTCTTTCTCAGGAAGAGCCAAAGAAAGTACTCTAACTAAGCCTTGGGAATGGGAAGGCTACAGAGGCCATGAGCTTTTTTGTTTACCTGAATCATATACCTCAGATGCGGCTAGTAAGACATTTTGTTCCTGATACTTTTTTTAAATATATTTTTTTATTGATTTCACAGAGGAAGGGAGAGGGAGAGAGAGACAGAAACATCAATGAGAGAGAACTGACTGCCTCCTACATGCCCCACACTGGGGATTGAGCCCACAACGCAGGCATGTGCCCTGGCCCAGAATCGAACCGTGACCTCCCGGTTCATAGGTCAACACTTGATACTTTCTAGAAGAGCAAAGATTTGCCTTTATCTGATACTTCCTTTTGATTCCAGAGCTCTTGTGTTTGTTTTCTACCATGACATGTCACAAACGATGGGGCACAGCTTTAGGAGGAACACACCCAGAGAGGTGTGGGTGGAAGGGGGCATTGGCCAAGCCAGAAGATTGCCTTCGTTCCCCAGCGTGGCAGAGGAAGGTCTAGCACATATTTTTCGGAAGGGAACAGATTAAGTATCAGTATAATAGAGTCACCATGTGATCCAAGATCCACTGACCTTCTGAGAGGAAATAAGAGCAGGGCAAGTGAAGAATGCAGGCCAGAGTAACCTACCAGACAAGACCACACAATCACTGCCATCTGATGATGTTTGAGAGAGGCCCAGTAAATAATATCCCTATATTACCCAACCAAATTTTAAACCAACTGAGAAAGACTAAGATATCAACTGATGAAGATTAAAATGTGAGTTTAGCTCTGGCAGGTGTGGCTCAGTTGGTTGTGCTTCGTCCCATGCACAGGGGGTGAGGGGGAGCGGGCCTAAGCTGTCAATTGGACATTCCCGGACTGCGAGAGGGTGGAGGCCGAGGCCGGGCTGAGGGATCCCCGCCCCCTGAGTGCACCAGGCCTCTAGTTTACCTATAAGCCTAGAGTAGCTTACCTAATCTGTAAGCAATGCCTTAGTGACGGATGGAATCTGCAGAGTATGTGCTGATACCTGTACATGGTTGGAATACTGGGAGTGGCAAGTTGGGGTATGGTGAAGAAGGAAACTGTATTCAGTGCAAACGGTGATATACAGCATGGCTGTGAAAACAGCACCATGGTGGAACAGTTCTGAGCCAGGTGGGTCTTGGAGCCAGGCCCCTCACCAGCTAGACAGCTCTTACATGGTCTGCTCCAGCGAGACATCTCCTTCAGTGTTTCAACTCTAGCCAAGAAAATGCAGTCTTCAGGGGAAAATGCAGTTTTCCATGGAAAGTGCGCTATTTGGACAGAACCTAGAGACAGAACCTAGAGACAGAACCTAGCGAGACAACATGGCAAAAGATCCTGGACAGAACCTTGCTACAGAACTTCGCTGGAGAACCTAGACAGAACATGGCGGGAGAACCTGGATAGAACCTGGCTGGAGAACCTGGCTGGAGAACCTAGCGAGAGAACATGGCAACAGAACCTGGCTGGAGATCCTAACCAGAACTTCTCTGGGGATCCTAGCCAGAACTTGGCTGGAGATCCTGGAGGGAGAACCTCGCTATGCTGATGAACTGAACCCAGTCTCCATGTCATTCCTTCTTCGCCGACTCTGTCCACACCTTTGGGGACCCCTGGACCTGCTGGGGTTGGACCCCAGCAATATCCTTTCTGATTGGTGTTACTGTTTTCTTGGGATATATTCCTAGAAGTGGGATCACAGGGTCAAATGGGAGTTCCATTTTTAGTTTTTTGAGGAAACTCCATACTGTCTTCCACAGTGGCTGCACCAGTCTGCATTCCCACCAGCAGTGCACGAGTGTTCCACATCCTCTCCAGCACTTGTCGTTTGTTGATTTGTTGATGATGGCCATTCTGACAGGTGTGAGATGGTACCTCATTGTCGTTTTGATTTGCATGTCTCGGACGATTGGTGACTTTGAGCATGTTTTCGTATGTCTCTTGGCTTTCTGAGTGTCTTTTGAAGGGTGTCTATTTGGGTCCTTTGCTCATTTTTTGATTGGATTATCTTTCTTTTGTTAAGTTGTATGAGTTCCCTATAAATGTTAGAGATTAAACCCTTATCGGTGATAACATTGGCAAAAAAAAGAAAAGTGCGCTATTTGAGCCAGAGGGGAGCTGGTTTATATGGACAGAAGTCCCGCCTCTGGTTCCTGATTGGTCTGTTCTCATACAAAGGAGGATGCCAAATCCTCACAGTTTGATTGGTCTAAAAGGCACTGTCCTGATTGGTCAGAACAGAGCCTTTCTGATTGGTCAGAGCTGCACAGCAGGAAACCTTTATAAGGGCTGGCTTAAATGGCAGAAACAGTGCAGGCAGGCTTCTCTCTGAAGTGCAGTTTGCATGAGAGGCACTTGTGCAGAAATGGCTGCTAGGCTCTGTTTGTTTTGTTTTAATTTGAGTCCAGTTAGCCACCAGGAACCCTTCTTAGTCCTCAGGGTTTACACAAACTATGAAGAGTTTTCTTATTTCAAAAAGTCATTGCTGTTTCCTTGGCTTATGTTCAATTCCGTTCAAATATTTATTAAGCATCCACTATGTGCGAGAAACTGTGTCATCTCCTGGGTATCAGAAACTGTGCTGGGTACAGAATATTGGAATGAAAAGACTTAGTCTTTCTCTTTAGAAGCCTACAACTTAGAGTGGATGCCCATTTGTCTGAGATATGATATCTTCTAATTAAAGCTATGGCTCCAGCTGGCCAACACCATTTTGACTACCCTAGCCTATCAAACCCCATTATATCAATTGGCATCCTCATTGATAGACCCTTTTCAAGGTCTTCCATGAATACATCTAGTCATGTGCTACCCAACAAAAGCCAAACAAAGCATGTGAAACAAGTCCTCAAGGTGTAGCCCCTGGGCCACATACCCTCTGGTGTTCAAGATCACTTTTAATAATGCTGCTCATAGATCATCACCTCCTGTCACAGTATTTAGGGCTTCCACGCGCAATACCTCTCAACACCATTCAGCATCACCACAATCCATCCAACTGAAATGTGTTCTGGGCTGCCTTCAGGGGATCTGTAAGACTCCCCCTAATAGTGCTACAAAGCCCCATCCCATGCACCATCAGGAGGAACCTGATCTGGCTCACCTCTTGCCACAATCATCACCTGATCCTCACATAAACTCAAAAACTAGCCTCTCTTCAACTGAGAGAAAATATTTGCAAATAATTTGATAATGGATTAGTATCCAGAATATGTAAAGAACTCCAACAACTCAACAACAACAAAAAACCCAATTAAAAAAATGAATGAAGGACTTAAATAGACATTTCTCCATGTACAAATGCCCGGTAAGCATATGAAAAGATGTTCAACATCACTAATCAAAGCCACAATGGGATAGCACCTTACACCCATAAGAAAGACTACTATCAAAGAGAAAAAAACACGTGTAGGTGAGGATGTGAAGAAATTGGAACCCTTGCACACTTTTGGTGGGAATGTTAAATGGTGCAATACCTATGGAAAAACAGTATGATGGTGTGGGGGTCCAGAACGAGCCACCCCAAGATGTACCTCAGTGATATGCAGATTATTATGAGCTAAACACAATTTTAGTTCAGGCTCAAGAGCAGGCTCCTCCTACTCCCTTTACCTACCCAGAAGAATTTGAATTAGAGACCCTGCACATAAGAGATTACCAGAGATAACTTCTTTTAATCTATCTACTAATTACTGAATGTCTGCTCTCCATATCCTACAATAACCTTTTGAAACCCCTAAGACAACTTACCTCATCCCTAGCTCAGGATGTCTGATATACCTCAATCCCCCTTTCATCTCTAACTCTGTCATGCACATGGGGTTCCTATATGAAGCAGATTTGATTTTCTCTTGTCAATCTGCTGCCTGTTAATTTAATTGTTTGGTCAGCCCAAAAGAATCAGAAGAGCAGAGGGGAAATTTTTTTTTCTTCCCCACAGTAGTCTCTCAAAAATTAAAAATAGAATTACCATATGACCCGGAAATCCCACTTCTGGATATATATCCAAAAGAATTGAAAGCAGAGACCAAAGATATTTGTATCTCCACTTCATAGCAGCATTATTTGCAATAACCAAAAGGTGGAAGCAATTCACCTGTCCATCAACAGATGAATGATAAACAAAACGTGGTATGGACATGCAAAGGAATATGATTAGTCTTAAAAAAGAAGGAAATTCTGACACATGCTTCAACATGAATGAACCTTGAGGACATTATGCTAAATGAAATAAGTCAATCACAAAAGAACATATGTAATGTGATTCCACTTATTTGAGGTACTTAGAATAGTCAAATTCACAGAGACAGAAAGTAGAATGGCAGTTGCCAGGGGCTGGAGGACATGAGGAATGGGGAGTTATTGTTGAATGGGTATAGAGTTTTAATTTTGCAAAATGAAAGAATTATGTGGGTGGATGATAGTGATGGTAGCACAACAATGCTAATGAGTATACTCAATGCCATTTTGCTGTACACTAAAAATGGTCCAGATGATAAATTTTGTTAGGTTGTTTTTGCCCACAATTAAAAATAAATGCACACCTGACCTTCCAAAATCATGAATTGCTGTCTTCTATCTCTTTTCTGCCCTTCCTACTCACTTTCCAGACACATCACCCTCTTTCCCACCATTCCTCACTCCACCCAACCTGCTTGCCCTCAGCCTAGCACTTGCATACACTCTCATCGCCCAGGCCTAGGAGAGAGGGCTTAAGTACAAGAGCTCCTGGGCTCCCTTCACCACAGAACTCTCATAACTCCCCACATGGCTCATCAAAACCCTTCACCAAGCAAACCTGGAAGTTCAGCCTTCCACCAGTCCTCGTGGTTGAGAGTGATGGGTAAGTGGAGAGGACCTTAGGTGTCACACAGTGTGCTGGCACGGACATAAAAGAAGAACCCCAGCACTCGTTGAGTACCTTAGTTTGGAATTTTAGGCATTACTTTTTTTGTTCTTTCAGCTCTCCAGTCTCCTGCCTTCCAATCAAAGTATTCATGCAACTAACAAAATAATGAACTTTTTCCTTTAAAAAAGGGCAAGACAGAAAGTATATATGGCCTCTTTTTTTAAAAAAAAAAATATTTTTTATCAATCCCCCGGAAATTCTGTTTCTTTGTTACTAATGATGAGGCCCAGAAATCAGGATTTTAACAAGATTCCCAGGTGATTCTAATGTGCAGCCAAGGTTGAGAACCACTGTAACCGTTCCCGTTGGTGCAATGGATCTCTGCCTGTATCGTTCATTAGAAGCACCTGGGAAGCTCTTAAAATGTCCTGGCACCTGGGTCCTACCATCAGGTCCTGAGTTCAATCATCCCCAGGAGCGGCTGGCATTGGTGTATGTTTGTTTTTTATTCTCTTGGATATTTTGATATTTAGCCAGGGTCAAGAACCGCTGAGTTAGAGTGTGACTTCAAGGAAAATATCACAGAGAATTCCATGAATTTTGAACTGGTTTTGAGTTGCAAAAAGCAGAGTCACAATGTTAAATTTGAATAGGTGTTTTATGAGTATCAACTCGAAACTGTAGGTGATATGTAATAAGCGATTTCTCCTTAAAAGTTGTCTTCCCGCCCATCCGGGTGTGGCTCAGCAGTTGACCTTCGCCCCAGGAACCAAGATGTCACTGGTTCGATTCCCAGTCAGGGTACATGCCCGGGTTGAGGGCTCCATCCCCAGTAGGGGGCATGCAGGAGTCCCCCGGTGGATGATTCTCATCATTGATGTTTTTCTCTCTCTTTTCCTCTCTGAAATCAATAAAAATATATATTTTTAAAAAGTCATCTTCTCTTATTCCTTTTTTTTTTTCTTTTCTGTCTCCTCAGGTCTGAGTGTCTCAACAGCTGTCTTCTATTAGGTGGTGTCGGGCTGCGCACCAAACCCAGTGAGAGAGCGAGGCTGCTGTCCCAGTGCGCGGAGCTGGTGCTGGTCCTGCCGCTGCCGAGGCTCAGGTAAGGGGCACTGGGGGGAGCATCCATCACTCTCACTTTGGCTGCTGGTGCTATCTGGTTTGTGGGAGCTAAAAAATATAGTACTTTTCCTCCCTCCTTCTAAGTTCTAGCTGGGCTTGTAATCAATCAAATTAACAGAGACAGAGAAGCAGGAGAAAATGAAATTTTAACTCGTGCACCGGGGAATTCACATAAACATGAAAATTCCACAGATAGTGAGGTAAAATTGGGTATAGATGTCATTTTGGGTAAAGGAGAGAAGCAGTGATGGGATTGCAAAGGAAGTAGGCAATTTACAGGTAGATGAGGAAGAGCAGAACATACATGGCAGGTAAATGCTTACTTTAGGGACATAGGTGATCTAGCTCCCAGGCCCCTGCCTGGAGCCCTCCCACCGCCCCACCCCCACCATACTCAATTCAAATTAGGCTAAGGTGGGCGTCCACCCTGACGAAGGCCAAAGGTTTGTTCTGGGTCTTGTGGTTATTAATTAACCTGCTTAAAATCAATATACCAAAGGCAGCTTCAGGTGGCAGAACTTGGTCCCCTTACAGGTTGATGCCCCCAGAGACTCACGATGCTAAAGCCACTCTGCCCAGGTGTGTTCGAGTCCAGTAGTGAGCACATGGTGGCCTTGTGGGCTTCACATAAGGCCGCCCCCACCCCCAAAGGGGAAAAAGTGAAAACTGGGACAACTTTGGTATCCCCACACCAATCTGCAAACTCCAAAATGTCTTTAGCCTCTCCTCAGTTGTTTTTGTTTTTCATCGGTCCTTTCAGAGAGCCCAGCCAGAAACTATCCTACTCGAGATGGGTGTAAGAGCGAGTCCCTTTACCCGCCAGGTGGGCCTCACTCTCCCTGAAGACACGCTTCCCTTTTGCCATCACAGGTGAGTAGATGAGGGCCTCTCTGCAAGGCTTCTGTCAACATTAATAGATTCTCTCTTATCCTTCATTTCTATCCCAGAAACTAATTTTTTAGAGGGTTAAATAGATTTTTAAAAAAATCAGACAGTGTTACAAAACATTGTTTTCAAATACTTCAAAGTGAAATTCAATTTAATTGATTTATCAAATCTTAATTGCGTTCCTGCTGTTACCATACCAGGAAAAAGACTAGCAGCTTTCCCATTGTCATTGAAATACACATCTTTATATAAATATTTTGACATTTTTTTGAAATGCCAAAAATAATCATGATGTGTACTATACAGTCAAGAATTAGGGCTCTTGCTTTGGCATAAAGCTTATTTCAGGTGGTGAACAAAGGCAGTTAATAATGCAGATAAGAAAGTAGAATTGGGCTAAAATATTCATTTTTATTGATGTGATATATTTCAAGATAGGGCCCTAACAACTTAATTTCTCTGCAACAAATATACCCTAAATGACTATGAGTCATTTGGGGGTTGGAATTTCTGGCTCCTAATTAAAGGTGTCATTGAGCAAGTCAATCTTTTTCAAGCCTCAGAGTATTTATTTATAAAATTAAGAAGTTGTGCCAGGCCAGTGTGGCTCAGTGGTTGAGCATCAACCTATGACCAAGAGGTCAAGGTTAGATTCCCAATCAGGGCACATGCCTGGATTGCAGGCTCGATCCCCATTGAGGGGGCATGCAGGAGGCGGCTGATCAATGATTCTCTCTCATCATTGATATTTCTATTTCTCTCTGCCTCTACCTTCCTCTCTAAAATCAATTAAAAATATATATGTGTTTTAAAAAGACTTGTACCAAGAGTCAAATAAAGTCCCTTCCAGCTCTGAAAGTCAACAATTCTATGAATTCTCAGCTAAATTATGTATTATCAAAAGGCAAAAACAGTAACCCCCCCTTCTACTCCCCACCTCCTGGTTTTGCCACCATAGAAAACACAATGGAAATAAAGACAATTAAAAATAGAAAAAAATGAACTTAAAATTATGCCATCCTAACACCTCAAGTGTTTTCATTTTATACTTCATTCTGGTCCTTGAACATATGTATACATAAGCAACCATAAGACAGGTAAAATTTTATATTTAGCTCACTTCACTCGTGTGGGGTGTACAGGTCCTCCTGGCAGGAACTGGACCTTCATGGACGCCGGGTAGTAGATGGAGAAGACATGAGAAGACATAGGCATATAAGAGAGGTTTTATTGTGGGAGCCAATGGCCATGTAGCCATTGCTACCAAGGAGCCATTAGACAAAACAGTTCTTCAAAGTAGCTGCAGTAAACATAGGAGCCATTATATATAGAGCAGCCCCTACTAACACAGTAGCAAACACAGGAGCCATACCAAGTAGCCGCGCACCGGCTGGTCAATAACATACTTTATACTAACTTAGACAAAAGAGGCTTTTTGCCAAATAGTGACATCAGTCTTGGGTTATAGAAGGGCACGCTCGCATAGTGCTGTAGGATTGCTGTGTCCTTGCTTTGGCACCTGCGTATGACAAATTGGCCTTGGCAGCTTGTCCTTGAACATCCAGCGTACTCTGGACAGGGCCCCCACACTCAAATTGGCCTTGGACATCTGGCATACTCTGATTAGGGCTCCCACAGCTTGACATTACATAACATTTTTATGTTACTGTTATCACTCATAATTATAGTTTAAACTAGAGGCCCAGTGCACGAATTCATGCACTGGTGGGGTCCAGTCGGCCCGCTTTAATGGGGGCTGATCAGGGGCGGGGCCGGCCAGGGCAAGGGGCCGCAGTTGTTCCAGTCGGTCCGGTCATTCTGCCATTTGGTCACTGGGCTTTTATTATATAAGATGGCTACATGATATTCCATTTCATTGATGTACTATAATTTATTTCAGAATTTCCTATATTTGGACATTTAGATTGCTTTCAATATTTGATAACAAAGAAAGCTGCAGCAAACTTTTTATTCATATGAATCTTTTGAGTAACTTTCTAAGTCAGTCATTGTTGATTTGTATTGACAAATGCTTTTCTGAGTTTACATTGATCTATATTGTTGCAGTGATATCTGAGAGTGACAGTGTAACTGAAACTTGGAGTGCGGGTGAATTTCCCGCCAAAATATAAGATGGCTCTGTCTTTTGGTTTTGTTCCATCCACCAAAAGGGTGGATTACAAACAAATATTTGGTAATACGCAGTTACAATCGGCCCGAGTTTACACGTTTCCCGCACTCCACCGCAAATCTATATGAACCGAGTTAAAGACGGCTCCCGCGGGAGTACGCGCAATTCACGCGAGCCGACTTAACTCGTTTCCCGCACTCCAAGTGTTAAAACCTCACCAAAAGGTGTGGCATAAAAATGATGCTCAATGTCTTAATATGCATTTCTGCGATTACTGACAATCCTGAAACATTTCTCCATGTGTGACTGCATTTCATCTTCTGTGAATGGTGTCATTGTGCCCTTTCCCATCTATCTGGCTGTGCAACTTCACCTCTCTGTGGCTCCGTTTCTCATCTGCAAACAGGATGATAATAATGCCTATCTATAGAGTTGTAAGGATTAAATGGCTTTGTACATGTAAAGCCTATAGAATAGTACCTGACACATGGAAAACCTACCTCAAAAATGTTAAAATTAGTAGTAGCATTGGTATTATCTACTACTAGGATATTAGTGATTTTCTTTATAATTTATATGATTTCTCTTAGTCCTTGTATAAATGTATACATATCTTTGGTTGACTTATAAGAGTGCTTTTTAAATGATGTAGATGTGACTTCTTTGAGCTGCTGGGTTTGGTAAAGTATTTTCTCCAGTTTGTTGTTTTAATTTCTGTATTGGTTTTGCATATGTATTAGTGTGAGTATGTACTTTCTCACAAGACCAGAAACACAGTGTCCATGCAAAAGGGGAAGCTCATAAAAATGTTGATTGTGGATAGTGCTCAGAATGGCATGCCCAGCCCTGTTGAAGAACTGTTCAACCAAGCCATTTGGAAAAATGACAAATAAACAAAAACAAGTCATGTACACACACACACACACACACACACACACACACACACATTAGAAAATAAACAATACTATGGATTTTTAAAATTTTAATATATTTGTTTATTGTTGATAGTATTATAGATGTCTCCAATCCGCCCTTTCCTCTCCCCCCGCCCTCGCCCCTCCCATCCCCGCCCTTTAAGCCAGAGAGATAAAGAAAGCCAGATGTACGCCATGAAAATTTCTCTTTGAGAGTAATTGATTCTCTGTGCACAATCATTGCCTGATTCCTGGCATACTGAGATCTGACTTTGACAACTCAGTGGAAAGACAGAAAAGGTGGCATCAATAAATTGCCTATGGGAGTGAAAGAACTCATAGAGTCCACAGCATCATGGATGGAAGAAATCCTTAGGGAGTGACTGATGCACAGCTCAGAAGGGCAAGGTTAGCAAATGTTCAGGACTGAAGTTAATCATCACACAGTGAGTGAATTGAAAGGAAAGGATAAGGAGCAATAAAAAAAATAATATTATGAGTAATGGGAGGAACTGAAGAGCCCACTGCCCAGATGAGGATTGGAAACTATTTAAACTGGATAATACAGTATGTGTTTTGGCTCTGAGAAAAACAGAAGTTGAACTTTCGAGTAGTAATCAAGGACTTGGGCTCAAAGTATTTGCAAATAGCGGTGGTATGGAGAACAGATGCTGACATAATTGCCAATGGGAATCGCAATGTGATAGTTGGAGTGAGAAACCAAAAGAAACCACAGGGAATTTTTGTGGAAAGCTCGGCATTGAAAATGATTTATGGTTGATTTAAGAAGGAGACAAGGAAAATAAGGCTGCAGTGTATACCATCTGACTGCTGCAGACACAGGATGTAAACAGCCACAGCTCTCCAACCTCCTGGAAATCAGAGCTCTGCTCGCACAGAAAGGCGCCAGAAGGTTTGCCTGAGTTAAGTGCACACTTCTTTTTCAGCATCTAAGAATAGCTACCCTCCTTTCCTTTCCAATTACTGTTTGGGTATCCTTAAAAATCCTCACCAGCTAGTAAGCACCATGGAGTCGCTGAAAGAGATCTGTAGGGTACTTCAGTACTTCCCAAGGAGGATCAGAGGAACCTCGCCTAAGGCCCTCCGCCAGAAAGGTGACAGCTCTAATTTGTTACTGGTGTATGTGTCAAGTATTTTTACTCTAGAAGACAGAAGTTGGGGCATGCAGGAGAACCAAGCGAGTCTTCCGAAAATACCTAACAAAGTATGCGGAGAAGGGAGGTGGAGGTAGGAAAGAGGTGACCATTCCTTAGTGTCACCTGTTCTCTCTTTCCTTCAAAGGGCAAAGAACCAGCAGTGCCTCTCAGACAGGAAACAAAGACTTTTCTTATTGAATTTATTGTGATAACATCGGTTAATGAAAGTATGTAGGTCTCAGGGGTACAATTTTATAATACACCGTCTAAGAACTTCCTGAGCTGTCCTATAGGGAGTCTGCATTTCAAAAAGGGAAAAGGCAGACATCTTTGGCTAAAGGCAGTGGGATTTTCATGTGAGACACAGGCTTGGGGATGTTGATGTTGGGCCTTTAGTTCTCAGAACCACTGGAGAAATGAGGCCCATAAGGACAAGTGATGAAAAACAACAAGAGAAGTATCTCCAAAGGGTAGGAACGACGAGTTTTAATATCTGTCCAGTGATAACCCTTACTGAATAGCAAACGAAGTAGATGAGATGAGGAAAGAGTAACTGGGCCCAAGAACCTGTGCCAACCAAGCCAATCAGTGGCTAGAATTACGTTAACTTAGGAAAATGGGCCCAGGTTCTCTCAACGTGTCTGTTGGTAAGCATTCTCCTCACATACATGTCTCACCAGCACCCGCCCCCCACCTTATTTCCTAGTTGAGTTTCCTTAGAAAACTTCTCAAACAAGAGTCTGTGCTAAGACTGCAGAGATATATGCAAACCTGGACCAGAAGAACCAGGGACAACCAAGTCCACCCTAGGTGTTCAGGATGTCCCTCTTAGATGTAGAGTTAGAGAAGAGCTGATGTAGCCTGGGCAGATGGAAAGGTGAGGATTCTTTCTGTGTTTGTGTCGCCCTCGCACTCATGTTTTCTTGGCAGAATACTAATCAACACTCAGGACCCACTCAAATGTTACCTATTTTCTCCTCTCTCTAAATCCCACTGGTAAAGAGAGCTCCACTTCCATAGCTTCTTGTGCAGAGCACTAACTATGCATTTACTCTGTGTATTGTTTTGTAATAGTTTCCTTGTCCAACTTTATTACTGGGCTGGACAGCATCTCTCACCTCTGTCTTTCCAGCCTTAGCACAGTACTATCTAGAAAGGCCCGGTCCAGCACGGTAGCCACCAGCCACATTTGGCATTTGCCGTGTGGCTCGTTCAAACTGAGACATGCCGCAGGTGTAAACTACATATCCTATTTTTTAAAAATATATTTTATTGATTTTTTACAGAGAGGAAGGGAGAGGATAGAGAGTTAGAAACATCGATGAGAGAGAAACATTGATCAGCTGCCTCCTGCACACTCCCCACTGGGGATGTGCCAGCAACCAAGGTACATGCCCTTGACTGGAATCGAACCTGGGACCCTTGAGTCCACAGGCCGATGCTCTATCCACTGAGCAAACCAGTTAGGGCTACATATCCTATTTTGATGTATGAACAAAATAATGTAAAATAGCTCATTAACAAATTTTATATTGATTGCAGATTTAAATGATAGTATTTTGGATGAGTTAAAATACAGTATTAAAATTAATTTTATCTGTTTCTTTTTACTACTAGAAAGTTTAAAATTATATATGTAACTCCCATTATATATATATGGGACAGAAATGGTCTAGAACAGTGGTTCTCAACCTTCCTAATGCCGCAACCCTTTAATACAGTTCCTCAGGTTGTGGTGACCCCCAACCATAAAATTATTTTCATTGCTACTTCATAACTGTAATTTTGCTACTGTTATGAATCATAATGTAAATATCTGATATGCAGGATGTATTTAGGCGACCCCTGTGAAAGAGTCGTTCGACCCCCAAAGGGGTCGCGACCCACAGGTTGAGAACCGCTGGTCTAGAACATAGTAGAGGCTTGCTCAAGTCAGGATCTTAGCAGGAAAAAAAAAGATATACTCACTTTGAAGAGATGTTAATGAAAGGATAATTTACAGGTGTATGACAGGTTAAGAAATCATAAAAGAGGCTCAAACACCAAGATTAGCAACTGAGGGGAGCAGTTAACACTCAGCCTGAAAAAGAAGGGGAGGGAATGATGTCCGAGAGCTGGTGAGCACAGGGGGTGCCTGCACAGGGTCCCCAGCAGGAGTGTCTTTTATAACGGAGGGAGAGAGCTCACCTTTGATCTGCTGTGCTCCCACACTCGGCTGGGAACCCAAAGCCTGAGAGCCAGGGACGCTGTATGACGCAGCCTCAGGAGTCACTCCCACCGCCCAGGGCACTAAGCAGTGCAGAGAGGAGTGGAGAATAGATCAGAGCCAAAGGGGAGCAGGGGGTGACGAGTAACCAGCACAGAGCTCAATAAATGTGTTGAATGAATGAATGAAAGATAACCAGCCAATGGGAGAGAATGGAGGACAGTGATACATTAATTTTCCCACCTGGGGGCTTTTTGCGGAGGTGCTTTTCAAACTGTTCTGTGACCCTAAGGGTTTATTGCCATTACTTTAGGGGTTCCATAGACACTTCTTCGTGTGTCTTATATTTCCAACTACTTAAAACACTCTGCTAAAATACAACATATGCGCCAAATGTGTTACATATCAAAATTTCAAACACGTTGGAAACAAGTCATTATCGACTTGTGCTGCCAGGTAAATCTGGTTTGGGGCAAGCCTAAAAATAAGAGTCCTTCTGCCTCTTCTGCACTTTCATTTGAATGTCTTAAATGTCTCATTCATTAGGAAGGTCTAGGTCTGCACTGGTGTTTGATAAAAAATTCAGGTCTACACACGTCCCCTTGTATAAAATTGCACATATTGGTACACCCCTGCAGCCCGTGTGCAGAGCTCAGTGAAATGCCAGGCAAGGTTCAGGCATGTGTGTTTAGCACAGGTTCTCATGTCTCATCACGTTCTATCATTTCAACCTGTTTCTGTAAACAGGATATATTCGGATGAAGGAAATGTTACAATTGCAGATATTGTTCAGAGTTCACCTTGAGATGCACTTCCGGCCATCGCGTCTCCAGTTGCCTATTCCTTTAGTTCCTGGCAAGGTTACGATTAGGATGCTCTCAGCTCAAATGTTTACTCCTCAGGAAGGGTTTCTCTGACGCCCTAATATCTTAATTATCCCGTTATTTTATTGCCTTCATGGTGCTCACCATAATTTGTAATTGTTTAATTATCTCTTTATTTTTTGTCTATTTCCTTAACAAAAATTGAAATCTTATCATTGCAGCGACTATTGAGCATGGGCAGGAGGGCACTCTTGTGAAAGCTGTACCTATATTCATTCATCTGCTCACAATAACTGTGTGAGGGTCTTTCTACTCCCCTTCCAGAGATCAGGACACTGAGACACAGAGGAGTTAAGTAATCTGATAAAGGTCGCATGTTGTTACATGGGAATGCAGGGTTCACACCCGGGCGGCCTGGCTCCAGTTCTACTCAGTGGGGGCCCAGAAATACAGCAGCATGTTTGCTATTAAAGCCTTTAGATTCCAGGCCCTAAAGTGCTATGCTAACAATAATAACAGTTCATATTTATTTATTTATTTATTTATTTATTGTTATCCTCACATGAGGATATTTTTTCCATTGCTTTTCAGGAAGAGTGGAAGGGAGAGAGGAGTAGGGAGAGGAAGGGAGAGAGGAGTAGGGAGAGAAAGAGAGAGAGACATCAACCTGAGAGAGAGAGACATCCACTGGATGCCTTCCACACCTGCCCTGGGGCAGGGAGCAAACTCTCAACCCAGGTATGTGCCCTTGACCGAGAATTGAACCCATGACCCTTTGGTGCGTGGGCCAATGCTCTAACCACTAAGCATACAAGCCAGGGCCCAGCTCACATTTATTGAAAGCTTCCTATGGTTCTGTGTTTTATATGAATTATTATTATTATTACAATAACTTTATGGGATAGGTACTATTGTTATCCCCCTTTTTCCAAAGGATGAAATTTAAACCTAGAGATATTAAGTTCCTTTCCAAAGATCAAACAGCCAAAAAATGGGAGAATAGGAATTTGAACCTGGGCTCCTAACCACGATGCTCTACGGTCTGCCTGGAATCATGACTCTGCTGTGCCACCCCTTCCCATATGTGGTTGGACATATATTTCGCACCTACAATTTGGAAGAATATGCACTTGCTGAGCACAGCTGGGTTCTCTGGGTGGAGAGCTGGAGGCCAGGTTTATATA
The DNA here is from genome assembly GCF_000147115.1 of Myotis lucifugus. Taxonomy (NCBI): domain Eukaryota; kingdom Metazoa; phylum Chordata; class Mammalia; order Chiroptera; family Vespertilionidae; genus Myotis; species Myotis lucifugus. Next base: position 10,610,642 of record NW_005871053.1, read on the forward strand.
GATGAGTTCATCCTGAGCCGAGGTCACCAGGAAGCCTTGTGCTTATTCTAACATGTCCTTGTATCCTCTCTACATGCTGTTCTTGTTGAGGCCCCCAAACTGAGGCACTATAACATTATTATTTCCCTATGGAAAATCTGGGAAACTCACAAATACATATGGACGTTAAACACCACATGCCTGGATAACCAATGGGTCAAAGAAGAAATCAGAAACTACTTTGAGATGGATGAAAATGGAGACACAACATACTAAAACTTACGGGCTGCAGCTAAAGCCTCCCGTGTACAGAATACATATGCATTTTATTTCTATCCTCTCCTTCACTCGATTCACTTTCTTATCTGTTGAACCAACGCTTATTGAAGGCCACCTCTGGGCCAGGCACTATGCTGAGGTTTGTAGATTCAGGTGACCAGAACACAATCACAGGCCCCTAGGAAGATGGGCACAGAAACTGGTTATGTGCTTACACACCAGGATTCCGGTTGGCACGGTCAGAAGAGTGTTGCTATTTTGGTCTTTTACTATTTGATTTTGTCTTTTATTTTACTCTTGCCCAGCTTTCTTTTCCTCTCGAGGATGTCTTTTCTGTCCTTTCCCTACATGTCGGTATTTATACAAGCACATTCAGATGATCTTCTTTTGGAGGACTTTATACAATTAAAGGTAGGAGCGCCAGACTACCAGGACGCTGGAAATTTAATCCTTTCTAATCCACGCCCCCCACCCTCC
>NW_005871053.1:10611481-10696297 GCF_000147115.1 Myotis lucifugus
TTTTCTGATTCTCTGCTCCACCTCCATTGGCACAGATACTACAAATAGATGTCTCCTGACTTCTTTCCTGCTGTCCCTAGAATTGTGGAATGTTGTTTTGAAATTCTTCTTTGGATTTTTATATCCAAATTTATATCCCCAATTCCTCGCATACTGTCTGGTACATCATAGATGTCCAATAAAGATACATGAAAATAAATCCATGGTGAAAAGAGGAGGGGGAAAAACAGGGGACCATTTTTGCATGAACAATGATGCTATATTTAAATTTAGGGGGTTACATGTCAGTTTCATCCCTAATTTATGGGGTGCTCATAAATATCTGTGGAGACAATATTGGTGTAACTCCTGCCCTGGGAATCCTTTTAGGATGGGTGTGCCTACCTTTGTTTTATTCCCCTTGAGAAAAACTTGAGCCGAACTTTGGAGAGAGCTTTGCACATAAAATGAGAGTACAAGCGTGTGAACATGTGGCTGTGGGATTTTTGTTAATGTAGTCATTTCCTTCCAAATACTTGAAAAATATTTTTCTTTTATATTTTCCATTCTATTGCCACTGCCTCTGTGCTTTCTTCTTATTTCACTTTTAAATTCTATAAACCGCCCAGTTCATGTGGACATGAATAATAAGTGGGCCCAGATCTTATTCTAAATGGAAGCCAGAGCTGGTGTCCAGACACTAGAAAAGCATAATTGCCCCGAGAACACAGTCGTGGTTTCTGGAAGAGCTGTTATCAGTGTCTGTGGAGCCCCGGATGTGTTTCAGCATTAGACAAGGGAAAAGATTTATGAAACACCGATCGCCTCTTTCCCGGGAGGGAAAAGTCTTCTCTTTAGCACAGTGACTTAGTGTGTGAGGCCATCCCAACCCTTAAGGGAAATGAAGAAAATTCTATCAGAAACCTATGCGTGCTAAAAAACTCCCACTCAAAATAGGGAATGATTGATTTTTTTCCATATGTTCTTATCCGATTTCAATTTGAATTAATTTTGCAGGAGTCATTAACCGTCTCCACAAAATTTGCTGGGTTTGTTCCTAATGGTGGCTTTGGCACACCTGCAGCCAGTGCGTGTCTTAATCTGTAAGAACCAAAATTAATTTCAGTGAAACAGCCAAATGGTCCTCAGGAGTCCTTACTCACATGTCTGGTTAGCATTCACCAGGGGCAGAAAACACTGCCTGAAAAGAGTAATAGAAAAGAGTAATAGAAATGTTTCAAAGGATCTTTTCTGAGTCTTCTCACTATTTTTTTTTTAGTTTGCAGGTGCAAAAATTCCATTTGTAATTCTTTAATTCCAAGGGCAATGGGTGTCTTGGGGTCTCAGAATTCAGGACAAGTGGCCAGCTGGGACACGATATTATGCTTGCAAGTCATGGCAGGTGCAGAAGGAGGGCACGCAGTTAAAAGTTTGGCCCACTCTCCTTTTCTCTTTTTTTGTGCTTCCTTTTGCTCCTCCAGACGGGTGTACAATTACTCGAGCTGAATTCGTTATCTTCCAAAGCTGTGCTGCTGTACACCCAGGAAGAGGACTTGATTACTCAACCCATGTTTCCAGGAGCCTTATTTGGATTCTTTTGTGCAGCAGAAGCAAAAGTGTTGAGCGCACCCTCTGTTTGTTTTATAATTTGCCTACTGGGCACATTACTCTTGCTATCACTCTCATTTCAGTAGATGGTCTTTCCACTGAGGTTTTAGCATGTCTATATTTAGAAAACAATAAAAGATATGTCAGATGGAAAAATTAGTGAAGAGCAAAAGTGCAGTGAGGAGGACAGAGAAGGGCAAGAGGCAATCACAGATCCCTGCCCTTGACAGGAGCCACCCCGGCTTGGAGACTTGATTTCTTTCTTTTTTTTTTCTTCTTTTTTTAAAAATATATTTTATTGATTTTTTACAGAGAGGAAGGGAGAGGGATAGAGAGTTAGAAACATCGATGAGAGAGAAACATCGATCAGCTGCCTCCTGCACACCTCCTATTGGGGATGTGCCCACAACCAAGGTACATGCCCTTGACCGGAATCGAACCTGGGACCCTTGAGTCCGCATGCTCTATCCACTGAGCCAAACCAGTTACGGCTTGATTTCTTTCTTACCTTGCCACGTATTTCACTGTATAATGTGGAGCCATTCAGTGTGGAGATGAGGGGAGGAACAGTAGTGGAGGAAGACATAGCTCCAGGACTCCACGGCATGCTTAGGGTGAGCTTTGCCAGGGCAACACCAGACACAGTGCGGGAATTCGGGAACCAGTATGTCAGCTGCAAAAGGCATATCTCTCTGTCTGGCTGTTATGACCACAGACAATCTCCTTTGTTGGGCTTTGTCAGCACATAAGCCGCTGCTGAGGTTGATGACTTCTTTCACCAGCAGGAGTGGTTTGTATGGCTTTTCTGCAAGCTGTTGCCAGAGCTTAGGTGTGGGGATTCATTCCTGAGGTGGATGTAACTAGAACAGACTCTGGTTTGTCTCTACTCAAATATTGATGCTTTGAAAAGAGTAACAAGAAAGAGGAGGAGGAGGAGGAGGAAAGGGAGGAAGGAGAGAAAAGAAAGAAAAGAAGGAAGGAAGAAAGAAAGGAAGGGAGGGAGGAAGGAAGGGAAGGGAAGGAAAGCCTGAAAGCAAGGAAGAAATGACATTGAGATGGGCTAGTTTCTTATTTAAATCGTTATAAAACTTCATCAATTATATAAAATAATAGGTTTATTTGATTATCTGTGGATTTGGTATATGTTTCTCTACATACCCTTTCATGCTTTATAGAATATGTGAACTTTTACTAATTTATTTATGTATGTATTTACTTACTCATTTTACACCTAGCATAGGGACATACCCAGTTGGGCACTCAAATAGATATAGGAGTTGCCATAGTTACTTATATTAACAGTAGGATATGCATAGACATTTTCTTCAGTGTTTATATAAAAATGAAATAAATAAATATTTGGAGATATATATACATATCTATAATAATAAAAGTGTAATATGCTAATTAGACCGGGCGGCCAAACGACCTTCTGAACGACATTCTGGATGACCTTCCGGACAAAGCAGGGGCTGCAAGGGCTGAGGCAGCCACCGCAGTTGCGAGGGTCGAGCCCCTTGCATGAATTTCATGCTTTGGGCCTCTAGTATATGTATAACCTTAAGAAGTTTAATTGAGCACACATCTCTTTTTTTAAATAATTCTTTATTGTTGAAAGTATTACATATGTCCCCTTTTTTCCCGAATGACCCCCTCCAGCCTGTTCCCCGCCCTTTGCCCCCTCTCCCCCCATCCCAGGCCTTCAGCACCCTATTGTCTATGTCCATGGGAGCACATATCACTTCATTGAAAAGTTCAAGGCCCATGACCATTTGAAGTTAAATGATTAAAAGAAAAAAATTGTGTGATGAAGTAACTACTGTCAAGTTGCAGCTGCCTTGGCCACAGACTCACCCTATCTCAAACATCAGATTCTGCTGTAATAAGAAGGTAACCCCAAATGTCCACCCATCTATTGCAAGAACATTACTTTTTTCCAACACCTGGTTCTTTTAGTTTCTAGGCAGAAAAATTTGGATGTAACTCTTCCTTAACTATTTCTCTCCCTGCCAGGTTCCTGGACTTACCTGGGGAAAGGAAATGGCCACAACTTGTCTTAGCCTCGTGGCCTCCACACAGACTAGCCCAAGCAAGGTGTGGCTAGAAATCCAAAACTTTGAGTTCTAGTCCTGGCCCAGCCACTCTGATTAGCTGTAGGTGAATTAACTTAATTTTTCTGGACCTCAGTTCCTCATGGTGTAGAGAAGTGTACAGTTTTCTCTGGATGCTTCAAAAGACTGTTTCATAGAGTAGCAAGTGACATATGGAAAGAGTCAGCCGAACTGATGAGTTCTTCAGCAAATATTTATTTAGCATCTACTATACGCTAGGCACTGTTCTAGGTGCCAGAGATACTTCTCCTGTGAAGCTCACATTTTAATGGGGGTTGGGGCTGGGAGGAATTAATATTAGTCTGCAACCTTGTGCAAGTCATTGAGCCTCTCTAAGCTTGCTATGTTTCAACGATAAAATCAGCACTATGATAACATTTCAAGATTTGTTGTCAGAATTGAACACAACAGTATTTAAATCACCTATTATACAGTTGGGGCTTAATTAATGCTATGTAAATAATGCTATATAACAAGTGGGAAAATGCTTTTACAATTGTATAATGCTATCTCAATATGTGAATTATTATTTTCTCATCTCTATACTGTGGCTTTAAAGTCATAGGCTATTACAAATTTACACTGTAGAGTTCATCACTTTTCTCCTCTTTATTTCCTTAAAAGGGACTTCATTTATTTAAAAAAAAAATGCTTTTGGAGTACCACAAAAGCATTAAATACTAGGCTGGCATGAGGATATGAAAATAAATGAGCCCTAGCAGGTTTGGCTCAGTGGATAGAGCATAGGCCTGCAGACTGAAGGGTCATGTGTTCTATTTCAAGGGCACGTACGTACCTTGGTTGCAGGCTCGATCCCGGCCCTGGTCGGACGCGTGTGGGAAGCAGCCAATCGATGTCTCTCTCACATCAATATTTCTCTCTTTCTGTCTCTCCCCTTTTCTTCCTCTCTCTCTAAAAATCAATGGAAAAATATCCTCGGGTGGAGGAGTACCCAAAAAAAAAAAAAAAAGAGAGAGAAAGAAAGAAAGAAAGAAAATAAACTTTCAAGGCCTTACTTAGGATTATAATTGTAAATTCTTGGTTTCATCAGCATTCTCACTTTTGAAGTGCTATTCTTCTGGGGTTTATATTGATTATTAACTGTTTTAAAAAAAAAGACAGGAAAACAGCCCTCTTTTTGACAAACAAGTTTTACTGGAGGGATGGAAAGTTCTACCTGTAAGACCCCAGGCAATCTCACTCTATTTGAGATGAAACAGATGATAGAAGACATGTTTCCTGTAACTGTCTCAGAGGTAAATGTTCAATCTATCAGTATCCTTTGCAACAAGAAAAAATCAATCAAGTTATTACCTGTATTCAGTCATGTGACTAGCGTTGTTACAGATATTTCTGTATATAAAATACATATTTCTGTATAGAGGATATAAATAAAAGAAAAAAGGTATTTCAGGAGTTGTAGATCAGTATAAGATGTGGCGCCTGCCCTCAGGGCAGGAGGTGGAATGCATTTGTTAATTTACTCCTTCACTTATTCAAGAAAAAAGTCTGTTTAGTAACCATAGCCTGGAAGGAATTGCACCAAGGGCTGGATCTACATGAGGGAGAGCCAACAAAGTGAGAGAATATGTATTGAGCCCCTACTATGTACCAGATGCTGTCTATTTCTTTATTTATACCATCAGTTTATTCTCCTACCAACCCTAAAAATAAAAAAGTAGTATCCTTTGACCTCAAAGGGTTAATTAGTATAAGACAGAACAATACACAGTGTGGGAAGCAATATCAGGAAGGAATAGACCCAGAGCTGGTAAGCTCAGTAGGGGGCGGAATGGTTAGCTGTTTCCAGAGGATAGGAGTGGACTTCACAGAGGTGTGGCATTCTAATTTTTAAGGAGGGAGAAAATAGGTGAAAGACATCACTACTAGGCAGGCAGGGGTACAGACAGAAGACAGAGAGAGAGGGGGATTGCTAGCACAGACTGTGTGTAAGTGCTGCAGGAGCTAGGGAAACTCCAGGCTCTCAGGGCACCAAGTTACCCCTCTTCTCCCAAACATTCACCTGGAGTTGTTGCCTCAACTGACAAGATTAATTTCCTTGAGATAACGACACAGGGACACAGATTTCTAGCCCAATTCATGATGCACATGGGGCCTCTTTTATAACTCATTCTCCGTTTTATAAAGAAAATAGGTCCCTTTGCTCCATGCTCCGTTTTAGTCAGGACCTGATCTTCTAACTGATGCCATTCTGGGTCTTCCTTGATTTGTTCTATGTTGATGACATTTAGGAATGAGAAGTGGGAAACAAACTGATCCTCTCTACTTCTCACTATCAAATGTTAATGTTAAAATGGTCTTCATGAAGCTTTCCTTCTTTCAGCTGGGAGGTATTATAAGATACAACTTAAACCCCAAGTGTGGAGCCGGATAGATATAATTTCACATCCTGCATCTGACTCTTATTAGCTGGGTGATCTTGGGCATAGAATTTCTTCATCCAAATTTGGATCACAGGATTGAACCAAACTCTTAGTGGTCTAAATTTGGAGCCCACCAAAGGAAAATTCAGAAGATTCATTTACCCTTCTGTTCTTTGAATAAACAAAAATAACTCAGTGATCACACCTGAAGCATTAAAAGCCAAAAAGAAAAGAAGTCCCAGGCTGGTTTCTGACTTGTTTGCTCTACTTTGCCTTAATTCAGCAAGCTAAACACCTGATGCTTGAGGAAATTCTTAGGGTTTGTTTTCTTTAAACAATAAATATTATATGCAGGCCCCACTGAGAATTAGAGGTTAGTGATTATATTCAGCTAATAGCTTTATTGAAATGGTTGAACTTGTAAATAGGTAGGAGGTTGAACTTTCAACTTACAATATTAATAACTAGAGGCCCAGTGCACGAAATTTGTGCGCTCGGGGAGGGGGGTTGGTCCCTCAGCCCAGCCTGCACCCTCTCCAATCTTGGACCCCTCGGGGAATGTCCAACTGCCAGTTTAGGCCCAATCCCTGTGGACTGCTGGCTCCCAACCACTTGCCTGCCTGCCCGCCTGATTGCCCCTAACCGCTTCTGCCTGCCAGCCTGATCACCCCCTAACCACTCCCCTGCCAGCCTGATCAACACCCAACTGCTCCCCTGCTGGCCCGATTGCCCCCAACTGCCCTCCCCTGCCAGCCCAATCACCCCCAACTGCCCTCCCCTGGAGGCCTGGTTGCCCCTAACTGCCCTGCCCTGCAGGCATGGATGCCGCCAACTGCCCTCCCCTGCAGGCCTGGTCACCCCCAACTGCCCTCCCCTGCATGCTTGGTCCCCCCAACTGCCCTCCCCTGCTGTCCTGGTCGCCCCTAACTGCCCTACCCTGCTGGCCTGATTGCCCACAACTGCCCTCCCCTGCCAGTCATCTTGTGGTGGCCATCTTGTAACCACATGGGGGTAGCCATCTTGTGCGAGGGTGTGATAGTCAATTTGCATATTACCTCTTTATTATATAGGATAGTAGTAATAGTAATTTTACTAGTATTAAAATTAATAGTAGTGATTTTCAGTGTGCTTACTATATGCCAGGCACTATGTTAAGTACTGTATTATAAATTAATGCATTTAATCTTACAACCACCCTATGAGATGGGCAGTATCATTATCTCTGTTTTAAGATAAGTAAATTGAGGCACAGAGAGGGATAGTGGCTTGCCAGGTTGGGAGAACCAGGATTTACCCTGAGGCTGTCTGCTTCAGAGTCTATGCCATGAATGCTCTCCAGTTCTATAAGCCAACATCTTTTTTTAATATATAATAATTTTTTAATTAGAGTTGACATACAATATTATATTAGGTCTAGGTGTACACCCCAGTGATTAGACATTATATAACTTAGACATTACCAATAAATCTCATACCCATCTGACACCATACATAGTTATTAGAATATTCTTGACTATATTTCCTATTCGGTACTTTACATCCCCATGACTATTCTGTAACAATCAATTTGTACTTCTTAATCCCTTCACTTTTTTCATCCCCCTAACCCCTCTCCCATCTGACAACTGTCAAAATATTCTCTGTATCTATGAGTCTGTTTCTGCTCTGCTTGTTTGTTTATTTTGATTTTTAGATATAATTGTTGATAGATATGTATTTATTGCTATTTTATTGTTCATATTTTTAAACTTTTTTTCTTGCTGTAGTTAAAGAAGACCCTTTAACCTTTCATGTAATACATGTTTGATGGTGATGAACACCTTTAGCTTTTTCTTGCCTGGGTAGTTCTTTATATGTCCTTCAATTATAAATGATAGCTTTGCAGGGCAGAGTAATCTTGGTTGTAGGTCCTGGCTTTTTATCACATTAAATATTTCTTGCCACTCCCTTCTTGTGTACAAAGTTTCTGTTGAAAAATCAACTGACAGTTTTATGGACACTCCCTTGTTTGTTACTGTTTTTCTCTTGCTACTTTTAAGATTCTCTCTTTGTCTTTAACCTTTGACATTTTAATTATCATGTGCCTTGCTGTGGGCCTCTTTGGATTCATCTTGTTTGGGACTCTGCACTTTTGGACTTGTATGTCTATTTCCTTCACCAGGTTAGGGAAGTTTTCTGTCATTATTTTCTGAAATAGACTTTCAACTTCTTGCTCTCTCTCTTTTCCTTCTGGCACCCTCTTAATGAGAATGTTGATACACTTGAAGTTCCAGATTCTCCTTACATTATCTTCATATTTTTTAATTCTTTTTTTCTTTTTGCTGTTCTGATTAAGTTTTTTTTTTGCTTCCTTATATTCCAAATCGCTGATTTTATTCTCAGCATTATCTACTCTACTATTGATTCCCTGTAAATTATTCTGCATATCAATTAGTGTATACTTCATTTCTGACTGGTTCTTTTTATGGTTTCTACATCCTTTTTATGCTGTGAAAGTTCTCACTAAGTTCCATGAAGCTCTCACTAAATACCTTGAGTACCCTTATAACCATTGTTTTGAACACTATATCTGGTAGTTTGCTTGCCTCTATTTCACGTAGTCCTTTTTCTGGAGATTTCTCCTGTTTTTTCAAATGGGACATGTTTCTTTGTCTCTGCATTTTAGCTGTTTCCCTATGTTTGTTTCTATGTATTAGGTAGAGCTGCTGTGTGTCCTAGACTTGGTAGAGTGGCATTGTGTAGTAAGTGTCTTGTATGGTCCAGTGGCCCAAATCACTTAAGCTGGGCACTCCAGGTGCACCCTTGAGTGAGCTATGTGCAACATTGTAGTTTGGCCTTGACTGCTGTTGGCATCACTGGGAAGGATTGACCCCCAGTCCAATTGGCTTCAAGGACTGGCTGCAACTGTAGCAGAGAAGCTGCTGTGCAGGAGTCAACTCTATGGGATAAGATTTGGTGCTCACCAAGTCCACCCCTTGAATGTTTCACTCATGGAGGTGATAGGGTTGTAATCTAGCATGGTCTAAAGCTGTCCACCAGGTGCACTGGTTCTGAGGTCTCCTGGGAGGTGCCATGTTAGCCACCTCCTGTGCCCTGCCTGGGGCCACTTGACATGAGAATCAGAGCAGATACCTGATATTTGTGCTGGCTTGGAGGTTTCCAAGAAAGGCCAAGCTATAAAGGAATGCTGGCTGTTGCTAGTGCCTTGCCTAGAGCCATTTAGCAAGAGATATAGGGTACACAGAGGTCAGTGCTGCTTGTTTGAGAGATTTTAGGAAAGTCCAAAGCATGAGGCAAGAGAGGCCAGCTGCATGAAAAAGCTACTGGAAATGGCTTGAAAGTAGGCCTGAAAGTTGGGTGGAGCCAAGTCTCAGGGAATCATTAGGGTGGCACAGTGTGAGTAGGGTTGATGGAGACTCAGACATGGTGCCTGCCTGTTGGCTCTGTGTATGTGTGTGTGTATGGGAGGGGGAGGGGCATCCTCGGAAAAGAAACAATGGCCTCTGCCAGCACTTTTGTCTAACAGAAAGCTGCTCTCCCAGCTCTCGTCCTGATGCCAGAGAATTCAGTTCCTTTTAGTAGTCCCTGGTTCCTTTCAAGCTGCTATCCCAGCACTAGAGCTCAGAGGGAGCGAGTCTGAATAAGTTTGTGTGTGGGCCCTTTAAGACGAACTGCCTGGGACTCCAGCAGCCTTCGTGTCACTCAGCCACAATCCCTGCTGATTTATATAGCCAGAAGTAATAAGGACTTCTCTTCCTGGCTCTGGAACCCTGGGCTGGGAGGGTTAGTGTGGGGCTAGGACCCTTCACTCCTCAGGGATGACCTCCACAGCCAAGATATTCTTCCCAGTTTTAAACCATCACACATGGTATGGGACTGTTCTGCATCTCCACCCCTTCTACCAATCTCGATGTGACTTCTTCTTTACATCCTTAGTTGTAGGACTTCAGCTAGATTTCAGGCAGTTCTGAATGATGATTATTCTGTAGTTTAGTTGTAATTTTGATGTGGTTGTGGGAGAATGTGAGTACCACATTTACCTACGCTGCCATCTTGACCAGAAGCCAAGCTGACTTCTTTAAAAAGAATTATAATAATAACATTTTGTGTATTTTTATTATAAAAGTAAATCATGGTAGGAATTTTTTGAAAATAGAGAAAGTGGTAAAGAAGCCAAAATTATTCATATTTTTTATCACCCAGGGATAATGTTTATTAATACTTGGTTCTAGTTCCTTTTGGAAATTAAATTACATATATAATTCTCTTTTCAAGTAGCATAACACTGCATGTAATGTTTTAAATTTAATATTAAATTTTGAGCATTTTCCTACGTTAGTAAATGCTCTTATAAACCATAGATTTTAATGGCTGCAAATATTCCAGTTACCCAGAGGTACCATATTTTACTTTTAAATCCCATAATGTTGGACCATTAGGTTGTTTCTAATATTCCTGAGGCTTCTCTGTTGGTTTCTTGAGGATTCCTTAGCCTTGTTTTTTTAAGAGCTGCCTGGGATGTTTGAAGAACAGCTCTTCTATTCAAGGGAATTTGTCTACATCCCTCTCAACAAGTAAGAACATCCCTGAGCCATTGAAGACAGATGAAAATTTTAAAAATCTCTTAAGTGTCCAAATTTTCAATGAGAATCCAGAATTTCATTCAATTAAAAAACGCATGTAATTTTTCCTAGTTTTATAAATAAAACATTATTTTGTAAAGAAAGTAGAGCATGCAAATAAGCAAACAAGAAAATAAAATCCTATATAATAAAAGGCTAATATGCAAATTGTCCCCTTGGGAGTTCAACCCAACCAGGAGTTTTATCAATCAGGAGTTCGACCACTCGCTATGATGTGCGCTGACCACCAGGGGGTGGTGCAGAATGAAGGAAGGCCCTGGCCAGCAGCCGGAAGGCCCCGATTGCCTGCCAGCCTAGGGACCCTACTAGTGCATGAATTTTTTGCACTGGGCCTCTAGTGTAAAATAATACCACTCAGGCCCTAGTCAGTTTGGCTCAGTGGATAGAGTATCAGCCTGCAGACAGAAGGGTCCTGGGTTCCATTCCTGTCAAGGGCACATACCTCGGTTGTGGGCTCCTCCCCGGTCCAGGCCCTGGTCAGGGTGCATGCAGGAGGCAACCAATTGATGTGTTTCTCTCACATCGATAGTTCTCTTTGTCTTTCCCTCCCCCTTCCACTCTCTCTACAAATAAATGGAAAAATATCCTCAGGTGAGGATTAACAATAAACTAATAAATAAATAAAATAACACCACTCAGCTTCACGAATATCTTTCCACACTATACACTACCTTGTTACCTTACTGTTTTACTCAACAACATATAACATCCTTTCACAATGGATCCATACATCAAATCTTCATTTTGTATATCTTATATATTTTATAGTTTTGTCAACTAGAGGCCCGGTGCATGGATTCGTGCACATTGAAAGGAAATTAATTAGAAGAAATATTTTAATATCGCTATTCACTTTTTCTCTATAATAGAAGTGTCAACCAAATTCATGATCGACAATGACAGATAGAAACACACACGTGCAATTGGCACCAGCAAAAGCTTTACATGTATTGTGCATGAGCAAGTCAACTTAACCTTTTATACATATAGATTATATTTCAATAAAGCTGGGTGGGGGGGGAGACACAGATTTCAAATGGTAAATGACTTCTTTCCAATCCAAGTCCTGATTCCTATAATCACATTTAACTCATTTATATTTACATAAATACATATACAGCATTTTTCTTCCTTATTCATTTTGTCATACCTACCATGTACTAGTTACTGCACTTTCAGAGAGGCAAAGGATTCTCCAATCATCAAGGACTCTGCCTTCTATTTGAGGAAACAAGAGCCATATTCTTGGGGAAAAGACAAATAAGATAAGGCTGTAAAAAAGTGACCCAAAGTGATGCTTCCAATTAGGGCATATGTGGGAGTAAGGAAATATCCAGGCCATTTTACAAACTCAAGCCCTTTATTCCGTCTTTAACACAACCTATTGTGTTCATTTTTTCCTCTTACCCTCTAGCTCAAGTTGGTTGGAAAAGGGCATAGAGTTAGTAATTCCCATAGATAGTCTCCTAATCCAATGTCTGCCTCTAACTTTTAAGGAAATATGTCTATTTCACCCTCTTCCTAATTTATCCAGAAAGGAGAGTCTTATCAAATTGTATCAGAAGCTAAGCCTACGTTTATTTTAAATGATTGTGTTTGAAATTAGTGAAGACAGGACTCTGGGCCACTCCAGTTTTCCCAGACAGACTATTAAATATGCAGTCTTATTTCCAGAGGAATTGTGAGCCTAGGTATCACTATACTAAAGTTACAGCAAGAGGTAAAACGATCAGATGAAGTGTAATCATCTTGCTTTGTGATCAAACTAATGCTGAAAGAGTAAAAAAAAAAAGTTTATTTTGTAAGGTCTCTGAGGGAATAAGAAGTTGTAGTTACAATTCTTACAGCTCTCCCTATTTTATAGCTTCAGGTTATTTCCAGAGCATCATTCTGAATACACTTTTATTATAATTACTTACCATAATTCCATCATATATTATTATTACTTTAAACAATCAATTATGTCTAAAAGAGATTTTTTTTATAACAACCCCAAAAAAGTATTTTATATCTACCTGCAAAGTTATCATTTCTGGTGCTCTTCTTTCCTTTGTGTAATCAAGATTTCCATGTGGTATCATTTTCCTTCTGCCTGATGGACTTTCTCTAATATCCTTTATAATGCAGATCTGCTGGTGAAACTCTTTTCAGTTTTTGTATACATGGAGAAGGCTTTATTCAGCCTTTCACTTTGAAAGGTATTTCTGCTGGGTATAAAATTTCAGGATGAGAGGTTTTTATGTGAATACTTTAAAGATGTTGCTTCACTGTCTTATGGCTCACATCTTGTTCTCAGGAGAAATTAACTGACCTACTATCATTATTTATGTAATATACCTTTTTTCCTGGCTGCTTCTAAGATTTTTCTCTTTTCACTTGTTTTCAACAATTTGATTATGATGTACTTTGGTGTAGTTCTCTTGTTTTTTGTGCTTGGGTTTGTTGAGCTTCTTGGATCTGTGGGTTTAGAATGTTAATCAGATTTGCAAAATTTTAGCTATTATATTTCTTCACAAATTTTTTTGTCCTCCCATCTCTTTCTTCTCTGTTATGAACTGAATTGCCATGCCCCACCCCAGTTTATATTTTAAAGCCCTAACTCACAATGTGACTATATTTGGAGATAGGGCCTTTAGGAAGGTAACTAAGGCTAAATGAGGTTATAAGAGTGAGGCCCTAATCCAATAGCATAGTGTCCTTATAAGAAGAGAAAGAGATACCAAAAATCAGTCTCTCTCCACACACACGCACAGAGAAAAGATCAAATGAAACACAATGAGAAGGCAGCTGTCTACAAGCCAAGAAGAGAGATCTCACCAAAAATCAACCCCGAAGGCACTTTGATCTTAGACTTCTCACCTCCAGAACTGTGAGAAAATAAATTTCTGTGGTTTAAGCCAGTAGTTTGTGGTATTTTGTTATGACAGCACTAGAAGACTAATTAATACAATAGTCCAGAGAGTTCTCATATTACCCACCCCACTCACCCCCTACCTCACATCTAATTCCCCCTATTATAAATTTCTTACATTAGTGCCATATATTTGTTACAGTTAGTAAACCAATATTGACCCATTATAATTAGCTGAAGTCCATGTTTTATTCAGATTCATTTAGTCTTCCCTAATATCCTTTTTCAGGAACCTATTCAACACACCAAATTATATTTAGTTGTTATCTTTCCTTAGGTTCCTCTTGGCTGTGACAGTTCCTCAGACTTTCCTTGGTTTTAATGACCCGGAAAGTTTTCAGTATAGTAATCCCCACTCATCTATAGGGGATACCTTCTAAGACCCTGGTGGATGTCTGAAACCACAGATAGTACCAAACTATATACATATATACTACATTTTTTCCTATTCATACATACCTATGAAAAGGTTTCATTTACAAATTAGGCACAGTAAGAGATTAGCACATTGGTGCTAACTAATAGTAAAATAGAACGATTATGACCATAGCTGATCAGATAACTGAAACAGTTACTATGTAACAGGCGGGTAGCATACACGTCGAGGATATGTTGGACAAAGGGAATACTCATGTCCTGGGCAGGACAAAGCAGGAGAGATTGAGATTTCATCCCACTACTCAGAACAGCGCACAATTTAAAACTTATGAATTGTTTCTGGAATTTTATATTTAATATTTTGGGGCTGTAGCTGACCACAAGTAGCTGTAACCATGAAAACTGAAACTTCAGGTAAGGGCAAGGGGCTACTGTTCTGGTTAGGTGTGTTGTAGGTATAGGTGTATTGTAGGATGCCTCTTTATTGGATTTTATCTGATGTTGTTATTTGTGTGTGTGTGTTTTTTTCATTATTAGACTAAGGTTATGAGTTTGGCCATACCAAAACAATACCCTTCTGAGCTCTAGTATTGATAACCAGTATAGCACAAGGTTTTTCCACTGTGGCTACTGGGAACATAAATTATTCCTGGCTTTGTATAAAGCCTGCGGATTATCTGTCTACTCCTTTCCACTGGGTCTTCTCCCTTACTTGGGGAAGCTCCTCATTCATGTGTCTGGTTAATACTAATATGAGGACTGAAGAGGAACCCTAGTTTTCTGGAGCCCTCCCTCTCTCGGTGTGCAGCCCTCTCCTCTCTTGCACTCTGCGCTGTGAATTCTGTCTCTCTGGGCCCCTCCAAATTCTCAGCTCTGGCTACTGGGCTCAAGGAGACTGCTGGGCTCTGTCTGGGTTTTTCCTCCCTGTGCTATAGCTTGAAAACTGTCTAAGCCCTAAACTATGGCCATCATAGGGCTCACCTCATTTATAACTTTTCTCTAAGAAATTACTTAGACTGAGGTTCCATGTGTCCAATGTCTGAAAACCATTACTTCATATTTTGTCTTGTTCCTAAATTTAAAGAGGGAGACTAAATCCAGCTTTTCAGTATCACGGTCACGTACTAAAGCCAAAGTTACTTTCTTTGTTTTATTGTGATAAAATATACGTAACATAAAACTTACATTTAACCATTTTTTGTATAAAAATGTTTAAAGATTTATTCAAAAAATAGACAGTCCATCAATAAACTGTGATATAATCACACACCAAGAACTATAACCATTTTAATGGTACAGTTCAGTGGCATGAAGTACATTCCCATTGTTGTACAACCATCACCCCCATCTATCTCCACAAGTTTATTTATCATCCCAAACCGAAACCCTTTATCCATTAAACGATAACTCCCCATGTCCCCTTCTCCCCGGCCTCTAAATACCACCATTCAGCTCTCCATCTCCATGACTTTGATTGCTCTAGGTACCTCACATAACTAGAATTATACAATATCTGTCCTTCTGTGCCTGGTTTATTTCACTTAGCATAATATCCTCAAGGCTCCTTCATGTTGCAGCATGTGTCAGATGTTTGTCCTTTTTAAGGCAGAACAGTGTTCTTTTATAGGTACATGCTACATTTTGATGATCCATTTTTCTGTCAATGAACATTTAAGTTGTTTCTACCTTTTGGCTATTGTGACTATTGCTGCTATGAACATTGGTATATGTTGTGGATTGAATTGTATCACCACAAAATTTATGTGTTAAAGCCCTAGCCCTCAGTGTAGCTATATTTGGAGATAGGGCCTTTAGGAAGATAATTAAGATTAAATGGGGTCATAAGGATGAGGCCCTAATTTGATAAGACTGATGCCCCTAAAAGAAGAGAAAGAGACACCAGAGATCGATCTCTCTGTGCTCACAGAGATTCCATGTGAGGACCCAGCAAGAAGGCAGCTGTCTGTAAGCACCAGAAACCAACCCTGATGGCACCTTGATCTTGGATTTCTCACCTGCAGACCTGTGAGTTAATACATTTCTGTGGTTTAGGCCACCCAGTCTGCAGTATTTTGTTATGGCAGCTCGAGCTGACTAATACAGTGTATAGATAGATATCTGTTTGAATCCCCACTTTTCAATTCCAGAAGTGGAATTGATGGTAGTTCTATGGTTAGTTTTTTGAGGAATGGCTATATTGTTTTCTACTGTGCATAATTATTTTTTAATAATCGATTTCTCTGCTAGAAAGTAAGCACTTGGAGGACAGATTAAGTCTCTTGTATACCTAGTGCATAACACATCATAAATGTTCAATAAATATGTAAATAAATATTAATTATTAGTAGTAATAAAAAATTGAGGCAGCAGTATATTATAGAAAAAAACATGAAACTAGAATTTTTGTCATGCCTTTGCTACCAACTCACTTTGTGACATTGGATAAAATATTAAATCTCTCGGGGCCTCAGTGTCCTGATTTGAAGATGAAAGAATTATACTGAGAGATCTCACGGTCCTTTCAGCACTAATAGGTCTTGGTTCTCTGATTCTGGGTGCTAGGATGCCTGATATCACTATCTGTGCAGAATTGAAAATACTACTGCCTGTCCACTTGCCTATTATTAGGGCTGAGACAAAACAGGATACCAGATTAACCTTGCTAATGGGCTGAATTGGGTAGGCTCTTTCCCAGAATGACCAATAGTAGAGGACACATCAACTATCAGGATAGTAAGAGCAATATAGAATAATATTAGTTATCAAAACAAGAGTCATGTGCAAGGGCTTTAAGTAGGAGCCTCAGATACCAGGAAGAGGTCAGGAAATGATTACAAAGCTGAACGCTGATTGGTTTCATTATAGTGGCTACAATGAGAGCAGGGCCCCCGGAGGTCTGTGACAGGATTCTCTGTCTCTCAGCCTCCCAGATTATAAAATGGTAGTGTTAATGGCTACTTTTTCTACCACTTAGGCTAGAGAGAATTGAAATAATAACTTCAGAAAGAACCAGGCCCGCCCTGGCCAGCTTGGCTCAGTGGATAGAGCATCGGCCTGTGGACTGAAGGGTCCCAGGTTCGATTCCTGTCAAGGGCATGTACCTTGGTTATAAGCACATCCCCAGTAGGGGGTGTGCAGGAGGCAGCTGATGGATGTTTCTCTCTCATCGATGTTTCTAACTCTCTATCCCTCTCCCTTCCTCTCTGTAAAAAATTAATAAAAAAAATATTAAAACAAAAAAAACAAAAACAAAACAAAAAGAACCAGGCCTTAACTTTTTTCTGAAAGAAAAAAAAAATTTAAATGTAAAATTCATTTGGGGCATGATGTAAAAATTAGTGAATTTTGGTAAAAAGCATATGGGAGTTCCTTGTATTATTCTGGTAACTTTTGTAAGTTTGGAATTATATCAAAATAAAAAGTTTCCCAGAAGAAGAGTGAAAACTTATTTTAAAAAGGAGAGTAAGACAGCCGCAGAGTAGGACAGAAACCGGAGAGGACACACAAGAGCTTACCTACTTAAGTGTCCTTTACTTGCCCCTCTTCCTAGAGTAGCCCTACTTCTCTAAGCATTAGAATTGCCATAACTTAAACCCATCCCTATGTGGGAAAGGGGATATTTACTTCACACTGGAAAGAGTTTATACAGAAAATTTATCGATGGTTCCTGAGGAATTGTTTTTGTAGGTATAGATGAATGGCTTCTAGGACAAAG
This sequence comes from Myotis lucifugus, assembly GCF_000147115.1. Lineage (NCBI taxonomy): Eukaryota > Metazoa > Chordata > Mammalia > Chiroptera > Vespertilionidae > Myotis > Myotis lucifugus. The sequence goes on from NW_005871053.1 coordinate 10,629,211, forward strand.
CCTCCTAATCATCTTATTATAGAGCTCTTTTGACATTGTCCCTGAAGCTACATGAAAGTACCAATGTATTAAAATCTAGAACTCTTATTTGACATTAACCATTCAAGTTCCACACTTTTAGATTTATCAGTTTATCAGAAATCCTCTGATTTTTGGCTAAGTTAAGTCATTATTTTTACTTAATTTTGAAAATACTTTCTTGTACCCGTAATAAAAAACTCTCAGTAATAAGAAGATAACCAGATTTAAAAAAAATAGGCAAAAGATTTAAATAGTTATCTCATGAAGGAAGAATATAACAAATAAGTGCTTGAAAAGATGTTCTATACTGATAGTCATTAGGGAAAGGCAAATTAAAATGGCAATGAAATTCTACACAAGCACTAAAATGGTTAAAGTAAAAAAGACCAACAATACCTAGTGTTGACAAGGATGTGGAATGACCACATTGTTTGTACATTGTGGGTGGGAATGCAAAATGGTACATCTACTTTGGAAAACAATTTTGCTGTTTCTTATAAAAATTAAACATACACTTACCATCAGATCCAAAAATCCCACTTCTCGGCATTTACCCAAGAGTAATGAAAACATATTTCACCCAAGGACTTGTATGTGAATGTTTCTAATAGCTCTATTAGTATTGGTCAAAAACTGGAAACACCCAAATGTTCATCAACTCGTGAATGAATAGGCAATGTGTGCTATGTCCATACAAGGGAATAATACTCAGCATTAAAAAGGGATGTACTACTGATACACTCCACAACATGGATGAATACCCAAAGTGTTATGCTAAGTAAAAAAGCAGGCAGACATGAAAGACCACACTTTGTGCTTCTATTTATGTAACATTCTAGAAAAGTCGAAACTAGAGTTACTGGAAGCAGATCAGTGGTTGCCTGGTGCCAAAGAAAGAAAAAAAATTGTAAAGGGGCAGTTCAGGTTGATGGAAATGTACTATACCTTAATTGTGAGGTTAGTTAATAAATGTATGTACTTATGAAAATTCATTGATTGTATACTTAAATTTTGTGAATTTTATTGTATGTTGATTAAACCTCAATAATATTGATTTTTTTACATTTAATTTTAAAAATTATTTTAATTACATTTATTGGGATAACATTGGTTAATAACATTATGTAAGTTTCAAGTATACAACTTTATAATACAACATCTGTAAACTCCATTGCGTGCTCACTACCCAAACTTTAGTCTCCTTCTGTCACCATATATTTGACTCCCTTTGCCTTCTTCACTCTATCTCTCAACTCCCTTCCCCTCTGGTCACCAACATTCTGTTGTCTGTATCTGTGAGTTTGTTTCTTTTGTTATTCATTTGCTGCTTTTTGTTTTACATCCCACAAATGAGTGAAATCATATGGTTCTTGTCCTTTTCCATCTGATTTATTTCACTTGGCATGAAACTCTAGAGATTCATTCATATTGTTGCAAATGGCAATATTTCATCTTTTTAGGCCTGAGTAATATTCTATTGTATCACATCTTCTTTATCCAATCATTGGTCAAAGGACACTTAACATTGTTTCCATGTCTTGTCTATTGTGAATAATGATGCAATGGACATAGGGGTATATATATCTTTACAAATGTTTTCAAATTTTTCAGGTAGATACCCTTCACAAGAGGGGTTGCTGGATCATGGGGTAGCTCTCCTCTTAATTTTTTGAGGACCCTCCATAGTGTTTCCATAGTGGCTACACCAATTCACATTCCCACCAGCAGTATATAAGAGTTCCCTTTCTCCATATCCTCTCCCACACTAGTCATTATTTCTTGTCTTGTTGATAATAGCCACTCTAACAGGTGTGAGGTAGTATCTCGTGGTTTTCATTTGTATTTCCCTCCTAGCTAGTGAAGTTGAGCATCTTTTCATACATCTGTTGGCCATCTATATATATGTCTTCCTTGGAAAAGTATTAAACTTTAAAATTAAGCTATTCATTTTTAATTGCTACAATATTTTCATCCCTGTGGATATCAATGTTAGGACCATCGTAACTGCTATTAGAAATTAGTAATAAATAACATCAGTTGATAAATGTTTAATATGGGACACTCAGAATGACTTAAATTGCCAACTTAACTTTTTTCAGGATAAGTTAAAAATAAGAGCGTGGAGGTGGTTAACATGATGGAGTTTGCTTCGACAGAAGGCTGCTATGGTGCTTTATTTGATCTGAAATGGAAAGGTGACAAATATGGGAGTCATTTTAGTTCAGATGTATCAAATCTACTTATTATTCTAGAGCAAATATTAGTGGGTTGAATGAATCTCAAGCTGTAGACATTTCTCAGGTCTATTTTTAAATTCAAACTGGCTCTTTCCCAGAAAGAAGAGAAACAGAAATTTACTGGCAATAAAGCCTTTTACCTTTTTTCGTTGAATTTTCTGAGACTTTAAAAAAAACTGAAAAATCAGAACAGATGGAACATTATGAAGAGCATTGCAAAACAGACTACTTTTCAGCGTACTTAGGAGAAAATAACATGCTGAAAAAGACCTTGTCTTTTTAAAAACTCAGTTGAGCAGAGACAAAGTATCAGATGTAGTAAATATTTGCTTTTCTTTGAAGGAACTGAAAACAATAAAAGCCCAGTCACATTAAATTGTTCTCAAGTTGGTCTGAAAGGCACCAGTCCAAAGGATTTCCATCTGAAAAAAGTTTGTAGAATTCTTCTTAGCAATCAGATTGTTGTGTGGTTTGGGTAAAGCTTGAGAAAATTGATTAAAATGTTGCTTATTAACATTCACTCTCTCTTTTTCCTAACCAGAAAACTGTCTTTTCGATGTCAGACACTTAAATTTTAAACAGTGTAAACTCTCCAAGAAGAACAGGGTAGCAGAGAAAATTTTAGATGTGGCGGCCATGTTTTGTGTTCACAAAGATTTCATAATCTCCACTTGCAGGCAGATGAATGAGTATTAGAGCAGTTAGCTGTCTCTTTGCAACACGTAAAGCGTGTGAGATGGCCTATACGAGGGTCAGGGGAGACTGTGGAGGGCTCCAAGTGTTAGCTCTAGTTTCCAGTTCACCATGATTCATTCATCATAGACTTGCTACCAAACCATTGAGACTGAGACAGTGTAAGGGAACATGTTACAGCAGCCGGTGAAACAGACCAAAAAACTGTCAGTCCCAGGAAAAGTACTGGAGAGGAGGTTTGCAAATGCAGCAGTGAGGCTTTGCCAAGACAATACAGTTGGTTTGTTGGTTTTGTGTGTTTTTTTTAGTGTCACACTTGACAAATCCTTCCTGAGTTTCAAAGGGAGGAGACAAATAATATCCAGCTTGTTATCAATAAAGGTAAGCAGGTTGTAAAGGGCTTAAATGCCATTTGAAGGGCTTAAATACCAGAATAAAATATAGAGGGAACATGGCAAGCTCTCCTAAGGTAAGAAAAAAATAAAGAAAAAGAAGTGCAGTGAAAACAATAAAAGCATAATCTTCCTTGAAGGGAAGCGAGAGAACATTTCCTTGGCTGAAGATCCAGTGTGAATCAAAGAGAAAAAAAAATCACACTTGATAAGGCCAACCTTCAGTACTAAAGAGATTATCAAGAGGCCTTTAGATGAGTGATTTGGAGTGCTGGTCTTTTGACACCTGAAGCTGTTTACCAAGCTTAAAGAAATTGGCAAAAGTCTCCAAAATGCTTTCAAAAGCACTTCATTATGATTCCCTTTATTTCAGGAAAATCAAATAGATGCCTTAGATGAGGGGTGACTAAAAAGCATAAACGTAGTGTTGTGACAAATCCAAAATGTTTGGAAACCATTGTGTCTGTGCCTGAGTGTTTGGAATAGCAAGATTTTACAGAAATGGTGATCTAAAAGTGGATGGTCAGTCCTGGATGCAAAGTGCTGCCTAGATGAAAATGGTTATCTAGGAAACCCATCCTAGACCTCTCCGAGCTCCAGAAACCAGCATGGTTTAATAATGTCACTTCCTCTAAGAGGGTGTAAGTGATATATTGCTTTAATCATTTGACAAGCTTGCCTCCTCCAGGGACAGAGTGAGATCCATTCCAAATCTATTCCAGGACCTGGATCTGAGATCCGGAATCTCAAGAATACTGGGAATTGGACCTGGCCTCTCATGGGGGAGGACTTCTTAAGGGAATTCTTTTTTCTTCTTGGCTAAAGAGATACTCAGGAGGAAATGTTTTTTTCTTTTTCTGCATCGGTTGAATAGATCATCTGTCTTCTATCATATTCAACAAATATTTTTCTCAGCACCTACTATGTTCCAGGCTGGGGATAAAGTAGCTAATGAGACACTCATGGAATTTACATTCTAGTGGAGGAATCTCAAAATAAACAAGTACACAATTAACTATTTGACTTATAGATTGTAAATGAGCTCTGACAAAAATAAACAGAGTGTTGAGAGAGTGAATAAAGATGTCTCTAACGTGATTATAAGTCCCTTTCATTAGAGTGGTCAGGTTGCATAGAGCCATGTTTTTATGGATAAGAAAGAGCTAGCCATATGGAAACAGCAACAGGGAATGAGAGTATGTTTCAGACAGAGAACAGCAAGTGCAAAAGCCATAAAGTAGAGAAAAAGGGGTGGTCTGATAAGTCAAGGGAAGAATGAGATAGAAGATGAGGCTGGAGAGTTAAGAAATTAGGATTTTATTCTGAGAGCTCTGGGAAACCATTGATGGCCTTCAAGCAAGAGAAAAATTTATATTTTAGTAAGATCCCTTGGACTGTTTTAAGGAAGCTGTATTGGAAGGGAACAGAAAGGAAGCAGTGAGAGCAGTAGGAGTTGCAAGGTGGTGGAAATTTGTCCCAAGGATATCTATTTATCCCACTGAAAAGTGGGATCCACATCCCTTCCTCTTGACTCTGGGGACTTCTAGTAATACAGTAACCATAGAAATGCCCCTAGGACTTCTGAACTTAGACCATAAAAGGCCATGCAGCTTCTGCCTTGTCTGCTGGGACATTGCAAGATCACTGCATAAGAAGTCCACCTACCCTGAGGCTGCCCTGCCGGGAAGGAGCCTGGGCCACAAGAAGGGGCCATGTGTAAATGTTCCAGCCCACAGCCCCAGCCGAGGTCCCAGCTGACCACCAACATCAACCATCAGATGTGGAATGAAGACGTCTCCAGACAATGCCAGCCTCCCAATGTGAAGTCACCCCCACCCCCGTCTTTGAGTCTTCCTGAGGCTCCAAGATATCTTGGAATAGAGCTACGTCATTCCTGCTGTGCCCTGTCCTAATTCCTGACCTATTAAGATTTGAAGTGGTTTGTCACACAGCAATAGTAACTTGAACACTGGGCGAGGAGCATCTTTGAGGGGAAAAACTAAGAGATGCCAATGAAAGCTGAGGGCATGCCAGTGAAACAATCAAGTAGAAATATCAAGTCGTCAGTGGGCCATGTGAGTGTAAACAGAAAACTGGGCTGGAGATACGCAATTGGCAAACTGCATATGGATTCTATTTACTTTCCTGGGACTGGGTGAGTTGACCTAGGACAGGAGGTGGGCAGAGAAGAGGAACTGGTTCAAGACCTCTTCCTGAGAAGTTCAGCAGTTAGCAGTAGGAAAGAGGAGGAAGAGCCAGAAGAGAAAATTGAGACAGAGTGCCCAGAGAGACAAGGGAAAAATAAGAGAGAAAATGGTTTTCACAAAAGCTGAGAGAGAAAATTATTTCTAGAACAAAGGGAGGGGTCAGCTTAGTGGAAAACTACTGAGATCTAAAAAGATAAGAGAAAAAAAATGGTCATTAGGTTCTGCAGCAGAGAGATCACTTGTGACCTTGAAAAAGAGTGAGTTCAGTGGGAGTGGACGGGGCAGAAACAGAATGGGGTTTTGATCTCTGAGAGAATGAAGAACAGTTTATTATTTCAGAAAAAGTCGGATCAGCATGCCATATGCAGCTAGCTTCAGTGCTACTGAAACTGCACAATTTACCTGCCTAGAGAAATAGCATAATGTAGAAAACAGCATACATTTTTGGCATCAGAACTGGGCTGAAATAGCTATGGGCAAATTATTTAAATTCATTGAGTTTCAGTTTCTTCATCTGTGAAATGAGGATAATGATCCTTCTTCATAAGGTTGTTACAACAGGAGAAAACATATTAGCACAATGCTAGGCATAAAGAAGTTTGCTCAGTGCTCACTCATTGAAAACTCACTTACTGAGTGCCTGCTGTGTGCCAGGCCCTGTGCTGGGTGCCCGGGATACAGGGTGAAAGTCTCAGTCTGTGATCTCCAGAGAGCTACAGGCTAGTGAGGAGATAAGTCTACAAACAGTTGCAGTAGAGCAAGGTCATCGTGTCAGTAGGACTGTGAGGAAGGAGAAGAAAATGTGAAGTGTGTTTGAGTGAGTGAAAGAAAGCTTTACAGAGGGAATAGCATTTCATCTATGACTTGAAGGCATGGGGTGGGTTTGTCAGGTAGACGAGCTGGGGAGGGTATTCGGAGCCGAGAGAACATCATGAACAAAGGCTCAGAGGTGGGACTCAACATAGCCGGTTCTGAAACTGTAGATAGCAGCATGTTACTGAAGTCTAACCTGTGCAGGATAAGAGAGGTGGTGGATAGAAGGTGGTGAGGGATGAGGCCAAGCTGGTAAGAAGGAAAAGGAGGATGAAGAGCCTCATTTATCATTTGGGGAAGTTTAGATTTTATCCTGAAGGAATAAGGAGCCACTGCAGTACTTGGCATAAGGGAGTGACAAAAGCATTCTTATGTGTGGAAGATGGACTGAGAGTTTCCCTAGCTTTGTAAAATGCCCTGACCTTTGCATTTTAAAAAATGGTGCCTTTGACTAATGCTGGACGTGTGCCATAATTTGTTTTTCCATTTGTGACAGTGGGCTATTCTCATTCCCTTGTACAGAGCAACTCATGAACCAATTAGACAGAATAGAGAATCCAGAAAGGGACTATACCAGAAGAAAGACAATTAGCTTTCTATTCTTTGTATAAGAATGATGTCAATGCCATAAAAAGCAGTGAATAAAGAACATGTAGCAAAAATAAATAAATAAAAGTAGGGAAAAAGTATTAAAGAGATGGAATAAATTTAATATTGATATGCTGACATTATCTAAATTTTGTGATATTTGTGGTATTTGTAGTTTTATAAATTTGTGATTTGATATGCTTTCTTTTTCATTCCAAATTCAATTTTTGTACCTACTTTTGTATCACTGATTTTACATTCTTTTTTTTTTTTTAAACAAGAGACTTTTTTTGGTTTGTTTTTTAAGGGCGTTTTGTTGATTTCAGAGAGGAAGCGAGAGGGAGAGAGAGATAGAAACATTAGTGATGAGAGAGAATCACTGATCGGCTGCCTCCTGCATGCCCCACATTGGGGATCGAGACTGCAACCTGAACGTGTACCCTGATCAGGAATTGAACTGTGACCTCCTGGCTCAAAGGTCGACGCTCAACCACTGAGCCAGGCCAGCTAGGCTACATTCTTTTTCTTAAAGAAGATTTTAAAAATTGAATATGCTTTAGAGTCCACAAAAGCTACATAAACCATTGAAAGCTGCATTATGCTTTATTGGTTTCCCTAGGCCTGCCTACAACGTTGTAGATAGTCATTTTATTAAACTCTTCTCTAGTTTTCAGTTTAAGCATGCCATCTGCTTCCAGAACCATGACTGATACAATATTCATGTTAGCTATACACTTTGTCCATCACTTATACATTATATTCTTTTGTATGTATGAAGAAATTCTCACTAATAAAAAGGATATATGAGATATCCTTATATCTATATCTATTTACCTATCTGCTATGTGCATATATATACATACACATATCTAGAATGTTTGTGTATAGATTATTTATATTAATAATTGTAACAATGCTCCATGGGGGGGACAGGAGAACAAGGAACAGAGATTAGATGAGTAATTACTATCATTTTACTCCTCTTTTTTATTGTTGAATACTTTTCATGTTATGTATTTATTTCTCAAATTAAATTTTGGGTTCATTTTTGTTCAAATTAATCCACTAGGTACTTTTTGAGGGGGGCGGGGGGGACAAAATGTAGAGTTGAGTTTCACTCACGGTTAATCTATGTGTGTGGTTCTTTTTCAATGTTCTTTGTCCATCCAAAGTTTTCCTGTGCTCAGAAAATTTCTGGGACTGATGACCAGGCCCTAAAGAATAGAATAGCCTAATGTTGCCCTTCAAGTAATGGGGATAAAAGTAACACTTCACTTTATTCAGATCTACCTTTGTTATAAAATATTCTCAGAGGTATTTTCTATTAAGAAAGATTACATTACTAGAGGACCATTTCTATGTTTATTCATTTTTGAGGCTCTCCCTAGAGTTCCACAGTAATTTTCAGGCCTAACTTGAAAAGCCTAAATCATTTCTGACACATCTCCCCAGCCATACAGCTGACCCTTTTATGAAGCAGGAACACATATCCTGGGACCCTGGAAATGCAAAATCTATCCCACCCCCATCCAGCTGCTTGAGGCCAAACCCGGATTCCCAGGCAGGGAAATTTGCCAGGAGTGGGGTCTGCAGTCCTGAATGACTCCCCAGCAAGGATTTCCCTCACAATCTCCACGCATCTAGAAGACTAGAAAGATGTTTAGAATCATCCTAAAGGAGGAAAATCTGTTGGGTGGGAGCCCATTGGACATCCAAGCCTCTCACTGCAGACTAGTCTGCCTCTTGGCCTGCTGGGATAGAGGCCCTCGAACCAGGGAGTCAGCTGAGGTTTGGGATGTTCTGCTCAGGAAGGAAGGAAAGGGGCTCCTCTTGCTATGTAAACATATCCCCAAAAGCCCAGAAAAGAAAGAGTGGAGAAACATGGCCTTCAAAGTTGAACCTGTTTTTTGTTGCTTTGTGCTGTGTGGGGTTTTTTTGTTATTGTTCCTTACTACCTTCTGCCAGCAATTTATCTGCCCTAGTCACCAAATGCCTCCGGAAAGGTAAGGATTTCTGGAATATGGTAGCTGATAGTACTTTATTTTGGGTGTTTCTTCCCTACACAGATGATTTCATCATGGCCAGGGTGGTTTTTACCCTCCACCAATCAAAATACTTTGCATTCTCCATCTGCCTTATTGTAATTCTTTCAATAAGACAAAGACTTTTATTCCACAACTAGAGAAAAGGTGGACTTCCCTAGGAAGTGGAGTATATAAATACACAGGAGGTGGTTATGGGATCCCCTTAGGAAAATCCCTTACATCGGGGCCTGAGGAGTTTCATTTGCTCATTGTAAGAATTCTTCTTCTCATGGGAAGCAGATGGGATTAACAGGCTGCTACATTTGTCTATTGTTCTTAAGGCACATGTGAATCTCTTTGTCCTTTCTCAGAAGATAGGCTTTATATCTTGTCAAGGGACAAGAACATCTGTAGATCCCTACTTGTTTAGGAATCATGCTGGCTCCTTATAAATATATCTATAATAATAAAAGCATAATATGCTAATTAGACCGGACAGTCAAACGACCTTCTGGACGTCATTCCGGACGTCCTTCTGGACAAAGCCGCAGCGATGGGGGCTGAGGCAGAGGTGGTTAGGGGTGATCAGGTGGGCAGGTAGAGTGGTTAGGGGTAATCAGGCAGGCAGGTAGAGTGGTTAGGGGCAATCAGGCAGGCAGAGTGGTTAGGGGCGATCAAGCAGGCAGGCAAGCAGTTAGGGGCGATCAGGCAGGCAGGTGAGCAGTTAGGGGTGATTAGGCAGGCAGGCGAGTGGTTAGGGGTGATCAGGCAGGCAGGCGAGCAGTTAGGGGTGATCAGGCAGGCAGGTGAGCGATTAGGGGCAATCAGGCAGGCAGGCAGAGGCAGTTAGGGGTGATCAGGCAGGCAGGTGAGCGATTAGGGGCAATCAGGCAGGCAGGCAGAGTGGTTAGGGGTGATCAGGCAGGCCAGAGATAGGAGTCAGCAGTCCTAGATTGCGAGAGGGTGCAGGCCTGGCTGAGGGACAATCCCCCGCCTCTCCTGTGCACAAATTTTGTGCACTGAGCCTCTAGTAGATATATAAAAGCCTAGGTGACCGGATGACCAGAAAACTGGCCAGTAGCTATGATGCGCACTGATCACCAGGGGGCAGACGCTCAATGCAGGAACTGCCCCCTGGTGGTCAGTGCACTCCCACAGGGGAGTGCCACTCAGCTGACAGATGGGTGCCAGCTGCCAGGCTCATGGCTGGTGAGCATAGTTGCGGTGGCACAAGCCTCTCTCATGGACACTCTCCCTGCACACCTGAGCAGTGGCAGCGGCAGCAGGCGCAGTGGGGCTGGGATGAGCGGGAGCAGTGTGGCACCCAGCCCAGGCTCGGGCTCTTCCCCAGCCACCTGCCACTTCACACACTACTACATCCCTCGGGGGATGTTGGACTGATGGTTTTGGCCGATCCCCAGAGGCCACGCCAAGAGACCCCACCAGTGCACAAATCTGTACACTGGGCCTCTAGTGTTTCTATAAAATAAAACAAACAAACCTGTCTCGGTGACTCAAATGAAATAAGAGAATTGTAATTGGAAGACCCCAAGGGTCTTTAAGTTGTGCCTTGAAGGAAGAAATACAAAGCTCAACACTATGGCTCCCACCCTTTACTGTCACTTTGGATGGCTTGCAAAGACTTGGCCATAAGAGAACAGGCCAAATCCCACCAAAGAACTACCAATTTCTGGACCTGAACCATTATGATGACAAGAATCTCAACTTCAAAAAGTCAGGAGGGCCCTAGCCCGTTTGGCTCAGTGGATAGCACGTCAGCCTGCAGACTGAAGGGTCCCAGGTTCGATTCCAGTCAAGAGCATGTACCTTGGTTTCAGGTTCCTCCCCGGCCCAGGCCCTGGTTGGGGCTCGTGCAGGAGGCAGCCAATCACTGTGTTTCTCTCACATCGATAGTTCTCTCTGTCTTTCCCTCTCTCTTTCTCTCTCTAAAAATCAATGGAAAAATATCCTTGAGTGAGGATTAAAAAAATAAATAAATAAATAAAGTCAGGAGGCTGGACACAGTATAGCTAATGCCAAAAACTGATTTTTTAAAATACCTGATATTTATTTTTTTTTAGCCTTTATTCTTACTGAGGTTTACTTGACTTACAATAAATACAGGTTATTGAAGTGTACAATTTTGATAAGTTTTGACATATGTATATACCCCACCAAGATAGTTTAAACAGCCCAACCCATGTGTCCTAGTGGTTGAGCATCGACCTCTGAACCAGGAGGTCACGGTTCAATTCCCTGTCAGGACACATGCCTGGATGATGGGCTTTGTCCCCAGTGTGGCGGGCGGGGTGTGGGGGTGTAGGAAGTAGCTGATCAATGATTCTCTCTCACCATTGATGTTTCTATCTCACTCTTCCTCCCTCTCTGAAATAAATAAAAAAATATTACATTTTTTTTTAAAAGGCTTGTGTGCAAGTAGTAGGCAATGGCTGAATCAATTCTGGTAAGATGCAAAGTGCAACATTTTACAGAGGCAGCCGTGCCAGGGTTCCTAGCAGTCCCGCCCAGTGTCTGTTGTTGGGAATATTAGTAGCTCCTTAAGGTAGTAAAGGTAGAGTTTCCCCGAACCAGTTTATAATGCAACTTTGTGAATTTCCTGGCCACGTTGCCTCCAACACAATGTGTAGCATGGTTCTCTAGCCCTCATGGAGACTGCGTGTGTTCTAATATCCTTTAATGCAGGGGTTAGCAAACCTTTTCTGTAAAAGCATAGTTAATTCCCATGGACTGAATTCTGTCCCCCTCAAAGTTCATACGTTAAAGCCCTAACCCCCAATGTGATGATATTTGGATATGGGGTGTTGGAAGGTAATTAGGTTTAGATGAGGTCATGAGGGTGAAGACCAAATTAAGGCCCTTGTCAGAGGAGATACAAGAGAGCTTACTACCCCTCTTTCTCTGCCATGTGAGGACACAGTAAGAAGGCAGCTGTCTGCAACCCAAGCAGAGAACGACCTAAGAAACTGGACATGCTGGCACCTTGATCTTGGACTTTTAGTCTCCAGAAGTGTGAAAAAAATAAATTTCTGTTGTTTAAGCCACTCAGTCAATGGTATTTTGTTATGGCAGCCTAAGCTGACTAAGACATTAGTAAATATTTTAGGCTGTGTAGGCCATATAGTCTTTGTCACAGCTATTCAGTTCTGCCACTTACCATGACAGCAGCTATAGACAATACGTAAACAAGTGAGCATTTTATTTCTGAACACTGAAAGCTGAATTTCATGTAATTTTCATGGATCATTATCTTTTGTGTTTGTTTATTTATTTATCTATTTATCCAACTATTTAAAAATGTAACAATTGTTCTTAGCTTGCAGGCTATACAAAACTAAGTGTCAGGTCACATTTGCTGACCTCTGCAAGAACATTCCTTTGTGCTCAAACCACCTACTGTTGCTTTCTCATTTGCAACTAAAAATCCTGACTAATGCATTTTAGTCTATGCCTGTTTCAAGAGCAGCTGATTCTTAAGCTTCTAAGATAGACAAACACCCATCCTGCTTTTCTTCAACTGCCAGAAAGGAATTTTCTACGTAAACCCCCATGGGTCACCTGCTGCAATTTTTAGCAACTCCTTGCACTGTGTATTATATTCCCAGAGTCTTCTCATGAGGATGGATTTTAAATCGTTTTTTATTTTCTTTGCCCATAGATTACCCTGCTCTGGAGAGCTCCTGCTCACCTGAGCGAGCTATTTGTTTTGCTGTCACCTGAACCACGTGACTGTGGATAGACACAGCTCAGCAGCCATAGCCGTAGCTCAGCCTTCCTCTAGCTGACAGGAAAGATATGTGAAGTGAGACACACAGAGATGGCCGTAAAATACAGTCGGCTGTAAGATGAAAGCAGGTCATTCCCTGGACTCATTTGTAAGGTAGATTTAGGAAACTACCACACCATTCTGGAAGCTCGAACTGACCAAAGGCACTGACACTGAGAGTCTGCCCCTTTTATGCCAGGTACTTTCCTACAAGACCCAGACTCTGCATTTTCAAATAGAGTACCTCGCCTAATAAAAATATGACGCTTAGCAATAACCATGGATTACAACTATAGCTAGCCAATCCAAAACTGTACAAAAATGCACTGGACAATATGACTGACACAATTGGCAATTCCTCTTGTCCTTTACTGATAGTATCACCTGGTCTTATTCTGCCATGAGAAGTCTCATCAGTCTGAGGTGATTGGGTTTGTCAGGGCAACAATGAGGAAGCAGAGGCTTAGAAAAGGAAGGCCTCTTTCTGCCTTCCCCTCAGTCACAAGTCTGGAGTTTATAGAATTCCTGCCTGTGCTAGGGTCTCCTGCTACCTTTGAATATTGGGCCTTCAATTTTACTTTTGAAATGATAATAATCCTATATAATAAAAGGCTAATATGCAAATCAACCAAACGGCAGAACGACTGCTCACAATGATGTGCACTGACCACCAGGGTGCAGACGCTCAATGCAGGAGCTACTCCCTGGTTGTCAGTGCGCTCCCACAGAGGGAGCGCTGCTCATCCAGAAGCCCTGAGCCGGGCTCACGGCTGGCGAGCGCAGTGGAGGTGGCAGGAGCCTCTCCCGCCTCCTTAGCTACTGCTGGCTTAGGGCCTAAGCCATCAGTTGGACATCCCCTGAGGGCTCCTGGACTGTGAGAGGGTGCAGGCCGGGCTGAGGGACCCTCCCCCCCCCCCTCCGAGTGCACAAATTTCATGCACCGGGCTCTAGTTAAGTCATAAGAAGAGAAAGCAAGTCTGTGTTTAGGGGTCGGGGGAGGGGAAGGTGAAGGGAGCTGGAAGAAGGTACTTAAGAATGAGAGGAAAAGTCTACTTTCCAACCACAGACAGTGGTAACTTCACGTTGATGGCATGTACCCTTGATCTGATGGTTTAAGAAGGGCACTTTACCTCTGTGATCTTCCTCCCCAAAACCATAATCCCAGTCTGATCATGAGAAAACATCAGACAAATTTCATTTGAGGAACATTCTACAAAATACCAGACCAGTACTTCCCTAAAGGTCATCAAAACAAGGAAAGGCTGAGGAACTGTGAGAGCCAAAAAGAGCTCAAGGAGATATGACAATTCAATATAATGTGGTGTCCTGGATGGGAACCTTGAACAGAAAGGACATTAGGGGTGAACTGAGGAAATGTGAATAAATTATGGACTTTGATTTTTAAGACTATATAAATATTAGTTCATCAATTGCAAGAGATGTACTAATGTAAGATGTTAGGGAAAACTGACATGGGTATATGGGAACTCTGTACCACACAATAATTCTGCAAACCTAACAATGTTTAAAAATAAAAAGCCTAGCCCGGCCAGTGTGGCTCAGAGTCTATGCATCGACCTATGAACCAGGGAGTCCTTGGTTAGATTCCCGATTCCCGTGAGGGGCACCAGGTTGCGGGCTCGATCCCCAGTAGGGGGCCTCTAGGAGGCAGCCAATCACCGATTCTCTCTCATCATTGATGTTTCTATCTCTCTCTTCCTCTCTGAATTTAAATTTTTTTAAAAGTTTATTCAAAGGAAAGAACTAGACCTTTTGCTAGACTTGTTCCCAGCCTCCCCACCCCACCCCCACACCCCCAGACAGAGACAGCAATCGCTGTTTGCACTGAGCTCACTCTGGAGCTCATTATCTGAGGCTGGGTAATAGAGATGCAAACGATCAGCCAAACATTTTTTAACCGAATGTAGACAAAAACCGGAATTGAAGCCGTGTGCATAAAAGAATAACTTCCCCAAGCATTTTGTTATTTGTCAGTGTGAATAGACCATAATCTGTGAGAAACTCCAAGATGGAATCCGACCTTTTATTTTTAACAAAACCAATGAACTCAGTGGTTGCCTGCAATAACTACAATCATTGCCTATAGACAGCACCTCTTCCAAATTAGGGAACATTCCTTGAAGTTCTCATTAAATTCACATTACTGTTTTGGGGTTGATATCCTGGGAGCTATGATTGTTCAATCATATATGAGTTGAGTTCTTATATGAAGCAGAAGCATTGTGTAGACACTGAAATGTATTCGGCAGAGTAGGTTTGTTATTCGGTACAAATATCGCCTTTGGGAATTGTACTAGAGAAAGCCTCTCTGATTACTGCTCCATGGCTGTGTTTTTAGCAGTAATCATTCCCCTTAAGATAACCTTACAGAGGTCATTCTTAAACAGAGAGAACTGATGATGGATTATCTTGTCACTGCCCTTCACCATCGGTCACAGTCCAAGCCGGCCATAGGGAAAGGAGGAGCCTCTTGCTTTGCCTTTTTTTTTTTTTTTTTTAAGCTGTAAAACAAGTGAGGGACTTGGAAGCCCTTTCTGCTGCCTTCAGGTCCTATTTGCAGAGTCTTGGGCTGCCTTGACAGGAGCAGCTGCCCCGTGTCATTTTAATGCTCGTCTTGACCTTTCTGCTCTTCATGTGATTTGAGTTATGATTCTGCACCTTTCTCTCTGCCTTTCTTTGCTTTCAAAGTTTAGATTTATTAAAGAAAGAAGAGAAAGGTCTAGGACTGGATTTCAACATTCTCAGCTTTGCCATTACATCACTCTGTTACTTGGGCAGAGCATTTTGGCTTTCTGTGCCTCAGTTTCCCAAGCTATAAAATTGGGTTCATAATATGTACCCCAATTATTTCAATATTACTCTGAGGATCAATGATCATAACAGATGTCACCTTTTTTTAAAGTTTAAAATGCTAGACAATGTTATATTTAAATACTAAAAAGTACTCAAAATATCAAAGTGCCCATCAAGCCCCTGAAAACAGCAGTTTACTTGTGACCAAGGTGTCAGAGCTACAATTTGGTCACAAGTTTCACACAGCAGAAACTAATTCTGGCTGATTTAAGAAAAAACAACAACGATATAACTCTATATTAAAGGGAGCATGAGAGAAAGACATTTTTGGGAACATTATTGAGTAACCCCTATAAATACCAGGCTTGACAATGGGTAAGAATAAGGAAGTTGCTAGGACCATGACCAAAACTATGTACCAACACTGATGTTGCTGCTGATGCCACCTACCCCATCCCCGCCCCTGCAAAAACAAACAAACAAACAAGCAAACAAACAAAACATTCTCTGCAATATGCAGTTGACCATTAAACAGTACAGGAAGTAGGGACACTCTCCCACCCCATGCAGTCAAAGATCCACATATAACTTTTGATTCCCAAAAAACTTACATGGCCTATTGTTGACCAGAAGCCTTGCCAATAACATAAAGTTGATTAACACATATTTTATATATTATATACATTGTATATGGTATTCTTACAATACAGTAAGCTAGAGAAAATAAAGTGTTATTAAGAAAATTATAAGCAAGAGAAAATACATTTACAGTATTTATTGAAAAAAATTCACATGTAAGTGAACCCACACAGTTCCAACCTGTATTTTTCAAGAGTCAATTGTATATTTCTTTGAATCACTTATTCAGAGTCTAAAATAGGTATTTCTCATTGGCTTTGCACACACTGTGACCCAATCTTCCTTTAAGGAACCTGGGAAATGAGACTCTAACATTTTCAGCTTTGAAAGTGAGAAGCAGGCACTATCTCCCACCAAGGCTCATAAACTAGCATTCATTTCACAAACATGGGAAAGGGGGTCCAGAGGCTGAGTAGTACCTCAATATGTTTTTGGAGAGTTCAAGGTAATTTCAGATTCATTTAAGGGAAATTAAGTTAGGAATGCATTTGGTTGGGCTTAGTGGGATAAATGTATGTGGTCAGTAGTCATTTATGTGAATAGCTAAGTGATTGCTGGCCACCCCATCCTTCAATTGGCCAACTTACCTGCTGCTGTGGTCTGCAGGTGCAGGACCATTGATGGTACACTGGATAATATGAGGATGGTCAATTAAAAAATATTTAAGATTAGTCACTGCACAACATAACTTGAAATGCCCTGAAATATTACAGCCCACAGATGAAATAAGATAACATGCCTAGAAATGTATATGGCTTATCAATAATGAGTTGGGAAACTGAAAGAAGCAGCTTTTCTAAAATTTCAATAATATAAAACATATTGATCAACCACGCTGGATAAAAAATTTTCTGACTTATCAATACAGAAAATGATCTTATAAATTACTGTCATAAGAAAGAGGTAATCAGCCCAAATTGTGTCAGCTTCAGGCCCATATAAACCAGAGTTGCAGTCTTGGGAATACAGATGCACTGAGGCCCATCTCAATCTTCCAAGTGGTGACAGTCTAGGTCAGACAGACAAGAAAAACAAGCAATTCAACATAGTGTTAACAAATGCAACAATATGAAATCAACTGACCATTTAGGGGAAAATGGATCTTGCTAGACTGGCTAGTTTATAAGCAAGAGAAATTTATTTCTCACAGTTCTGGAGGCTGGGGTCAAGATCAGGGTGACAACATGTTTGGGTTCTGGTGAGGGCCCTCTTCTGGGTTGCAGACTGCTGACTTCTCATAGTATCCTTACATGTTACAAATAGAATGCTCTGGTCATCTTCTTTAAGGGCACTAATCCCATTCATGAGGGCAGCACCCTTTTGACTTGATTAACTCCCAAAGACCCGACCTCCTAATGATATCACATTGTAGGTTATGATTTTTAACACGAATTTTGGGGGAGACAAAAACATTTAATCCATATGTAGTTTTTTCTGATACCAAATGTGTAGCTCCTTTCAACAAGTAACTTGTTCCCAAACCAATTCTACAATTTCCCCACACCAGCTGAGTGTTTTACAGTTCCATTCAGTTTTGATACTAACTACCAAGAGTTTGTGCAGACCCCATAGGCTAAGAGCTCAGTCCAGCAAGAGTGTCTCCACTTCAGATGCCATTTGCAAGTCCCAGGTCCTCAGGCTGCCTGCACTCTGTCTGACTTGGCTATATTGAACAAACTCAAAAGGAGTCTGGAGGCTTTGCTAGAAAAAAAATAAAAAAGATTTATCTGAGGGTCTTAAGGTTTGCGAACAGAAACACAATTAGGCAATACCCAGAGTGTTGTTGTTTTTTTTAATATATTTTTATTGATTTCAGAGAGGAAGGGAGAGGGCAAGAGAGATAGAAACATCAATGATGAGAGAGAATCATTGATGGCTGCCTCCTGTGTGCCCCCTACTGGGGATGTGTCCTTGGCTGGAGTCAATGCTTCCCTGCCTCCCCCTCTCCCTGTTTTGTAGTTCTCTGGACCAATGGAGACAAACTGCTCACTTCATGAAGTGTTAAATGGAGTTTATTTGTATCACCTAAACTGTCTTCTTTAATCGTGAGGAGGTCCTGAATGAGTCGCCCCAAGATGTGCCTCTGTGATATACAGATTGTTTTGAGCTAAAGGCAACTTTCACCTCAGGCTCAAAAGAAACTCTGCCCTCCTCACCTTAACTACCCGGAAGAATTTGAATTGGAGACCTTGCCAATAAGAGATTATCAAAGATAACTTCTGATGACCTGTCAGTGTACTAACAAACATCCAAACCTGTAGAGAGTTTTTATGAGTTTATCTGAGCCAAACTGATGACAATCGTAGGGCAGCAAACTCTCAGTGATGGAGAAAAGGCTCCAGAGAATGAAGTTTTACTGCTTATTTTATACAAAGGAGGAGACAGGGGGTGGGTTAAATCCGTTAGTGGTAGATTAGGGAGGTGGGGGGAAGCTAAGCAAAGGGGAGGAGAGGGATCTCTGGGATTGGGTAAAAAGTAAAACAGATAGACACATACTTTTACTTCTGTGGGTAATGATAGTTAACAGTTAACGTGTACAGCACATAGAGATGGTGTTCGGGCAAGAAGATAGCAACGAGGAGTGCTGTGGTCTCCTGGTAGGAGATTGTGCCCTGAGGGGTCTGGAAAAAAAGGGATTACTCCAACATTCCAAAGTATGTTATCATAGATGCAAAAGACAATAGTCAGGCTCAGTTAGGGTAAAGATGGACCTTTCTTGAAGAAGATACCAGCCTAGGACATGACTACCCACCATGACTCATTTTTAGTTAGGAATTTTTATGTTGAAACCATCCTGTATAGCTACTTTCTGTGTCTCAGTTTATAAGGCCCGCCATGCAGGCCTCCCTGAGCTTGTCAGGCTTAGTATGTGAGCCCTTTTTCACCCACAAGCCTATCTATTGGGCAGGGCAAACTTCTATTTACTAAAGGTCTGCTCTTCTTATCATCCTGCAATGACCTTTAGAAGCCCCCAAGGTCAGAATGTCTCATCCCTTGACAGGATGTCTTACATACCCAGGTTCCCTTTCTTTTTCCTTTTTTATAGATTTCATTTCATTTCATTTCATTTTTATTTTACTTTTTATAATTCTCACCTGAGGATATTTTTCCATTGATTTTTACAGAGAGTGGGAGAGAGAGGGTGAGAGAGAGAAACACCGATGTGAGAGAGACACATCAATTGGTTGCCTCCCACATGCCTCCAACCAGGGCTGGGAGCCTGCAACAGAGGTATGTGCCCTTGACCAGAATCAAACCTAGGAACCTTCAGTTCACAGGCCAATGCTCTATCCACTGAGCCAAACTAGATAGGGCCCCATGTTCTCTTTCTATCTCTGAACCTCTCATGCATGTGGGTTCCCATACATATGTATGTATTAAATTTGGTTATTTTCTCTTACTAATCTGTCTCATGTCTATTTGATTATTAGACCAACCAAAAAGAACCTGAGGGTAAAGGAATGTTTGTTCCTCCCCCACAATCATTTTTAACATTATAAAGGATACAACTCAGGAACAGCCAAATATAAGAGAGGCGTAGGAAAATATATTGGAGGTGGGGTGAGGGTTGGTGCAGAGTTTCCATGCCCTTGTCAACATAAGATATATTCAAACATGCCTCTGGGTACACCACCTTCCCAGCACACCATTGTCACCAACCCAGAAGCTTCCTGAATCTCATTGTTCTCAAGTTTTTATTAAAGTTTCATTACATAGGCATGGATGATTAAATCATTGACCACTGGTGATGGAATTCATTCTCCAGTCCCCCCTCTGTCCCTGGGAGAGGGTGTTAAAAGTTCCAACTCTCTAACCACTTGCTTGGTCTTTCGGTGAACAGCTTCCATCCTGAAACTATCAAGGGGTCCTATTCTGAGTCACCTCATTAGCATAAATTCAAATAAGTTTTAAAGTGGCTCCTTAGGGATAAATAAAGACACACCTATAACTCAGGAAATTCCAAAGGTTTTAGGAGCTCTGTGCCAGGAACTGGGGGGAAAAAAGACCAAATATATATTTTTATTATACCACAATCCAACACCATTAATTTGATTAGTAAAGCTAGGATGTTAGACAATGTAACAGACTTTTCTGAGTCAGGTACCCAAAACATTCCCCAAAGTTACTTTCCCAAAATTTCCTTTAGAAATTATTTTCAGTTACTTGGCCCAAGATATAATGATTCTTCCATTTTTGCTTTTGTACCATAAATAGTAGGAACAAATTATGAAGAATATGAAAAAGACTTGTTATATGTTGTTATCATGAAAATTGAAGTTGTGTGTGATGGATTGCTATTTGGATTATACATTTTTTTAAAAACTATACGCTATTCAGCATTAAACATATAATGTATTGAATGTGAAGTATGAAGTTGCTGTCCCATGAATGTAAAATAGAAGCAATGGAGTCTCTGATTGTCTTTAAAGTTCCTTCCAGTTTGTCACCTCTTTCATTTTAATGAATTCCTAATATTCATGAAATCATTGGCTTCAGATCCTTAGTTGGATGCTTCATCTCCTTTCTATGGCTTCTGTTATTGGAGAAATTGGGGCATTCTCTTCCCCACTGGTTACTGGGTGTGGGGTCCTTACAATATTTTGAGAAAAAGAATTTACGCATGGGAGAATGAGTTATTTTTTAAAACATATTTTTTTATTGATTTCAGAGAGGAAGGGAGAGAGAGAGAGGGAGAGATACAAACATCAATGATGAGAATCATTGATTGGCTGCCTCCTGCACACCCGCCAACTGGGGGTCAACCCCGCAACCTGAGCATGTACCCTAACAGAGAATCAAACCATGACCTCCTGGTTCATAGGTTGATGCTCAACCACTGAGCCACACCAGCTGGGTGATGATTGATTTTTATTGTGTGGAATTACATCCCTGGGTTTCCAAAGTCCCATTCCAGTCATAGAAGAAGTGTAGCTGAGGTTTCAGTAAAGCTAAAAGCGAAGCCAGTGTCCAGAGTTTCTGTTCCATGTGCAGCCGGGTCCAAATCAGCATCAGGCTAGCTCAGTCCATTAGTCCATTGTATGTGGGGGTCCACGTGGCCCATGGTGAATGCAGGAGAGCTCACTCTGAGCAATGAGTCTCGAGAGAATAAGAGGAACCAAGAGCAGGAGAGCACAAGAGAGCGAACATCTTTGTTTAGGAGATTAAATATTCTAAATCATCATGCCCTAGCCGTGGTCACACCCATTCCAGCCAATGACCTGTTCCCAGGTGTGACTGACGGACAAGTACCTTCCTGGCATCACCCCAACTTACTGCACATGCATCCATCCTCCTTCCTGTCCAGTGCCTTCCCTCAGTAATCTGCAGGGCATAGACCAGTGGTTCGGTTCCCAGAGGAGAGTAAAGCTTTAGCTTCCTGGTGAAGCTGCCCAAATGACATGCCTGTGATATTTGGCCTTCCTTTTGCTGCTTTCTTGTCATTAATAAGTAGTTTAATTACAACAGTATCACTTCCAATGATAGGGGGGACTTAGAGTCTGATAGATAGAGCACCTGAATTAATCTGAAAAGCAATCATATTTTTTTAAATCTTAGAACACATATATTTACGTGCATAGGGGGTTAAGTTTCTTATGCATAGGGAGTTAAGTTTTTCTTAAAGTTTCTTTTCAAGGCCTGTGTGAAGCAATTGAGGAGGTGACTCAGCTATGAATCCAACAAGCAGAACCAATAAGCAGGGTCAGGCCAACCCACCAGGAGTCAAAACATCATCTCAGCAACATCATCTCATCGCCTGATAACCAAGGATGATAGCTGAACGTCTGCACGTAGCGGCATTCCTCACCCCAACCCCCTTCCCGCCTATGCCCTAGCCTTGAAAAACCTGTTTCCCTGACTATTTATATTGCATGGGGTCTCACCTTTCCCTTACCATTGTCATGGGGGGGGAGGGGGGGATGCAAAAGCCTGCAAAAAGCCTGGGAACTGGGAACAAAAACTTAGTGCCCTATATAAGAGAAAACCCTGCTGCAATCAGCCCTCAGCTTTGGGAACAAATTCCCCTGAGCCACAGCACCAATGCTCCTGCAATAAAATGCATTTTCTGAATCTTCTGAGTGCCTGGTTGTCTGTCTTCCCGCCGCCTGGAAATTTTGCCATACCACCAAGGGGAAATCAGTTTCAACTGATATCAGTGTTATTAATAGCACCATTTTTGAAAATATAAACCAAATGAGGTGTACAGACTACCTATAGTCCTATACCTATAATTTTTTCATGGTATAACTTCTTTTTAAATGGTTCTATTCTGGTAAGAAGTGTTTAAAATGTTTCAACTAAACAAAAAGTTTCTTAGAAGGTGCAGGTTGGCCAGAGCAGATTGTAAAACTACAGGTTTTAGCAACAAAGTCACTTAAGCTAATTGAGAAGTGAAGGAATAAGTTAACTGAGTGAATTAGTAACTTGGTTAGAGTAAATTTTTTCTGATTGAAAGTCAACAATGAGCCCTAACCAGTTTGGCTCAGTGGATAGAGCATCGGCCTGCGGACTGAAAGGTCCCAGGTTCAATTCCGGTCAAGGGCATGTACCTTGGTTGCAGGCACATCCCCAGTAGGAGGTGTGCAGGAGGCAGCTGATTGATGTTTCTCTCTCACCTAACTATCTCTCTGTAAAAAATCAATAAAATATATATTTTTTAAAAAAAGTCAACAATGAAGTGAGTCATAGACTTTGGATAGTGGTAGGGAAAAAAGGAAGAGAATGAAGGGGTTTAGATCATACCACCCCAAAATGTGCCACTTTGGCATGTGGATTATTTTGAGCTGAAGGCCATGAAGACCCAGCAGATTCAGGAAAAGCTCTTTACTACCCCCCTTACCTGCCTTAAAGAAAGTATTTATAGGGGAAATCTATATTTATAAAGGAACCTCTCATTAGAAAGGGTGCTTGGATTGGAAGAGAGTTGCTACAGGAGATAACTTTTTTTCACCGGAGAGACATATCTGCATAACAAGGCATCTTTTACTTACCACACATTTCCTCCTCTTACCCGCCCATAACTTGCTTCCCTCACCTAGAAACCTCAAACCCCTATCTCTTTCCTTAGCTCAGGATGGTATAAATCTCAATTGTGTGGCTGCCTGTGAGTCTTATTATCTTTATGTGGTTCCCGTGCATACAGATGTAATTAAAATTGTTTTTCCCCCTCCTGTTAATCTATTTTATGTCCATTTAGTTCTTAGACCAGCCACAGAACCTAGAAGGGTAGAAGTTAAATTTTTTCCTTCCCTAGAAGAACATGATTTTTTCTGAAGAGGAAGAAGAAAAAGCAAAGAAAAAAGAGATATTAGAGAAAGATTGATGCCATTAAAGACATGGAAGTCATACTATTCAAAATTCTGAATTAACATACACAGAAGGAGAAACCTTATAATGTCTACTATGAATTTTAAAAAGTGATTTATTCATAGCATGCCGTAGGTCTGAAAACTTTAACAATTCTGAAGAATAGAAGAGAAAAAAATTAAGATGTTGTTAAGGACTGGCTGTTAGTGACATAGTTAAGAACAAATGTATTTATCCAAACTTGTTTAATTACTTTTAAAGTTTGCTTGAGTTTGTATAGATTTTGTTTACACATTTGTAATCAGTGTTGTAGCTCAGTAAAATGGTTAAGAATATAGCCTTTAAAGACAGACAAAACTAGATTCTAATTAAGACTGGCAAGTTAAATTCTCCGAATCTCAGTTTCTTCCTTTGCAAAAGCAGAATAATAATTGATACTGGCTTGCTAAGAAGTTAAATAATGGAAAGCCTTGACAATGTCTGGTGAGTCATGATACCCAAAGAACAATTGGTTTATGCTTGAGCCTTTGAACAAGGAACCATTATCAAGCAGCTCTCTGTAAGACTGTCGGAGTATAGCTGTCCCTTTGTCCCATGAAGTGCCATGGAATCATAGAAAGTCTAGAGGTCACCTCGTTCATTCTACCCATCAATGAATGCATCTGCTCTACAATATCCATTACGTGCACCTGAACATGTCTTTCTTTGGAGAAATCACTACTTAGTATGGCCCCTATCTTGTTTTAGAATGGGTCTATTGGGAAATTTTACCTTATATTCAGCCAAAATCTGCCTTTCACTTCTACTCTTAGGTCTTTGTTCTGCCACAGTTTCCTCTTTATTTCAGGTCCATGAATGGGCCCTGTCCCTGCTGCCATAGGCTTCCCTTTCCCAGGCTCTTTCCCCCCAGTCCCTCTTCTGCATGTTGGGGTCCATGAATAGGAGAAAAAGCCTCGTGGGGTGCATCCTTTTAAGCATAGCAACTTGAAGAGAGGATCTTTTGCAAATTTTTGTTTAGGGTCAGGATAGAGGGCATATTTTAAACTGGCACAATGACTGTTCACATTATCAATCATTTGCTACATAATAAAATCAGAACAGAGCTTCTCTCTCCTCTGAGGAAATGTCAACGGAAGAGGGTGGAGATTCCTCTTGCCAATGACTATAGAAATCAAAGAATGTTGGGATCTTCAGCTAAGTAGGGCCTAATCAGGAGCACAGGAAAATAGAGCAGAAGTCGGTCACTTGGTTACTCAGAGAGTGAGAAAATACTTGATGAGAGACCTGTTTTCTCTCTCTCTCTCCCTCCCTCCCTCTCTCTGCCCCCTACCCTTACTCTCTCTTTGTTTTATGCATGCAGAAAGTGTCTTTTGGAAGACAAAAGAATCAAGAATTAGAGCACATGAGGGTTTGGGTTTCCAAATAATTTAACCTTGTCTTCCTTTATAGCCCTCTGGTGTCTGTATTTTCCAGGGTCTTATTTTAATAAAAATAGCTACCATTTATCAACCACTTACTATGAAAAATGGAATTGTTCCAAGCAATTGGGCATATTAACTCAATCCTCAAAGCAACCATTAGGGAAGAGACTATTATTATCATGATTTTATAGGTGAAATAAATAGGGAAGGGGATGGTTAAGTATCCTGCACAAACACACATAGCTAATAAGGAGCCAAATGAAACTTCAATCTCAGGCTGTCCAACTCCAGAACCTGAATTCTGTCCATTACACAGAATGCTCTGCCTCCTTAAAAGAGAATGGATTGTTTTTTTCTAAATTCTAGCCTAAAAGAGTTACCAAATAATAGATATATCATTTTCAAATATCTTCTCCCATTCAGTATGTTGTCTTTTTGTTTTGTTGATGATTTTCTTCACTATACAAAACTTTTTAGTTTGATGTAGTCCCTTTTGTTTATTTTTGTTGTTGCTGCCCTTGCCTAAGGAGACATATCCAAAAAGACATTACTAAGAGCGATGTCAAAGAGTTTACTGCCTATGTTTTCTTTTAGGAGTTTTATGGTTTCAGGTCTTACATTTAAGTCTTTAATTCATTTTGAATTTATTTTTGTATATGGTGTAAGAAAGTGGTCCAATTTATTTACTTATTTTTTTTTTTGCATGTGTCTGTCCAGTTTTCCTAGCACCATTTATTGAAGAGACTGGATTTACCCCATTATATATCTTTGCCTCCTTTGTCATGGATTAATTGACCATATAAGTAAGGATTTATTTCTGGGCTCTCTCTATATATATCTATATCTATATCTATATATCTCCTTTATTCTGATACCATACTGCTTTCATTATTGTAGCTTTGTAGTACAATTTGAAATCCAGGAGCATGATACCTCCCACTTTCTTCTTTCTCAAGATTGCTGTGGCTATTTAGAATATTTTGCGGTTCCATATAAATTTTACAATTATTTGTTCTAGTTCTGAGAATAACATTGGTATTTTAATAGGGATTGCACTGAGTCTTTACATTGCTTTAGGTAGTAAGGACATCTTAACAATATATATGTATATATGTTTTTTTTTTCATCTTAACAATATTAATCACCCCAATTCATGAGCATAGTATATCCTTTCATTTATTTGTATCCTCTTCAATTTTTTTCATCTTATGGCTTTCAGAGTACAAGTCTTTCACCTCTTTGGTTAAATTTATTCCTAGGTATTTTATGCTTTTTGATGCATTTGTAAATGGGATTGTTTTCTTAATTTTTCTTTCTGGTAGTTTATTATTGGTGTATAAAAATGCAACCAATTTCTGAATATTAGTTTTGTATCCTGCTACTTTACTGAATTCATTTATTAGTTCTAATGGCTTTTTTTAATGGCATCTTTAGGGTTTTCTATATATAATATCATGTCATCTGCAAATAATGAGTTTTACTTCTTCCTTTCCTATTTGTACGCCTTTTGTTTCTTTTTCTTGTCTATTTGCTGTGACTAGGACTTCCAATACTATGTTGAATAGAAGTGGTAAGAATGGGCATACTTTGTCTTGTTCCTGATCCTAGAGGAAAAGCTTTCAGCTTTTCAACATTGAGTATGTTAGCTGTGGGTTTGTCATACATAGCCTTTATTATGTTGAGATATGTTCCTTCTATACCTACTTTGTTGAAAGTTTTTATCATAAAAAGATGTTGAATTTTGTCAAATTGTTTTTCTACATCTATTGAGACAATAATATGATTTTTCTTTCTCATTTTGTTAATGTGATGTATCACACTGATTGAGCTACAGACATTGAACTATCCTTGCATCCCTGAGATAAATTACATTTGGTCATCTATATATATAAAAGCCTAAGCAACTGTTTGACTGTTCAACCAGTAGCTATGATATGCACTGACAACCAGGGGGCAGACACTCAACACAGACAAGCATGGAAACATGGAATAGACTGATGAATCTCAGAGGGAAGGGGGGAGAGGAGAGGGTGGGTAGAGATTAACCAAAGTTCTTATATGCATACTAGAGGCCTGGTGCATGGATTCATGCACTGGTGGGGTCCCTCAGCCTGACCTGCACCCTCTCACAATCTGGGACCCCTCAAGGGATGTCGGACTGCTGGTTTCGGCCTGATCCGTGCAGACCAGGCCGAGGGACCCCACCGGTGCACGAATCTGTGCACCAGGCCTCTAGTGTTATATAATGCTTTTAAATGCATGTTGAATCCAGTTTTGCTACTATTTTGTTGAGGAATTTTTGCATCTATGTTCATCAAGGATATCATCCAGTAAGCCATCTTTATTCTTGGGCCCCTGACTCAGCACATTATGAGGTATGTAGACATTCTAGTAAGATACCTTTGCCAGCTCTCAAGTTATTGCCTCCCAGCTCCCAATTCACTATTTATTGCCTGCACTGCTAAAATGAAGATGGGCCCTTTAAATGTTTTCCTTTGTCAATTGACAAAATGTTATGCTTTTTCAGTAGGAGTTGCTAGAGAGACATTGAAGGAAAAAGTTGTTTTCCTTCCTGGTTCCTTTGTGTCTTGCAGCAGGCTCCTGCAATGCAAGTAGCTTTTCTGGCAACCAGCAATACATGTTTTCTCCACAACTGTGCTTCTGCAGCACATGATGGCAAGCAGTACACACACAGCAGCCAGCAGCTTCCCTTGCCACCCCACCTAGGTAGATTTGTAGTGGAATACCTCCAGGAAGACACCTGCCTTTCAACAGTATTTTTTTTTTAAAGCAGGGAAAATTTCCAGCAAGTTTCCCTAACAGCACCAGAGAGACTTCTCTGGTATTCAGTGACTCACATCTCACACCCACTTCAACAAGGTCTGGTTCTCAGCCTAGAGGGATTGAGGGACTCTTCTGTGATTACTGTATCTCAGCCCTCGGGGTAGTGGTAGCTCCTTATAGCTGCTCATCCTATATTACTTAGAGTTTTCTTTATTTCTTACTATGCATTCCCTCATTAGTCTAA
The DNA here is from genome assembly GCF_000147115.1 of Myotis lucifugus. Taxonomy (NCBI): domain Eukaryota; kingdom Metazoa; phylum Chordata; class Mammalia; order Chiroptera; family Vespertilionidae; genus Myotis; species Myotis lucifugus. Next base: position 10,657,177 of record NW_005871053.1, read on the forward strand.
GCCTCTGTTATAATTAATAATTCTTTATATTAAACTTCCTCTGTTCAAATTACTGTGTGGTTTCTGCCTCCTTACTTCTCATCAGCTTTCCATCAGGAAATAGCATATTTCCCTGGAAAATCAGATCTTTTTACCTTATGAAGAAATAAGTGGGGATATTAGGGGCAATAAAATTAGCTAGAGCACCACTAACCTCAGAATCACCCAATATCAGTGGGTCAACTACCACACACAATCTGATGTCTACACAGATTTAGATCCCATCCAGGTAAGGCAGATGTGTCTCTCTTTACAAGTGAATACAACCTCAGACAAAAAAAAAAAAAATCCACCTTGTCACAGCAATGTCATTAGCCAGAGAGATAGCCATAGACGTGTGAAATCCATTATAGCCTTCACAGCCCATGTGGGCATCTCTAATTTGGAATGCCATCTGCTGAGCTTTTCCAAAACTGTACTCGACAGGTAATTCTTTCTGTGAGGAATGCATTCAACTGACATGCAACTATTTGGTTCCTCTCAACAGGAATGAAAGGGGACATATATATCCCACACTGATATCCTCCTTTTATGGTTTTTTTCTGTACTATACAATTTAGCCCTTATGTATATGTATTCTGATTCTTTAATTTTTACCTTTTAAAATGTTTCTTCTTGTTATAAAGATTACAATTTTCTAAGAGGCAACACAGTAGGGAAAGTTTGCTCTCTGGTCTCAGAATCATAGTTTAAAGTATTGGTTCTCCCGCTTACTGTCATTTTAACTTTGGGCAACTTATTTAACTTCTGAGTCTCAGTTCATCCTATACACAATGTGGACAATTGCATGTCCTGTCTCAGTGGGATCATTCACTTTTATGAAACTTTTTAATCTATACGTTGACACATTTAAATTACACTGATCTTAAACCACATAGTGATTTTAGCTGGAAGGGAATATTATTTTTTGATTCTCAATGCTAGGTTCTCGGTGGAAAGCAGTTGACTCTTCATTTCTTCTTCATGATTTCACAGAAGAGTAAAGAGGATTCTGGACTGTTCCAATTCATCAACATTGACAATAGAGTTGACAGAGAACCTCTTCCTACTATAAACACATAGAAATGCTGGGTAAGATATTACTGAATCATTTTTAAATGGATTAATGAATTTTAAAAATGTAAGAGAAATAAAACAATTCTGGAAATGAAGCCAAAACTTCAAAGCCAGAGTAATAAGATCTGGAAGTTGCCATTTGCTCAGGTTAAGACCAGGATATTGGCCCTGGATTATGGATGCCATGTGGCTCCCATTTTTCCTTAGAGTTGAAATCCACTAGCCTATCAGGGTCAACGGAAGTGGTCCTGTCCTCTGGCAGAACAGAGTGCTACGGTATCCAAAAGGGATGGCACCAAAAAGGAAGGGTGAGTTCTAGGGTGGCCAGAACTAAACAAAATTCTGACAGCTGGATTCTCGGTGAAACCCAGCTCTCCTGGCAATGTGCTGAATAAATGAATGAAAGTCAGGAAAGCTCTGACCTCTGGCTAATGAAGACAGACAGGTATCCATCATCCTGCACCCGGGCAGTATGGAGGTGTGATGCCAGGTGGTAGGGATCAGACTAATGCTGTGAGTGAACTATCAGATTTCCAAGTCTTTCTTTTTGAAGTTTGACAGTGTGGATTTTTTTGCAGCAAGAATACCCCCGAGAGTCATGGACAATTCAGGAGGAAGTCCTTACAGGGGAGATCCTGGAAAAGAAGATTGAGAACTTCAGTAAATTATTAGAAGAATGAAAGGTATAAGACCATATTGTTCTTTAAGCTGGAAAAGTGTGTCTTACAGATAACATAGATGCCTTGTCAGCTCAAGAATCTACCACTGTGTGAAACTTCCTTCCATATTTTATACTTAACTTCCCAAGTGGATCTAATGCCCACATCAGGTGTCCGTTTCTGGTCTAAGCGGCTGGGACCCCAGGAGGAGGGAGACCAAAAAGCAGAGGTGAATAGGCAGGCATTGACAGAAAGCTCAATGTTGACATAAGCAAAGAGAAAGGCAATTTTGCTGAGAAGAACACAGATTTTGAGCCAGAAAGATATGAGTTTAAATGCTGGAGCAGTCACCTATGATCTGAATCACCTCAGGAAAATTCATCTATCTGAGCCTCAACTCCCCCATTGGTAAATTGGGTATAATAATACCAACCTAATAAAAGAGTTGTGAATATTAAATAAGATAAAGCTATAAAATGCCTCATACAGTTCTTAGCACATAGCCTATTCTCAGGAAAAAGTCAATGAGTCAATGGTATTTTTAACTCTATTAACAAGTGTTAGGTGTTCTTCCAAAGAGCTTCACATTCTCCATGATATTGGTCTCTGAGCTGTAAATGGGTTGAGATTCTTTGGGAAAATGTACTAGTATATTGGGAAGAAATTTCATTTGTATTCCATTTCTGGCTCAATTACTAAGTCATAGAGATTAGAGCAGGGAGAACTATATTTTTCTGGCTGTTTGTCCCATCAGAATGGGTGCATTAGTCAGAACTCTTATGGTTGCAAATAAAAGAAATCCAACAGCTTAAAACAAAACAACAACAAAAAGGAATTTGCTTCTTCATGGAAATTAAAAAGTCCAGTGTATGGTGGCTTATTTGGATCCAGGTACACAAAAGATGAAGCCAGGCATCTCTTGCTTCTGCTTTCTTCTGTATTGTCAACAAGCTCTCCTAAAATAATAGCAAAGGTTCCAAATGCAACTTCAGGCTTACATTCCATCCTTTGGAAGGAAAGTATCTCTTAATAATTCCAGTGCAAAACTGAAGGAAAACTCTCATTGGCCCAAGTTGGGTGACATGCTTATCTCTGAATCAATCATGAGGGCAGGAGATTCAGTATTCTGATGGACCAGGTTTGGGTCATGTATTCATCACGAGGCCTGGGGATGGATGTGGGGGCCAGCTCTACCTAAAGCACATGGATAAGGGTAGGGAGCCTCAAAGTATTATGGGGACATTTTTACTAAAAGAAAGAGGATGGTAATGTGTTACTGGAAAGAAAAGCAGACAAACAGTTGTGAGAGAGAGATTAAAGCAAAATGACTACCCTCTTTTTTTGCTGCTCTAAAATAATTATATATCTACCTCATGGTGGCCACTGGTAATCTTATTTGAAAGAAATTATGTAAATCTGACTAATAATGTATTCTTGGATGATAAAAATGAAGCCGACCACATGAAGATTAATTTATCAGGAGCTGCAAATAAATTACTTTATGGAAGGGCAGTTTTACTTTCATCTGGATGAGTTTTGTGTGCCTGACCACTACCCTGACCAGCTCATCCTATAACAAAGGAAATTGCCATCTGTCCCTTTGCTTGTATAAAATATTTCTGGAGGTGGCTTGCCAACTTCAGCCAGAATGACAGAACTAATGAGTTTTTAGCTACCATATGCACGGAGTATAATAATAGCAGGTTCTAGGCAAATGTTGTCTACTTGCTTCTGGGAGTGCTTTCCCTCCATGATAGGAGCAGATGCCCAAGGCTCTATTAAGAATTCTGTTTTCTTCATAAATCTGTACAGTAACATAGAGTCCTCATATTCTAGTGAAGTGATTTTTATATGGAAAGCATGATGCTTGTTAACCCGTTTCTCTTCAGTTTTCAACTTCTGTTATATAGAGACTGGCCCTTATTATGTCAGATATAAGTATCAGGTGCCTTTTAGAAAATTTGGGCAGTTTGAGCTTTCCGATAGGTCTTTTGCTCTTTTGATGCCTTACTGATTTATGTGAAAGAAAACAAGATTTTAATTTCCTAATACTTCTTGCTATTTTATGTGAAAATGATTATATATACCTAGCCCAGTGCTTTGTGACTAATTATTCCAACAGTCAGAATAGGTTAGCTTATGTGGTTGTAACAAATGAACCCAAATTTCAATGGTCTATACATTTTCTATAGATTATCATGCAATGGGCTTCCCTGAGGTTCTAGTATGTGGGGTGCCACCATTGGAAATCCTATCTAATAAAGATGGAATATGCAAATTGACCATCACTTCATGATAAAGATGGAGGTGCTCACAGCCAATAAGGAGGGAATATGCAAATTGACGCAACAAAGATGGCAGTGGCTGGGCTGGGATGCTCTGGGCCTCGGGGCAGTGTGCGAAGGCAGAAGGCAGCTCCGGGCCAGAGTGAAGGTGGTGCTGGCAGCCAGGGGAAGGAAGTCCTATTCTTTTTTTTTTTTTTTTAAATATATTTTATTGATTTTTTACAGAGAGGAAGGGAGAGAGATAGAGAGTTAGAAACATCGATGAGAGAGAAACATCGGTCAGCTGCCTCCTGCACACCCCCTACTGGGGATGTGCCCGCAACCAAGGTACATGCCCTTGACCAGAATCGAACCTGGGACCCTTCAGTCCGCAGGCCGATGCTCTATCCACTGAGCCAAACCGGCTTCGGCGGAAGTCCTATTCTTGCATGAGTCTTTGTGCATCGGGCCTCTAGTTTATAAATATTCACCTGAGACTATAGTATAGGGGTTGGGTGGGTGAGTATCTTAAAAGTTTATAAGTGAGAATGTGTTTTAAAATATATTTTCATTGATTTCAGTGAGGAAGGGAAAGGAAGATAGAACCATCAATGATGAGAATCATTGATCAGCTGACTCCTGTACACCCCCTATTTGGGAATTGAGCCCATAACCCAGGCATGTACCCTGACTGGGAATCGAACTGTGACCTCCTGGTTCATAGATGGATGTTCAACCACTGAACCATGCTGGCTGGGCTAGGGTGCTTTTTTTAAAAAAAAAATATATCTTTATTGATTTCGGAGAGGAAGGGAGAGGGAAAGAGAGATAGAAACATCAATGATGAGAGAGAATCATTGATTGGCTGCCTCCTGCCCATCCCTCACTGGGGATAAAGCCCGCAACCCAGGCATGTGCCCTTGGCTGAAATCGAACCTGGGACCCTTCAGTCCGCAGGCTGACGCTCTGTCCACTGAGCCAAACCAGCTAGGGCCTAGGGTGCTTTTTAAAAAACAAAACAAAAAAAAACTAGTACCAGAAAACCTGACCCTGTCCACTGACAGTGCCCAGAAGTAACTAAAGCTCAGTAGCAATGAACACACCTGGTGCCCCGATTTTGGTTTTTACATTTCATTTCTCAATCATGAAAGAAGTCAGGACTCCTTGGAGAAATGGCTGATTCTGGATTTGGGTCAGAGAAAGATCATTTCAGAAAATAAGGAAGCATTAAGAACATGTGTATCCACTGAACAATTGATGGACATTTGGATTATTTCCACTTTCTGGCTATTGTCAATAAGAATGTATGAGAGCAGCTGCCACAGCAACACAAGGAGCCAGACACAAAAAGAGGGGCTGTCTGTGGGGCGAGGTGGGGGTTTCCCATGTCAGATGACGCTTGGAGGACCAGCACCACCTCTTCCTCATCTTCATCCTCCAACCAGCAAACTGAGAAAGAAACAAACACCCCCAAGAACAGAGTGAATGAGTAAGAGGATTCGGAAGGAACTGGCAGATTCCACTTTAGATCCGCCAGCTAACTGCAGTGCTAGTCCAAAGGCGATAACATCTATGAATGGAGATCAACCATCCTGGAGCCGCCAGCATCCGTGTATGAGGGTGGTGTATTCTTCCTCGATACCACTTTTACACCGGAGCACCCCTTCAATCTTCCAAAGGTTACATTTCAGACAAGAATCTATCACTGGAATAACAGTCAAGGAGTTATTGGCTTGGACATACTGAAAGATAATTGGAGTCCAGCACTAAGCATTTCTAAAGCTCTCCATTCTACCTGCTCACTTCTTACAGACTGTAATCCTGCCGATCTCTAGGTGAGAAGTATTGCCACTCAGTATATGATCAACAGAGCAGAACATGACAGAATGGCCGAACAGTGGACCAAGAGATACGCTACACAAATTGGGTTTTCACAATTCTTACATTATTTGTCTGTCACAGAGAGATTTTGAAGGAGTGAGGGAGGGTGGGAGTTGGTAGAGAGTAGGGTATTTCTGTAACAGACATTATTCAGTCTTATTTCCTAAGATTTTGTTGTAACGTAAGGTATGTTGCTATGGTAGACAGAATTGGTATTAGCAACATTGAAAATTGTCATTAGTTCTGCCATGTAAGTTGAAATGTAGCACAGAGAATAGACCTTTGGATTCGGTTGCTTGTAGTCTGTAAATTTAAAACAGCTTAATTTTGTACAGGTTGCACACATGGCCTTTTATGTGAAGTCCTTCCAAAGCTACATACTTTTTTGCTTAAAAAAAATTGAAACTTCTTTTCCCTTCTTGGAAAGGAACAATGATATTTAACCGTTTTTAGAGACTGTCATCTCATATATATTAAATGGACATGTGTCTATAAGACCATACAGGAAATGAGTAATTATGTATTTTATTTTATATGACAATATGCTTTATTGTGAAAAGATTAGAGGTTAGAATCAGGACCTGTGAAAACCTGTAGTAAAATACCTTAAGCTGTTAACTGTAATGTGTGGGATAGGAGTTGTTCAGTGGATTGGTTATATGATGCCGACTACTTAAGTCTACATTTGTTACTATGCTAATAAACAGTATTAAACCAACAAAAGAGAATGTATGAATATCCATGTACAAGTTTTTCATGGATATGTTTTCAATTCTCTTGGGCATATAACCAAGAGTGGAAAGCCTGCGTCACAGTAACTCTGTTTAACTTTTTAAAGAACTGCCAGACCCTTTCCTAAAGCAGCTGCACCATTTTACATTCCTAGTAGCAATGTACAGAGGGTCCAATGTCTCCACATCCTCTCCAATACTTGCTATCTTTCTCTTATTTTTTCTTACAGCCTTCCTAGTGGGTGTAAAATGGTATCTCGTTGTGGCTTTGATTTGCATTTTCTTAATGACTGATGATGTTACGCATTTTTATTGTGCTTATTGGCCATTTGTATATCTTCTTTGGATAAATGTCTGTTCAGATCCTTTGCCCATTTTTACATGGGCTAGTTTTCTTTACACTTTGAGTTGTAAGAAGTTTTGGGGTTTTTTTTGTATATTCTGCATACAAGACCTTTATTAGATATATGATTTGCAAACATTTTCTCCCAATTGTGGGTTGTTTTCACGTCCTTAATAGTTTCCTTTGAAACATGAAAGTTTGAATTTTGATGAAGTCCAATTTATCTTTTTTTTTTCTTGTGTCGCTTGTGCTTTTGGTGTCATGTTTAACTCTTGCATATAGGCCTTTGATTCATTTTGAACTGATTTTTGTATAAAGTGAGTTAGAGGTCCAAATTCATTCTTTTGCATGTGAATACTCAGTTATCCCAGAATCATCTGTTGAAAAGACTAAACTTTGCTGAAAATAAATTGACTGTAAGTGTTTATTTCTGGATTCTCAATTCTATTCCATTGATATATATGTCTATCCTTATGCTAGCTCCACGCTGTCTTAACTACTGTAGCTTTGTACTAAGTTTTGAAATTGAGAAATGTGAACTTCAAATTGTGTTCTTTTTTCAAGGTTGCTTTGACTCTTCTGGATTCCTTGCATTTCCATATGAATTTTAGGATTGTCTTATGAAAGTCTGCAAACAGAAGAAAAAAGAAAAAAAAAGAAAGAGAAAGCATAAAAACAAACCAGTAGGGCCCTGGCTGGCGTGACTCAGTAGTTAGAACATTAGCTGGAGCACTAAAGGGTTGTGGGTTTGATTCCTGCTCAAGGGCACGTACCTGGGTTGTAGGTTTCATCCCAGGCTCTAGTCAGGGTGCCAGCAGGAGGTGACCAATCAATGTGTCTCTCTCATATCGGTGTTTCTCTCTCTGACTCTGTCTCTCTCTCACTCCTTCCCTCCCGTTGCTCCCTTCCACTCTCTCTAAAAATCAATGGAAAAAATATCCTCAAGTGAAGATTAACAACAACAACAACAAAAGTGGGATTTTAATAGGGATTGTATTGCATTCGTAGATCCATTTGGGGAAGACTTCAGATTCATGAATATGGGATATCTTTCCATTTATTTAGTAGTTCACTGTGGTTGAAGAATAAGATTTAATGATTAGTCAGGAAGTGCAAAGTTTTGCTTAATTATAAATTTACCCTGAAATCTAGAAGGCTTGATATCACATAGGTTTATTTCTAATTCGTGATACATGTCCAGAAAATTGACTGGGGGTAAGGCTCCAACATAGTCATTCAAGGATCCGGGCTACATCATCTATACAATAAAAGCCTGAGTGACTGGATGACCGGGCGATTGGGTGACTGGATGACCGGACAACTGGATGACCGGCCGGTAGCTATGATGCGCACTGACCACCAGGGGGCAGATGCTCAACACAGGAGGTGCCCCCCTGATGGTCAGTGCGCTCCCGCAGCAGAAGCTCTGCTCAGCTGACAGATGGGCGCCAGATGCTGGGCTCACAGCTGGTGAGCGCAGTTGTGACAGCATAAGCCTTTCCCTCAGGCACTCGCTCTGTGCACCTGAGCAGGTGCAGCGGGGCCAGGATGAGCAGGAGCCCAGCCCAGGCTTGGGCTCCTCCCTGGCCACCTGCTGCTTCATGCACTACTTCGTGCTGTGCAGGATTGACGCAGACAGCGGGCTGGAGCCCAACGAGCTGGTGGGTAAGGCCGGGCTGCGGCAGCGCAGAGGTCAGGCCGAGGGACCCCACCAGTGCATGAATCCATGCACCAGGCCTCTAGTGTAGAATATATGGCTTCTAGGTCATCAAGACAAAAGCAGAGAAACCTGAAGGGCTATGCACCAGGTCTTTCTTTCTTTCTTTCTTTCTTTCTTTCTTTCTTTCTTTCTTTCTTTCTTTCTTTCTTTCTTTCTTTCTTTCTTTCTTTCTTCCTTTCTTTCTTTCTTTCTTTCTTCCTTTCTTTCATTCATTTCAGAAAAGAAGGGAGAGATAGAAACATCAATGAGAGAGAATCATTGATCAGCTGCCTCCTGCACACCCCACACTGGGGATCGAGCCCACAACCTGGGCATGTGCCTGGACTGGGAATTGAACCACAACCTCCTCGTTCATAGGTCAATGCTCAAACACCGAGCCACTCTGGCAGGGCCATGCACCATATTTTAAAAGCTTCAGTCAGAAGTGAAACATGTATATCTTGCTAACAGCAATTGGGCAGACTAGTCACCTGACCCTGACTAACTGTAGTGGGCCTAAGAAAGTCAGGGAGCGCATGGATATTTAGTGAGCAATAAATGTCTGCTATGAACTGAATTGTCTTCCCTCCAAATTCATATGTTGATGCCATAAGTACCAATGCAACTGCATTTAGAGATACTGTTTTTAAGGAGATAATTAATATAGTAAAAATGGTGGGGCCCTAAACTGATAGTGCTGATGTCCTCCTCCTCTCTCTCTCTCTCTCTCTCTCTCTCTCTCTCTCTCTCTCTCTCTCTCTCTGTGTGTGTGTGTGTGTGTGTGTGTGTGTGTGTGTGTGTGTGTGTGTGTAGAGGAAAGTCCTTCACAGGGAGAAGGCTACAAGTCAAGAAAGGAGGCCTCATGAGACACCAACCATGTTCGGACCTTGATCTTGGACTCCCAGCCTCCAGAACTATGAGAAAATGATTTCTGTTGTTTAAGCCACTCAGTCTGTGGCATCTTGTTATAGCAGCCTGAGCTGACTAATGTCTAAGCCACATAGAGGGTGAAAGAATAGAAAAATAGATTGCGCCATATTGTAGAATGTTTTACATTAATCTATACTTAATCATTAAACAGTAGTAATCTTTGGATTTTTTTAGCAGCTAATAGAGCAGTACATCATCTTTCCTCCAAGGGGTTTGTAAGGTTCAGGATAGAAGTGGATTGTCCTCACACACACATACATAGGTGCTTTATGTTTGATTTACACAGATTATGGAAGTCATAAGCAGAGCACCAGAGGCTTTTATTCTTTTTCAGTCTGTCCTGCCTTCAAATCTGGCTCTTTTTTCATCCTCTTGTTCCTTTATGTCCTTCTAGCGTGCTTTCCTAGAGGAAAAGTGGGACACTATTGCTAGAGGAAAGGAAAATGAATACTGGGTAAGCAATAACGACTGACACTAATTGCATCCCTCAGTATAAGAAGAGGCAAGGTAACTACAATAGCACGACACCTCTCTCCTCTCTGCTCCCTGGGATGCAGAAAGCCGCGTGCCACTCCAGTCCATTTCTTATTCTCAGAGATTCATATTGTATAAGCTCCAGGTATTTGCTGTAAAATTTAAAAATATATATAATTTGACAGTGCAGGCAGGCAGTTTAGCACAGAAGCTTCTCCATTAAGTTAAGAGAGGACCCTGTGCAGAGAAGGGTGAGAGGTTTTTTATTTTTTTTACCTTTTTGAGCCCTGTTAGCCACTAGGAGCTCTTCTTAGCCCTCAGGGTCCACAAAGTACTACTCGCCAATGGCGGAGCAGAGAGGAGAGGAGGCAGTGCCAATACTTTATGTACATATAAGACAAACAGATAAAATGGGGGAACTTTTGCAACACTGCCAACAAAATCCAGCACGGCTGGCCTGAAGGGAAAAAAAAAAAAAGACCTGCATGGCCACCCTAATGCCTGAGCATGGCTGGTATGAAAACACCATGACCAAGAAAAAACAAAACAAGACAAAACAAAAATAAAAATATATATAATTTTACTTAAATGCATGGGTAGAAAGAAGGGGATTTTTTTTTAAGTGTAGGGTTTTTTTGGAGGTGGGGGACTTGGTCTCCCCTCCCATAATTGCTATCTGTGTTGCAAATTACCCCACCATTTACTGACTTAAAACAACAATAAACATTTATTATCTTTCATAATTTTTGTGGGTGGGAGAGCCTGGCTGGGTGATGGGCAGTTCTGAGGATGCAGTCGTTATTTAAGATTTATCTGGGGCTCAAGGATCTGCTTCCAAGGTGGCGCATTCACATGTTGGCAAGTTGGTGCTGGTGGTTGGTGGGAGACCTCCGTCTTTTTGTGTGTGGACCTCTCCACAGGGCTGGTTGAGTGTCCTCACATGATGGCTGGCTTCCCTCAGAGCAATCTATCCAAGAGAGCAAGGCAGAAACTACCATGCCCTTTCTGACTTAGCCTGGAAATCACACACTGTAATTTCTGCCGTATTATATTTGGTCACATAGACAGCTCTCATTCAGTGTAGGAATAGCCTATAAAAAGGTGTGAATATTAGGAGGCAAGAATCATTGAGGCCCATCTTTTCTTTTTTAAAGATTTTTAAATTGATTTTTAGAAAGAGAGGAAGAAAGAGAAACATCCATGTGAGAGCGAAACACCGATCGGCTGACTCCTGCACACACCCCTGCCAGGGATCGAGCTGCAACCCTGGCATGTGCCCTGACCAGGAATCGAACAGGCAACCATTAGGTGCACAGGATGCCCAACCAACTGAGCCGCACCGGCCAGGCCATTGAGGCTCATCTTGAAGGCTGGCTATCATGTTGCCCCTCCCCATGTGTATGATGTAGTATATATCTGTGGTAAGCTGGAAAATGGATCCCCAAAATAGCAGGTCCTAATTCTTGGAACCTGTAAATGTCATTTTATATGGAAAAGGAGTCTTTGCAGATGTGATTGAGTTAAGGAGATGGAAATGGGAATTTTATCCTGGATTACCCAGGGGTGCCCTAAATGCAATCACAGTGTCCTTGTAAGAGAGAAGCAGAGGGAGATTTGGCACACACAGACGAGAAGAAGGCCATGTGACCACAGGGGCAGAGATTGGAGTGTGAGCCACAAGCCCAGGAATGCCAGCATCGGGAATAGCTGAGGAACAGAGTCTCCCTTGGCGACTCCAGGGAGCGCAGCCCTGCCAGCACCTTGATTTTAGCCCAGGGAAGCCAGTGTCAGACTTCTGGCCTTCAGAAGGATAGAATAACTTTAACGGGGAAGGGGGTATTGTTTTTCTCCGTGTTTTTTTTTTTTTTTAATAACTAGAGACTATTTTATTTTACCTTTTATATATCATAGCAATTAGGAGGAAGGCCTTAACAGTCAGATTTCCTGCATTTACATCCCAGTCATTTCCCATCATTAGCTCTTGGGCAAATTGTGGTGCCTCATTTTCCTCGAAAATAGGGCTCACAATAAACCTACCTCAAAAATTTAGCTTTCAAAAAAATTGTAGTAAGATGCATATAACATAAAATTTACCATCTTAACCATTTTTAAAGTGTGTATTTTTTAGTGTTCAATACATTTACATTGTCATACAATCAATCTCCAGAAGTCTTCACTAAATTCTTTAGATATGCATCTCCTCATTCTTCAGCTCTTGGAAACCACCATTCTGCTTTCTATCTCTATGAATTCAACTGCTCTCTGTTGTTTGTGGCAATTCGTTATAGTAACCATAGGAAACTGACACAGTATGCTTCCACCTCCATGTTCATTACAATCTTAAAGATACATAAATATACATAAACAGTTTTATACACACATAGATACACAGGATTTTTTGCCACTGTTTTATAAAAATGAGACTATATTACATATAGGTTTCTTTGCTCTTTTCACTCAACATGTTGAATAAATTTATTTTCAGATAATCATTTCATTCTTTGACTTTGGGCAAACCTCTTAAAAGGTACCCTTATAGCCCTAGCCAGTATGGCTCAGTGCATAGAGCGTCGGCCTGCAGACCAAAGGGTTCGATTCTAGTAAAGGGCACGTACCTTGGTTGCAGGGGCCTCCCCGGCCCAGGCTCTGGTCAGGGCTCGTGCAGGAGGCAATCAATCGATGTGTTTCTCTGACATCGATGTTTCTCTCTGTCTTTCCCTCTTTCTTCCACTCTCCCTAAAAACCAATGAAAAAATATCCTCGGTCGAGGATTAACAACAGCAAAAGTGCCCTTAGAGGCTTCAATAAATACTAATGCCTAGAACATGTTCAGAGTGCTTTTTCTACAGTTGGACGGTGATGCCCCTCAGTTATCCAAGCCCTCAAGATCAGATGTGGGGATTGTACTTCTCCCTCCTGACATCTGTTTTTCATACCTTTCTCCATTCATTAGCATCTCCATCAGACAGAGGCAAGAAAATGAAAAAGAGGTAAAGCATTACTCAAAAATAGAGACCAATAGGACAAAAACCAATTCTTTTTTAAAAATAATTCTTTATTATTGCAAGTATTACATATGTCCCCCTTTTTTTCCCATTGATCCCTTCCAGCCCACCCCCACCTCCCGCCCCAGGCTCTCACTGCCCCATTGTCTGTGTCCATGGGCCATGCAAGGTCCTTGGTTGATTACCTCCCACTCACCACCCTCCTTCCCACCCTCCCCCCCACCCCCGCCTTCCCGCTGAGATTTTGCACTACAGAAATCAATTCTTAACACAGTTATTTTTCCTTGTGTAAGGGATGTTGAAAGAAAGTTTAGTGGCTAATACTACTTAAGTCATCTGGATTTGAGAGAGGGAATGTTAGTGTCTATTCTTGATTTTTAAGACTTTTGTCCCAGGTTTAGATAATCCTGGCAAAGAGTAAGTAGTCCTTTAATAAATATTGGAAGAATTTACTCAATCAACAAACATTCACTAAGCACCCACAATATACTGGAATCATGCAGTCTCTGAATGAATGAACAACTCAGATTTTTGCTTCTTGCCCTACCAAGTAGGCCTGCTATTCTACAGCATTGCCATTGGAAGTTAGAAGGGAGAAGTGAGAGAAAATAAATGTATCAGTTCTGTATTGGTTTCCTAGGGCCACCATACCAAAGTACCACAAACTAGGTGGCTTAAAATAAAAAGTTTATTGTCTCATAGTTCCTGTGGTTAGAAGTCTGAAATCAAGCAAGACCACACTTCCTCTGAAACCTGTAAGGGAATCCTTCCTTGCCTTTTCCTGGCTTCTGACGGTCTGTTGGCAATCTTTGACATGCCTTGGCTTGCAGATGCATATCTCTGATATCTACCTTTCTATGTGGCATTATCTCTGTGTCTGTCTCCACATGGCTATCTTCTCATAAGGATACCAGTCATATTGGATTAAGGGCCCACCCTACACCAGTATAACCTCATCTTTTTAAAAAAAAAAAATAAATTTACTTATTTATTTTAGAGAGAGAGGGAGAAAAAGATCGATGTGAGAGCAAAACATTGATTAGCTGCCTCCTGCATGCCACCTACCGGGGATTGAGCCTGCAACCCAGGCATATGCCCTGAACAGGAATTGAACCAGCAACCTTTCAGCACATGGGACTGTTATAGGTGGCAGGAATGGCACGAGGTGTTAGAGTGGTAGAATCAGACCGGACTTGGGTTCAGCAACCTTGGTATGTGAGTTCTGGCTAGGAAAGAATTCAGAGACAAGACTCAAACTATAAGAAAACATCCTATATAATAAAAGAGAAACATGTAAATTGGCCATCCCTCTGCTACACTCACCAGCCAATCAGGAGTGAGCATGCAAATTAACCCAACAAAGATGGTGGGTTAATTTGCATACACAGGCACCAAGCAGAGAGCAGAGTGGGAGAGCCAGCAGCTTGGGGGGACGTGGTTTCCTCGGTCGCTCCCCCCAAATCGCCGGGTGGAGAGCAGAGCGGGAGAGCTGACGGAGAGTGGAGCGGCTTGGGGAACTTGGCTCCCCAAGCCGCCAAACGGAGAGCAGAGAGGGAGAGCTGGTGACTTGGAGGACTTGGCACAGTGGGAGGCCATGGGATGGAGACAGAGCAGGAAGGGAAAACCAAGAGCACCAGGAGCACCAGGAATTCTGGGAATAGTAGTTCTGGTGGCAGCCCCAGGACTGGAAGTGGAAGCCCAGAGTGCGGGAGCACCAGGAATGCTGGGAATCATAGTTCTGGTGGCAGACGGATCTCCTAGACTAGTGGTTCTCAACCTTGGCTGCACATTAGAATCACCTGGGAATCTTTTTAAAATCCTGATTTCTGGGCCTCATCCTCCGGAAATTCTGTTTTTTTGTTACTAATGTTGTGGCCCTACCCCATAACAAAGAAACAGAATTTCTGGAGGATGAGGCCCAGAAATCATGATTTTAAAAAGATTCCCGCCAGAACCCGTTTGGCTCAGTGGATAGAGCGTCGGCCTGCGGACTGAAAGGTCCCAGGTTCGATTCCGGTCGAGGGCATGTACCTGGGTTGTGGGCTCATCCCCAGTAGGGGGTGTGCAGGAGGCAGCTGGTCAATGTTTCTCTCTCATCGATGTTTCTAACTCTCTATCCCTCTCCCTTCCTCTCTGTAAAAAAATCAATAAAATATATTTAAAAAAAAAAAAGATTCCCAAGCCCTAGCCAGTTTGGCTCACTGGATAGAGCGTTGGCCTGGGGACTGGGGGGTCCCAGGTTCGATTCCATTCAAGGGCATGTACCTTGGTTGCAAGCACATCCCCAGTAGGGGGTGTGCAGGAGGCAGCTGATCGATGCTTCTCTCTCATCGATGTTTCTAACTCTCTATCCCTCTCCCTTCCTCTCTAAAAAATCAATAAAATATATTTTTAAGGAAAGGATTCCCAGGTGATTCTAATGTGCAGCCAAGGTTGAGGACCACTGTCTTAATAGAATATTCAGCAGCTTTCCAGGTGTGTCCTTTCAGGGTCTAGGTCTCCACTGATTGATTAGTCTGTTCCAGGGCAGGGGGTCATTATCCAATGTAGCTGGTCCTGATGTCAGCCATGGGATCACTGGTCTGGTTTGTTGCTTTTCTGGGCCTGGAGCTAAATGTTATCTCTAGGGAGGAAAGGTCAGGGGTTCCAAACCGCATGACCAGTGATATGCTTGGAGAGGAAAGGTCATCCTGGGGGTGAGGTCCTTCCCTACAATTGTCCTTTGCTAGGCACCTGGGGCTTTCCAGCCTGGTGACCTTCTGCACCTGGCCCATCATCCTTGCTCTGCTCATGTCTGTCTAACTGCCTACAATAGGATGATGCTCAACCAACTGAGCCTCACTGGTTCATCTTAACTAATTACACAATGGTCACATTCTGGAGTACTGGGGGTTATCTTTTGGTGGTGGTGGTGGTGGGGGGGGGGGGCAATTTAATCCATAACAGGTTCTGATTGTCAGTGATTTAATAAGACATTTGAAGTATGGATTTTATTAATCTAGAACAGTGGTTCTCAACCTTCTGGCCCTTTAAATACAGTTCCTCATGTTGTGACCCAACCATAAAATTATTTTCGTTGCTACTTCATAACTGTAATGTTGCTACTGTTATGAATCGTAATGTAAATATCTGATATGCAGGATGGTCTTAGGCGACCCCTGTGAAAGGGTCGTTCAACCGCCAAAGGGGTCTCGACCCACAGGTTGAGAACCGCTGATCTAGAAGGTTGTTCTCCATTAAAAAAAAAAAAGAGGCAGCATAGAATGCACTCTGAAGCCAATGTTGATCTGAATCCTATCTTTCTTTACCTCTTAATAATTAAGAGGTGTGACCATGGGCAAATTAATTCTTTGTGCTTCAGTCTCTCTGTCTATAAAATGGAATTCATAACAGTATTTATGGGACTATTGTAAGGATTATATGAATTAATACCAGGATAGTCCTTATAATAATGACTGGCACATAGAGAACTTTGTATGTTAACAGCTCTTTTCATTAAAAAAATGAGTAGCCATGAGTGGATGTTTCTTATTAATTAACTAGAGGCTCAGTGCATGAAATTCGTGCACTGGAATGGGGTTCCTCAGCCAGGCCTGCACCCTCTCACAGTCCAGGACACCTCGGGGGATGTCCGACTGCTGGCTTAGGCCCACTCCTTGGAAAGCAGGCCTAAGCTGGCAGTCGGACATCCCTCTCACAGTCCAGGAACCCTCGCTCCTTACCGCCCGCCACCTGCTCACTGCTCCTTACCGCTTGGCTCACTGCACTTTAGCACTGCAGCGGAGGCAGGAGAGGCTCCCGCCACCGCCATTGTGCTTGACAGCTGTGAGCCCGGCTTCTGGCTGAGTGGCACTCCCCCTGTGGAAGCGCACTGACCACCAGGGGGCAGCTCCTGTGTTTCAAGTGACCTGTCATTCTGGTCATCCACCATAACAGTCACTTAGGCTTTTATTGTATAGATTCCCCTGAGAAAGGTGTAGTGATAGGTACGTTGTAAAAAAGCTTGGAGGAATAAGTATCCCACTGTGTGAGTGCACCAATAAGAGCCTCCTTCTAAACAAAGCTGGGCCTGAGTGATGGCTGCTGCCCAATGCACTTCCCACTTTGCTGAAGTGGCCTCTCTTGGCATCTGGTAGACCATAAAGCCAACAGACTTCCAAAACCTCAAGGAATATTTCTTCTTTCTTTTGGACAGTCAGTCTCTGCAGAACAATTGATTGAAATATGTTCACAGAAAATACATCACTACTGCCCGGCCACAGTAGCTCAGTGGTTGAGTGAGGACCTATGAACCAAAAGGTCATGGTTCAATTTCTGGTCAGGGCATGTGCCAGGGTTGCATTACAGCTCGATCCCCAGTAAGAGGTGTGTAGGAGGCAGCCAATCAATGATTCTTTGTCCTCATTGATGTTTCTCTCTCTCTCTCCCGTTCCCTTCCTCTCTAAAATCAATAAAAATATGTTTTTTTTAAAAAAGAAGAAAATACATCACTACTAGGAAAGCCTATGTATATAATTTAAATGTTTTTGGTTCTTTTTGGATTTCAACTTAAAATGGCCTCTGGGCTCCATCAGAGAAAAGCCAAGGCACCACCATGATGCCTGTCTTGGACAATATTAAAAGCAAATTTCAGCATTTGCTGGGCCTGAAATCACCTCCCTCCAACCTCAGAAGAGCCAGAATGTAGATTTGATTTCCTTAGAGAGATCTCCAAGGGAAAGAGGAGATTCTCATCCCCTCTGTCAAGACGGAGAGGAGCGCTGCATTCTGTATTCATGCATGAAATGAACACAGTTGCCATCCTTGGTTCCTATGATACTGAGTGTTAGAGTCATTAGGTAAGTGGGGTGGAAGGGATGCTGACAAGAATTGAAAAAAGATATGATTGCAGAGGGGGTCAGGCTTCAATTGTTGAATCAAGACCCATTGTCTTGCCTCACTCAAACGTCATGGAATTTTTAGCTGAAAGGCCCTCGAGGGGTTGCTAATTCAGTTAAACCAAAGGGTAGAAAGTAATTTATTACAAATAATGAAAATGCAGTTTGTGAATGATTGACTGATTGATTGGTGGATTATTAAATTCTAGTGGATTCAAAGTTCTTATCCTACAATGGTTGTCAAAGTATGGTTCCAGGACCACCACTCCCAGCAGCAACATCATTTGAGAACTTAACAGAAATGCACATTTTCAAGTCCCACCCAAGACCTACTGAATCTGGGTGGGGCCTGGTAACCTGTGATTAATAAGCACTGGCGGCTATTCTGATGCCCACTCCAGTTTGAGAACTACTGTTTAAATCACATTAATGTAACTTAACTGGCATTCAGGTGTGCTTTATCAAGGGAGAGTGGAAGGGGTGAAGTGGTATACAACTAGTGCTCAGAACGGAATGCAGAGAGCTGTGAGCTTGTGCACATGTCATTCTTGGGTGCTCCCCAAGAATGACAACTAGAATGGGGTTTTATATAGGGGAGAGAGGTCCAGCACAACTCTGAGAACAACAAGGACAAGTGGAGGTTTATAGCCAAAGCACAGGGTAAGGATGAGTGTATAGCAAGTACTAGGATGAAACATCAAGGCTAAAGAGATTCTTGCTAGACCTACTCAAGCCAGGGTAATAAGATATTGAGGGTGGGGAATGAGAAATTTGATCAGATATCAAGGGTTGGGGATATTTCTGCTAAACTGACCCAGCAGGATTCTTGCTAAAACTTGAAGGACAGAGTCCAAGGTCAAGGCCTTGAGGGTTTAGCAGGGGTGGGGAACCTTTTTTCTGCCAAGGGTCATTTGAATATTTATAACATTACTAGAGGCCCAGTGCACGAAATTCATGCACTGGTAGGGTCCCTAGTGGCTGCTGGCTGCCAGCCGGGTACTCCTTCCCTTTCCCTGGCCGACCCCACCCCCTGGTCGAACTCCTGGTCGAGGGGACAATTTGCTTGCTATGCTTTTATTATATAGGATTCTTGGGCCATACAAAATTTTCAACTTAAAAATTAGCCTGTTTAAATAAATAAATAAATAAATAAATAAATAAATAAATAAATAAAATTAGCCTGTTATATTTGGTCAAATATTTTTTTTTAAATATATTTTATTGACTTTCCACAGAGAGGAAGGGAGAGAGATAGAGAGTCAGAAACATCGATGAGAGAGAAACATCGATCAGCTGCCTCCTGCACATCCCCCATGTGCCCGCAACCCAGGTACATGCCCCCAACCGGAATCGAACCCGGGACCCCCCAGTCCGCAGGCCGACGCTCCATCCACCGAGCCAAACCGGCTCTGGCTTGGTCAAATATTTAACTAACTCACCCCTAATGCCTTGTCAGGGCCAGACCAAATGATTTCCCTGGGCCATATGGCCTTATACAGCCCGAGGGGCCGGACATTCCCCACCCCTGGTTAGAGTTTGGTCAAGGAGAAAGTCTTTGTTACCTTTTAGGATAAAAGGTGAACAACTGATCTCTCTTAACACCATTTTACAGATGAGGAACCTGAGGTAGGAGGGGTTATAGGACTTACCCACCTGACATGGTCACTAAAAGGCAGTGCAGGTCCCAGTTTGCCCAGAGACCATCAGTTCAACAAGTTCTAAAACTACACACCACTGTCTGGAAGAGGATGTTGGCTGCTAGAGGTGGGATCCAGGCTCCTTCTCAAGAGAGACCTGGCCCAGTGCAGAACTCTGTAGTCTTGCAGAGCTCAGACGCGACATTCACCTATTAGCAAAACCTGAAAAGATGAACATTTTTTAAAAAGCAATTTTTAAAAAAAGTTTAGAAAGTAGCATCTACTATGGCCCTAATTCCATAAAAGAAATGACGTTTACTCCAGAATAAAACCTTAAAGATAAAGCACCGATTTTTACTGTGTGCTTTCTTATTTCCCCACAGAGTAGTAAAACTTTGCGAACAAACGCTCATATGAGGTTCGCAGGAACAAAGCCTCATAAGAGGCTCAAATGCTCTGCTTTAGACCCCTGACCGACTAGCAGGGGCCCTGATTGCCTGCCTCACCCTGCCATGTGCCATCACCGAGTAGGCATTTGATGAATGCTTTTTGGTGATAAAAATGATGAGAACGGAATGGATTTATAATATTTATTACAGTTTGGAAACGACATGCTAGGGGTACAGAGGACCTAAATTGCTTTTCCAAGGTCACATAACCAGTTATGAAAGGAGCTGGTGCTGGAATTTAAATCTTCTATCTCCTTGTTCAGAATCCTTCTCCCTGAGGCCACACTGACTTTGATAAAGGAAGTCTAATAGGATGTCTCCTATTTGCTTGGGGGAATATATTAACCAGGCAAGAAAGATATGACGAAGTCGAACGCCAGGGACTTATTACAAGATAAAGCAGTATCAACCCAAGAGATCTCAGGAAACTCAGGAATGTTAGGTTCAAGTGGCAAAAAGAGCATGAGGAGGAATGGCGTTTGGGGGAAGGAACCAGGAATGTTTCTCTGTGATAAGGCATAACCGCTGGAGTGGCCAGGCTGCATTTATGCTGATGCTCATCAATTTCCTGAGTCCCAAACTGGCGACACTTGTTAGACAGGTTTTAAACTGGGAGAACAGGTAGAAGGAGCATCCACTTAATTCTGATATCCCGGGATATATGTATTTCTGATGTCGAATACTGGACTGAGAGGGTTCAGTGGAAAATAGCATTGCAAAATTAAACTTGGTGTGTTCATCAGTGAAGTACCCTTGTATATTACATCTCTGGTATATTAAAATATGGGGTAACCACTCTGTGGCATCTGAGATGAGTTTAAGCAAGAAAAGGAAGAGGAAGTACATTTGCCATGACAAACGGTTTGAAATAACCTGTGGTAAAAATGAAAAAGCTTCCTACAACCAAAATCTGTTCTAGAAAGCGAGCCAGGTAAGTAATAAAACACTTGTTTAAATTTTTGTTGCATGAAAGGTTCTACAGCAATATGTCCTGTGTTACAAATACTGACAACTGTATAGGATTCAAGTTCTCTGAACTGTTGAGCACTTCTTCGTTTCTAAGACGGTAACAAGGGCAGGAAGTAGAGAAATTAACCATAGTAAGGTTTTCGTGTGCCCAAAGGAGTTTGCTGCAAAGATCAAATGAGATTAAGTAGCGGTGTCTTTAGAAGTGCCTTCTGGGCCGGCTGCTCATCACTGCTCTTCCTGGTACACCCAGCTGTATATACCTGATGGGTAAAGTCACCCTCAGCTTCTGGGATGTATTCAGATTCAAATGCAGCTTCCCTTTTTCTGCAACTACGTCCTCTGAGTTCCCAGCTTCCCTCTTTACATTTCATGGCATTCACAATAAATTAACCTTGCCCTAATAAAATCAGCCGACAAGTTCTCCCTTGTAAAGCATCCTAGTTTAGTCACTAGATGGTTCAGATATGAGGATGTTGCAATACAATGCAAAAATCGTCAGTTCAAAAGTATTCCTGACCTTCAAGACTGGGTGTTTCTTTGCTTGTTCATTTGTTTTGCTTTTTTTTCTCCACAGAGAAATTGTTTTCATTTACTGTGGTGCTCAGCTCATTAGATGTGCTTATTATGGAGATTGTCTGATTATTTCTGGGATTGAAATATTGCCTGCCCCATATATTTGCCTAGGTGTTCCCTGGGAGAACAGGTGTTCAAGCTGGGAAAGCAGCAGCGACAGTGAGGCCTGAGGGGTGGCAGGAGGAGGAATGGTGGGAGCAGCCCAGCCAGGACTGTTACACACGCAGGGAGCAATACTGACCATGAGGTGTGGGTGGCATTATAGCCTTATTCCTCCTTCAGGGGGGCTCTATAAATACACACGTTAGTCACCACACTCCAGCTCAGCTTTATTAATCTAAGAATAACCAGTCAGTTCACTGATCATGGCAGTGTAATGACACTCAAATTCAGAACAGTATTGCAACTTTTTAAAAAAATATGTTTTTATTGATGTTTTAGAGCAAGAGGAAGGGAAAGGGAGAGAGAGATAGATGAGAGAAACATCATCAATCAGCTGCCTCTTGCACGCCCCCTACTGGGGATCGAGCCCAAAACCCAGGCATGTGCCTGGACTGGGAATCAAACCAGTGACCTCCTGGTTCATGGGTTGACACTCAACCACTGAGCCACACCAGCCAGGCAGTAATATAAATTTTTAATATAAGGAAAATGTAAATAAATGCAGATTAGGGTATAGTACCATATTTTGACTTAACTAACTAGCTAGAAGTAGGTATGAAACGAGCATTCTCTTACATCACTAGTGGGTACAAGCTACTAAAATTTTTCAGAATGTAGGACTATAGGTATTGGTTTCCTGGGGCTGTCATAACAAAGTACCACAGACCAGGTAGCTTAAACAAAAGAAATTTATTTTCTCACAATTCTAGAGGCTAGAAGTCAAAGATCAAGGTATCGGCAGCATTGGTTTCTTCTGAAGCCTCTCTCCATGGCCTGTAGCTGACCATCTTCTTTCTGTGTCTTCACATGGTCTTCCCTTTGTACAAATCTGTGTTCCAATTTCCTCATTTTATATGGACACCAGTCATAGTGGATTGGGGTCCACTCTAATGACCTCATTTTAGAATTAATTATGTTTTTAAAGACACTATCTACAAATACAGTCACATTCTGAGGCATGGGGATTAGGAGTCAAAAAATAGACTTAAAAATGGACACTTCACTGAGCCATTCTACATTTAAGAAGCCACACTAGAGATGTAAATATAATTCCTCAAATTATAGTATCATATATTACTTTCTTATAATCTGCTTTTCTTATTTGTTATATGCCGGAAGCTGGTCCATCCTTGCTGCTTGACATAGTCACTGCAGGGAAGAAACATCTGCACAGCATATGTTTCAAGGGACCTGGCGTATATGGCATACTGTTCTTAATATGTTTGCTCCCCTTCTTGGCGTTATGTGTTTTAACCAAGGTCACCTCTCTGAGAAAGGTTGTTTCCCCAGGTAGGGATTTTTCCCTGAAGTTAGGGAGGGAATAAAACCCCTTAACTAAGTGCCAGGCAGGTAGTTAATCACTTTAACTACGAACAATCATGCTTAAGCTACATAATCTTTACTCCCTGGAATAGAGATAAGAAACGCCCTAACCTTTGGAATATAAATTGATAGGATTAAAATCAACTGGTATAAATACAGATGTAACAAGACAATAACACACAGAACCTGGCTGGAGATCCTGGCTAGACCCTGGCTAGAGAACCTGGCTAGGCTGCTGATCAACTGAACGCTATCTCCGTGTCATTCCTTCTTCGCCGACTCCGTCCACACCTTGGGGAACCCCTGGACCTGCTGGGGTTGGACCCCAACAGTTATATATTTTGAACATTTTTAATCTATGTATTTAAACACCTACAGCATCAATTTACTTACTATCTAGTAGGCTATCATGCAGAAACATCATAATTTAATAATACTCCTGTTTTTAATGTAATTTTTGAATAAGATATATATTTGTACAGTTCAGAAATCAAAAGTTTATAAAGGTAAACCCAGAAGTCTTGCTGCCATCCTGCCCCTTTCCTCATCAGTAACCTCTTTTATTGGTATGCTTTCAGTGTTTTCAAATACAAGCTAATGCAAATATACATTCTTATTTCCCCCTGCTTTCTTATACAAAAGGGAACATACTATTTACACTGCTCTGTACCTTACTTTTTTTTTTTAACTTAATATATTTCTGGAGCTTTTCCATTATCACTACAAGAGTATCCTCATTCTCCCCTACAGCCACAAAATATACAATTGTGTGGATCAACCATAGTTAATTTCACCAGTGTCCTCTATATAAGGTTGTTTCTCATCTTTTTTCTATTACAAACAGAGAGGCAAAGAATAAACTTATACATGTTATTTCCTACAAGTACAGGTGTATTGCTAAGATAACTCAGGATTGGGATTGCTGAGTCAAAATGCATTTGTACTTTTTTTTTTTTTTTGCATTTATACTTTTGCTAGACACTCCTGCACAGGGGCTGCGCTGTTTTGTAGTCAACCAGCAGTGGACAGTGACTCATTCTTTACAGCTTCCCCAGTAGGATGAGTTGCAAACTTTTAGATGTTTATCAATACCAAAGGCCTCATTTTTGAACATTTAAGTTATTTCTGCTTTTGCTACACTTAGCAACACTTAGACTAATATCCTCATAATTATACCTTTGCTCATATTTTCATTATTTCCTTAAAATAAATTTCTCAGAGTTGATTATGTTGTTCCAGGAGTACTTGCCTTCTTAGGGCTTTTAATCTGTTCTCCCTTTTGGGGGGTTCATAAAGTCTCATGGGCTTCTAAAGGAGAGGAGCACTCCCCACTCCTGTATTGTAATTAATGCTCTAAGCTAATTGTTAATACACAAAACGGAGAAAATCCGTTTTCCTTAAGCATTAAACATTGATTCTAAACTTGTTAATTAAAATATTTTTCAGTGATTTAAAATTTAGTCATAAATTTAATATAATCTGAAGGATTATTTAGAATATTAAAATGTCAAACCGCAGTGATAGAAACTTACACTTACTACTGGTATTTTAAAATAGCAATATCAGGCCCAGCCGGCATGGCTCAGTGGTTGAGCATCGACTTATGAACCTAGAGGTCACAGTTTGATTCCTGGTCTGGGCACATGCCTGGGTTGCCCGCTCAATCATGCAGGAGGCAGCCAGCCGATGAATGATTCTCTCTCATCATTGATGTTTCTATGTATCGCTCCCTCTCCCTTCCTCTCTGAAATCATTGAAAATATGATTAAAAAAATAAAATAGCAACATCATGAGTTCAATTCATTGAAAAAATTCTCTGGATCTATGACACTAAGGGTTTCTTCAACCTCAACAACACCAGAACCTCACTACCTGCAGCTGATGCAGAAGGCTACTGTTGACCCTGAAGCCAGCCTCTTAGTTCTTTCACTCTCTTGAGAGTGAATGGACTTTTTAAGTGGTATTATGTCAACTCTCAAAAATATCTTACTTTATTCTTCAGCATTTAAAAATTTTCTTTAATGAGGTTTTACTTTCTTGTTTTATACATCTGGTAGCATTGCTTCTTTTCCACTGTCTTTCCAGTTGCCTGTTTTTCTTTTGCACTAAAATAAGGCCGTGCTCCTTCCCATCCTGAGAACACTATCCTGGTGTTCTCCCTTGTGAGTTTTCTATCTGTTTTTATTTCACGGAAAATTGGCAGGTGACCCTCCCTGGTGAACTCTGCTGCACTTAGAACAAACAACTCTTTTTCTTGGCCTATCAGCCTATCACACTGAAGTGCATACATCACTTTGTGTATTCCAATTTTTAGTAAATGCATTCCTTTTATAAAATACTAAAGGCCCAGTGCACAAAAATTTGTGCACTCAGGGGGGGGGGGTCCCCTCAGCCTGGCCTGCGCCCATTTGCAGTCCAGGACCCCTTGGGGGATGTCCACCTGTTGACTTAGGCCCACTCCCCGGGGGGATCAGGCCTAAGCTTGCAGTCAGACATCCTTCTGGCAGCCAGGGAGCCCTCGGGGGATGTCCGACTAAAGGCTTAGGCCCCCAAGGGATCTGTGATGAAGAAGCTGGGGTGACAGAGGAGCCACGCAGTCCCGCCCCACTACCCCGGGTCGGGTCGCACATGGGATGCCCGGATGGCGGCCGGGTGGGCCAGCCGACCGCTGCTGCACCACCCGGCCACCCCGAGTCAGGTCGCACATGGGACACCTGCCGCCCCGGGTCACAGATAGCAGGCCCAGATGGCGGCAGGGCAGGAGGGATGGCGCTGTCCCTCCCTGCCTGCAGTATGCAAATTAGCCACCATCTTTGTTGGCGGTTAATTTGCATATCGTGCTGATTGGCCTATGGGAGGCTTAGCGAAGGTACAGTCAATTACCATGTTTGTCTATTATTAGATAGGATTACCTGTATGCTTGTTCTTATACCTTTAAATTTTAATTACAAAGAAAAGAAAGAAGACTGCCTCAAACCAGATTAGAGAGTCTGGGCTGCCCATTTAGTTGATCTGTAGTTGTATTTTCTAAGGGATCCAGACTTAAATCATCAGTCATCAGAATACCTCTCTCTACCATGCCCCCTTTTAAAAAATAAACTTGTTTTTATTATTTTTATTTTAAAATATTTTGGGGAGGTCACCTCCTTTTTTTTCTTGATTGATTAAGGTATTACATGTGTGTCCTTATCACCCCATTGCCCCCTGCCTCCTGATAAACTTGTTTTTAGAACAGTTTTAGGTTCACAGCAAAATTGAGCAGAAAGTATGGAGAGTTCCCACCTACCCTCTGTCCCCCACACGTGCACAACCTCCCCCACTATCAACATCCCCTCCACCAGAGTGGTACATGTGTTACAATTGATGAATCTACACTGACACATCGTTGTCACCCAAAGTCCTTAGTTCACATCAGGGTTCACTCTTGGTGCTGTACATTCTGTGGGCGTGGACAAATTTATAACAGCATGTATCCACCACTTTAGTGTCATACAGAGTAGTTTCACTGCCCTAAGAATCCTGCGTTCTGTCTATTCATCCCTCCCTCCCACCTAGCTGCTGGCAACCACTGGTCTTTTTAGTCTGCACAGTTTTGCCTTTTCCAGGATGTCATGTAACTGGAATCATACAGTATGTAGCCTTTCATGCTGACTTCTTTCACATAGGAACATGCACTTAAGGCTCCTCCATGTTTTTTAATAGCTTGATGGCTCATTTCTTTTTAGCACTGAATAATTTTCCATTCTCTGGAAGTAACACAGTTTACTTATTCAGTCACCTACTGAAGGACATCTTGGTTGCTTCCAAGTTTGGGAAATTATAAATAAAGCTGGTTTAACATCTGTGTGCTAACTTTTGTATGGGCATACACTTTGAATTTCTTTGAACAACTACCAATTGCTGGATCATATTGTAAGAGTACGTTAAGTTTTGTAAGACACTGCCAAACTGTGTTCTAAAGTGGCTATACACTTTGTATTTCTATCAGCAATAAATGGCAGTTCCTATTGTTCTGCATCTCTGTCAGCATTTGGAGTTGTCAGTGTTCTGGATTTGACCATTGTAATGGATGTGTTGTGATACTAGGGACTTCCTATTGAATTGTTGTATCTATGGCCCGGTTGTCCTCTCAAAGGCTCTGAAGTGAAGCCAGGCGGGGTTAGTGTCCATAATGCTGCCCTTACCAAATAGTGGCTTCCTAATAGTGATTTCAAAGAATGTTCCATCATAACGGATGATGAAATATTGCATGTATATCTGTAAACAACGAGATGGCAATGAAATCAATTAATTAATGAGCATTGATAAAGTGAATTTAAAATTAACCACAAACTTACTCTATGAATGTAAAAGTTTTTGTGATGAAATTAGGGTGAGGAAGACAGTATAAATGGGGTTGAGTAACCCTGGCATGATTTTGTGGGCTAGCCTAGAAAACAAATCTAAAAGATATACATGCATGCCCTAATTATTAGCCTAATATAACACTACTGCTAAGAGAGATTCTTCAAGTAGCAAACAACTTAATTACAAATGACCTTTGGGAAAACAATCCTTTCATTATTTTGAAAAATGAATTTTGGGTACATGGTCCTTTCATTAAAAATCTACTGGATGACAATAAAGATTTTAAAAAATCTACTGGATGGACAGGACTTGATTTTTAAAAATAATTTATATTACATGTTACCAAAAAAAGGTGGTTCTGGTTATGAGAGAGCCATGCTTTTTTCATTTTAATCTGTTAAATAAAACACCTAAATGCAGAAATATACTATAAATTCACTTCAAAGTTGATCAATAGGTAAATCGGAGAGACCGTACATTATAATTAGTAAAGAACTGAAACAAGCAAACATTTTCTTTTGTAGATTGGGGGATAATTTATTAGGGTCAGATTTTTCTGATCATGCAGGATTATAAAGGCCATTTGTAATAAGTCTTATCCTTTAGTCCAGGGGTCCTCAAACTACGGCCTGCGGGCCACATGCAAATACAAATATTGTATTTGTTCCCATTTTTTTGTTTGTTTGTTTGTTTTTTAATATATTTTATTGATTTTTTACAGAGAGGAAAGGAGAGGGACAGAGAGCCAGAAACATCAATGAGAGAGAAACATCGATCAGCTGCCTCCTGCACACTCCCCACTGGGGATGTGCCTGCAACCAAGGTACATGCCCTTGACTGGAATCAAACCCGGGACCCTTGAGTCCGCAGGCTGACGCTCTATCCACTGAGCCAAACCGGTTAGGGCCCATTTTGTTTTTTTTACTTCAAAATAAGATATGTGCAGTGTGCATAGGAATTTGTTCATAGTTTTTTCTTAAACTATAGTCCGGCCCTCCAATGGTCTGAGGGACAGTGAACTGGCCCCCTGTTTAAAAAGTTTGAGGACCCCTGCTAGTCAATTAGACCTATTTTCTAATGCATCTTTGGATACTGGTCTAACTTCCCATTCTCATCACTGCCAACGCAACCACCAGCTCTACCCAGCTCAGCTACTCTCACAACCTGCTATTTGAATAGTTATAGTAGCCCTTTTATACATCCTATCCAAACCCACTCCAGTCTTACACTTCAGCATATTCATGCTAGAATTTTTATTATAGTTTTAAAAGTGCTATTTTTTTAAATACATTTTATTGATTTTTTACAGAGAGGAAGGGAGAGAGATAGAGTCAGAAACATCGATGAGAGAGAAACATCGATCAGCTGCCTCCTGCACATCTCCTACTGGGAATGTGCCCGCAACCCAGGTACATGCCCTTGACCGGAATCGAACCTGGGACCTTTCAGTCCGCAGGCTGACGCTCTATCCACTGAGCCAAACCGGTTTCGGCAAAAGTGCTATTTTTATATTGAAAATTACTCTACTCATCCATAAGGTGCAAATATTTTACATAATTTTTGCAATTGAGATATTGGGGCTATGTTGATCCATTGCTATTTCTTAAATGGTGCCTCTGAGCAGAAAAGTTTCATGCTTTAATTAATCGGGCTGACACATTTATAGCACATTAATTGAACTTATGCATTTATATCACACATTAAATATACCCATCAAATACATTTATAATATTTTCCAGTTGACCAGTCCACATCCTTTGTCTTTTACTTTTTTCTCTGTACTTGTTTTCCCCGGTAACTATAGAACATAAACATACTTTAAAAAATTTACTGATTGATTTGAGATAAAGAGAAAGAGAGAGAGAGAGAGAGAGAGAGAGAGAGAGAGAGAGAGAGAGAGAAGCATCTATTTGTTGTTCCACTTATTTATGATTCATTGGTTGCTTTTCGTACGTACCCTGAACCCACAACCTTGGCATATCAGGACAATGCTCTAACCAACTGAGCTACCTAGCCATGGCATGAATAGTTTTCTTAAGTAAATGCTTGGACTTAAGCTATGGTTAAGAGGAGAAAGACCATCTCCCCTATTCACGTTGCTTACACAACATTTATTAAACATCTGCTCTGGGCCAGGCAGCATGCTGGATACAAAAATGAGCACATTTTATCTATTCTATCCACAAGAAACTTTGGTACAGTACTTCTCAGATCTTAGTATTCTTGAGAGTCATGTGAGGGGATTCGTTAAAATGCAGATTCTGGAGTTTTCAGCTACCACAATTTAAACAGTTCGGGGGGGGGGTCCCAGGAGTCTGCATTTGAGTAAGTCCTCCCAGTGATTCTGATGCAGATGGTCCATTAATAACACTTTCAAAACACCACATTAAATTCTATTCAATGTCTTATATTTGTGCCTGTTGTTCTGTACTATTATCATGACGTTAAAAAGTGTTATTTAAAGGAAAATGTTATTTAACCAGTTTCCTTTTCCACAAATGTGTTTTTTTTCTCTACCATTTTAAAATAAGAAATCTTCTCATATTCAGAGGTGACCAGTTAAGTATAAGAAGATTTAGACCGAGTATGAGTACTTTGTTAAACACCTAGAGCCCGGCCAGTGTGACTCAGTGGCTGAGCATCAACCATGAAACAGGAGGTCACGGTTCACTTCCCGGTAGGACACATGCCGAGTTGTAGGCTTGATCTCAGGGTGGGGAGGAGGGACATGCAGGAGGCAGCAGATCGATGATTCTCTCTCATCACTGATGTTTCTATCTTTCTATTCCTCTTCCTTCCTCTCTGAAATCAATTATATATATGTATTTTTTTAACCTAGAAATTTATCATATATCTTCCTTAATTTTTCTACCATTAAACCATAAAACCAAATGCCTTATAACACTATTACAACAATGTTATCACTTTGTAAGAGTTCAGATTTCAGCGTTTACTACTCTGAGTCTGCTGTTTCTTCACTGACACTTTTCCTGCAAGTAAGGTCTCCTGCTTCCAGGAGAAAAGGAACATTTACTTTTTCTAGTCCAACTAAAGGCCCAAATTATGATTTACTTGCGATGCAGATTTTAGTCATATGCCCACTACTTTGTTTTTTGTCGTTGTTTTTAAATATATTTTTAATGATTTCAGAGAGGAAAGGAGAGGGAGAAAGAGATAGAAACATCAATGATGAGAGAGAATCATTGATCAGCTGCCTCCTGCATGCCCCACTGGGGATCGAGCGCGAAACCCAGGCATGTGCCTGACCGGGAATCAAACTGTGACCTCCTGGTTCATAGGTCTAAGTTCAACCACTGAGCCATGCTGGCCGGACATATGCCCACTACTTTGAAAGAGACTATCAAAATAAGTTTTAACAAAGCAAAATATTAAATAAACTCACAAGTAGGTTTTTAGAGCCCTAATCATGCAGGTTCTCACTGATGCTTATGTTTGATTAGGCAGAGTCCCCCACCCAGGCCCAGTTTTGAACTTTCCCTTCTGACTCATTGTGAAGTCTCTCTTACAGCCAGGCTGATAATGGCCTCCAGTCTCCTTCTTTCACTGCATACCTATTTTTGCATTTTAACTGCACGCTTGCTTAAACTTTTTGAAGGGATGCTCTAGCTCACCCTACAGAGGGGAAATCCATCTCCCCTCCCCCATTTTCTCTGCAACCTCTGTCAATGCAGCTGAGGGGAGATTCACACTGTTACCTCCACCCTCCACACACACACACACACTTAAAGTGACAGTTACTTGGCTGCCATATATGATATATGATTATATCCATCTATTTATCTATGGCATATGTATATTGATATTTTGAGAGCATTTTTTAAATCCCTGTGGATTTGCTGTTTTCTTAAAAGCAGGAGACAAAAAGGGAAACAAAGAGCAGGAGACAATTATCCATATTACAGGTAAATAAAATGAAGCAGTCCCACCACATCTCTCTTAAAACAGCTCTGATGCCTTTGCACTTGCTGGAATCTCAGCAGAAAATCATACAATAGCCATCAATTTTTGGTGTTTATCCAACCAAAAAGAGATCTAAGAAGACAGAATCTTACAAAATGAACAGTGTGGATCATCTAGGGATAATTTCAGGAGCAAAAGGTGAGGATATATGTAATTATTGCCCCCTGGAAAATGGAATGTATTTAGCTCTCGAGCCTTCCCAGGTACTGTTTTCTTCTTGGTGTCTGACATCTTGTTGGGATAAGGGTGTTTGGGGTTGCTAAGAGTGTTTCATGTCTTTAATGTTGAGAGCTAGAAAAATTTGACTAGTGCAGTCTTTACTGACAGCAAATACAAGAAAATGCATCTCAGGGAAATTTTGCTGCTGACTCCAACTTGCCAGACGCAAACATTCTGCATTTTGAATGCATGAGGGAAGGGGTGTGTTAGAAAAGGAGCTGAGAATGAGCAGAATAGTGATCCATGTAGTGGTTGCCAAGGACCTTGAGTTTCAATCCCCCTTTTTATTTTCTAATATTTAAAACAATGTGTTTTGTTCTCTTAATGGGAAAAAGTACAATGGCTTTTTACTTCTGGTTTTATTCAAATTTTATTTCACTATACTCTTTTTCTCAATCAAAAATTTTACTTTATTCTACAATAAACAATGTGGAACTTAAAGTTACATAATAAATTATCAACTTTGCTCCATGTGTGGAAAAAACAAATCACGGGATTTCTTCAGAATCCTTTACACACCCCTCTTCCCCAGTCAACGTACTTCTGCAAGTCCGGAAGACGAGAGCCCAGGGCCCCACTGCAGGTGGCACAGGGCTGTTGTGTACTGGTCAACCTGCACAGCCAGAGGTGGTGTTCCTGATGGCAGAGCCCTACTGCCCAACACTCCCGAGCATTGTGCAGGTTAACATGAATAGAGACTAAAGAAATACATTTCATCCATCGAGAGCCCCAACATGCCCTCCACGCACTGGCATGTAAGCCATTTGCTTTTAACATAAGAGGCGGAAAAGGTCCAGACATGCCAAGACCAGGGCAACTGCATTATTCAAGCAAAAAATAAACAATAAACCCAAACAAGACATTGAAAGTCACCATGGAGGCATTTTATGTCATTTAAGACAAAAGGGTTTTGGTAAGGTTTATAAAGTCCTCATGGGAGCGATTCCACTCCTCCTAAAGTAGGCCTTTCATTCACTTCCTGTATTGACATGTCTAAGCATGACTACTGGCCTCATACACTTGATTTATTTTAGCATATGGTTGAGCTCACAGATCTTCTTTTCGAGCAAATGTGTGGTTACCAATACTATACAAGTTTATACCTGAGAAGGATGTTTTAAAGAGCAAACTTAAACAAGATCTCTTATAGCAGTCTAAACCTGATTTATTATTAACCATGGAGAATTAGCAGGCTTTACACCTTTATCATTTCACAGATTCTGTAACTAAAAACTACGAAGTGCATATGCTAAAGTATTGTTGATCTATTAGGCAACTGACTCCAAATTTGAGAATAATAGCCTGGAAATATAATCAAGTAACCAATAATATCCTCTCTTTAATAAAGAGGCTCAAGACCCACCCTATGAATGACTAGAATAACAGTCATCAAGATGTTGGAATTTGAAGCATGTACAGATGGTCCCCTAACATTGTCTTAAACTATCTTTAACCTTTTGGCCATGACCTTAAATTCCAGTGTTACAGATTGGTTTCTTTTGTTCCCAAGAGCTCTTTAAAATCCAAAAGCATGCCGAGGCCGGTTTGGCTCAGTGGATAGAGCGTCGGCTTGCGGACTGAAGGGTCCCAGGTTCGATTCCGGTCAAGGGCATGTACCTGGGTTGCGGGCACATCCCCAGTGGGAGATGTGCAGGAGGCGGCTGATCGATGTTTCTCTCTCATCGATGTTTCTAACTCTCTATCTCTCTCTCTCTTCCTCTCTGTAAAAAATCAATAAAATATATTTTAAAAAAAAATAATAAAATCCAAAAGCTTTTTGAAGGCGTGCACTTGTATTATGAAGATAATAATAATAATAATAATGATAATGATAATACATGTTTGTACATCTGTTTAGAGAAAATATTCTCAAAATGTATTCTGTTGTAAAAAGAATTCTATGGTCAAATTATACTGGGAGATCCATAATCAAAGTCAACACACTGTTGCACTTCTCAAAGCTTTGAAGATGCTGGTGTGCATTGGGAATCTTCAGAGGAAATCTCAGTGGCAGCCTTCCCCCAACTGATTATACCAAAGGAGCAGAGATTTGTGATATTGATGTTTCACAGGACACCCTTAGGGAAGTGTGTTGGCCATGCTGCATACACCTCTTGCTATGTCCAGGTAGAAAGACTGCTAATATGGGTCAATGACAAAACGGAGTTGTTGGGTATACAATGGAAACAAGGGGTTTCGTTTTCAGTGGGAAAACTAAGAGAATTTGAAACTCAATTTGTTTTTCTCCTTCCTGTGGCCCTCTGTGGCTGGTGTAGGATGGCTACTAGCTTCATGTAGGAAGGCTAAATGAACTCAGGGTGAGGGTCACTGGAAAGGACATTTCAAATGGGCATCTCTGGCCAACTACCTCTAATTCTGGCTTGAAAGAGAGCAACACTCTCCTTACACTTTTAAATATCTATCTATATAAAAGCCTAAGCGTCCGTCTGACTGTCCGACTGGTAGCTATGATGCGCACTTTCCACCAGGGGGCAGATGCTCAACGCAGGAGCTGCCATGATGCACACTGGCAGGCACCACGGACCTGGCACCAACAAAGCAACACTTGGCTTCCCCCAAGTGGGACACAGGCCCTGCCACCACCC
The DNA here is from genome assembly GCF_000147115.1 of Myotis lucifugus. Taxonomy (NCBI): domain Eukaryota; kingdom Metazoa; phylum Chordata; class Mammalia; order Chiroptera; family Vespertilionidae; genus Myotis; species Myotis lucifugus. The sequence continues at coordinate 10,691,401 of NW_005871053.1, forward strand.
TGGAGTGACAGCCCTAATGACGTCACATAGCAACGCCTGGCTTTCTCTCCCTAGCAACTAGCCTCCTTGGAGTTTCTTTAGCCCAGGAACATGACTTGCTTTATAGTGAGGTGCAAACATTTTACACTTTAACCAAATGTCTGTGAAGTGTTTTCCCATGCCTCATCTCATTTGATCCTCACAGAAGTCCTGGAGTAGGTAGATAGGAGACTCGGTAGAATCCTATTTTCTTTTCATTTAGCTGGAAAATGGAGATTTAGAAAGTTTAGAAATTTGACCCGACCAAAAAGAAGTAAGAAATAGTGGAACTTAAAATGACTTTAGGTTTTCTCACTGTGCAGAATATAGTCAAGCACTGCTGCAGTTAAATATTTTACCCTTTGTTCTCCCCGTGTGATCTACAATAATAACCTGCTTCGTGTTGATATTTACTGCTGTGTTGCTGACAATTACCTGAAAGAGAAGTTGGGGTGCTTCACTGGGCTGGAAAAAGTTTAGCTAAATCAGAAAGCAGGTCTAATTAAGTAAATTTATTCTACATATATAAAAGGCTAAGTTGACTCGCGCATGTGCAATACATATAAAGCTCTCACTGGCACCAACCACACGCATGTGTTTTGATAGAGAAAGGGCGAATAGCAATATTAAAATATTTCTTCTAATTAATTTCCTTTCAATGTGCACGAATCTGTGCACCGGGTCACTAGTGTATATATATATATATATATATATATATATATATATATATATATTCTTATTGATTTCAGAGAGGAAGAGAGAGGGAGAGAGAGATAGAAACATCAATGATGGGAGAGAATCATTGGTCTGCTACTTTCTGCAATTCCCACACTGGGGATTGAACCTGCAACCTGGGCATATGCCATGAATGGGAATCTAACTGTGACCTCCTGGTTCATAGGTCGATGCTCAACCACTGAGCCATGCAGGTTGGGCTCTCCTTACACTTTCTTCTCTAATAGATGTAAAGATAAATCTGGAAGGCCTTAGAGATTGCTTCTTATTAGGGAATTCATTGGGTTCCAAAGCCTAAGGGCAGGTCCTGGTTGTTTGGAGCTTGAAAGTCACACAATTTGGAGGTAGGGGGAACTTGTTAATAGGAACAAAAGTGACTATAAAAAATGAGAAAAGGAATCACAAAATATTAGATTTTAAAAGTGGACATACCCCACAAACATCGCAAAATCCAGAAAAACAGCATAAGTTTGATTAACTGCCTGACATACCTCTATATTTTAAAAACATTTTTTTGCTGTGTGCTTGTTGTTTGCCTCTTCACATGAAGGTTTCAAATTTCAAAATAACATTTCCTTTAACAAGTTTGAATTTTTTAATTGACAATTTAGAAAAGTTTCTTTCAGCATCTTATTGGAAATGTCATGTAAAACTTTAGAATTACTGTGAGATTTTGGGAAGTTTTTACCTAGTTTATTTTATATATGAGATTTCAGAGTATTTCAAGTTTTCTTGTCAGTGACTAACATAAAGAAACTACTCTGAGTTGAAAACACACATTAAACAGTTAGTTGGTTACCAACGTGTTATCATAGCTTATTGATGAATGAGATTTATGTTGAACCCTGTACCTTCTTCACATCATGGTGCCAGATGAGTTATGACAGTGGACAGCAGGAATATTTCAGTGGCTGACAATAATTCCACTGCGAACTTCCATAATATACCCCACAAAATCTAAATGCATCCTCAAAACTCAGCTTCCACTTGGCTTGATCTCTCAAAACCCATGGCCACACCAACAACATTCACCTTTTGTTATGAGGTTGGCAAAGTCAGAGTTAAAAAGAACAGTGGTATTATTAATTGCAATTAAAATATCTTAATTGGCCTGGCTGGCATGGCTCAGTGGTTGAATCTCGACCTATGAGCCAGGAGGTCACAGTTCGATTCCCGGGTGGGGCATATGCCCCAGTTTTGGGCTCGATTCCCAGTGGAGGGTATCAGGAGGCGGCTAATCAATGATTCTCTCTCTCTCTCTTTCCTTTCTGAAATCAATAAAAATATATTTAAAAAAATAAAATATCTTAATTGTTCAAGATTTACAAAAGCATATGATCTTGTGAGCATATTTCCAGAACCTCTCCCAGGGCCTCCAAAGAGTCCATATAAGTGAAGGAAGCTGAAGTTTAAGCTTTTTTTTATACGTATTTTTATTGGTTTCAGAGAGAGAAAGGAAGAGAGAGAGAAACATCAATGATGTAAGGGAATCATTGATTCGATGAGAGAGAAACATCGACCAGCTGCCTCCTGCACACCCCCCACTGGGGATGTGCCCGCAACCCAGGTACATGCCTTTGACCGGAATCGAACCTGGGACCTTTCAGTCCGCAGGCCGACGCTCTATCCACTGAGCCAAACCGGTTCTGGCTTAAGCTTTTTTTTATACGTATTTTTATTGGTTTCAGAGAGAGAAAGGAAGAGAGAGAGAAACATCAATGATGTAAGGGAATCATTGATTGGCTGACTCCTGTATGCCCTCTATTGGGGATTGAGCCTGCAATGGAGGTACATGCCCTTGACTGGAATCAAACCCAGGACCCTTCAGTCTGTGGGCCGACATTCCATCCACTGACCAAACTTACTAGGGCATGAAGTTTAAGCTTCTTTAGCAACAGGATAAATCTGCCTCTGAGACTCACACTCTTTTATACCCAGCTCCTTCCAGTTGGATATTTAAGCAGTTTAAAATATATATTATTGATTTTTAGAGAGCGAGAAAGGGAGAGGGAGAGAGAAAAAGAAGCATTGATGTGAGAGGGGAACATCAGTTGGCTGCCTCCTGCATGATCCCCACCCCCACCATGGGAATCAAGGCCACAACCCTGGCATATGCCCTGACCGGGATTTAAACCAGCAACCTTTTGGTGCACTGGACAACACCCAACAAACTGAGCCACATCGGCCAGAGCCTAATTGGATATTTAATACTGCATCAACATAGAACAGTCTACTATGCATGTATCCTCCAGAAACTAAAAGTGTGGTAAAGTGCTGGCAAAAGAGTACTTTTCATAGCTCATAGCTCATCGTGCAGCTTGGGGTAGCTATTTAGGACGAGTTCTGGTCAACAAGACCTGAGAGAAAAGTTGATGAATGAAGTCTTCTGATAAATCTCTTACCAAATTTTTGCTGGCACATGCCTTTTGCCCTTTGCCACTTTCTTCCTGCTTGGCACTCGTGCAATGCTGGAGGTAGAGCAGCCATATTGTGAGCGCAAATGACAACATGAGGGCAAAGATGGAGATGCAGAAAGATAGAAGGTTCCTGCCTGATGTCCCTGTCTACCTTCAGATTTATTGGTACATGACAAAAAATTTTTTTCTTTTTTTGTTTGTTACTTTCTGCTGAATGCAATCGCAAGTTGAAACATTTCCCATGATAGCGATTTTGAAGTAAGGATCCAGGAGACAGAATTTCTTTTGCAACCCTCTGTGGGACTTTGCAATAAAGAATGCAAGTTGTGCCCTAACCGGTTTGGCTCAGTGGATAGAGCATCGGCCTTCGGACTGGGGCGTCCCGGGTTCGATTCCGGTCAAGGGCATGTACCTTGGTTGCGGGCACATTCCCAGTGGGGGGTGTGCAGGAGCCAGCTGATCAATGTTTCTCTCTCATTGATGTTTCTGGCTCTCTGTCCTTCTCCTTTCCTCTCTGTAAAAAATCAATAAAATATATTTAAAAAAAAAAAGAATGCAAGTTGTTTTCATTTTGAAATCAGGAAATATTTAAAGTCTTAAAATTATACTACCTATGTTTGAGTAGATTTTTCAATTTTATTTATATTCCCTCACTAATGCGGTTGCATGGAAATTTCATTTAGGATGTGGTATTGATTTAACATGATTTTCCCTGATTGACTTGTCCTAACATGATTTTCCCTGATTGACTTGTCCTTTGTAAAATGGAGATAATTACTGGTTCCTATTAAACACAAATGATGTAAATGAGTTTGTTTTAAGTTCTTTGTAAGTCATTAGTATGTCATTACTCCTATAAGGTACTTTTGTTGGGCCTTAATGGCATATTAGGATTCTGTAAAATAAGATTTTAAGTGTGTCTAGGATTATTGCTTAAGCTAATGGACTTTGAACTTTTCAGGGTAATACTTTAGAATTTATCTTATTTTTCCTGAGAGCCTATCAGATATTCTTCACATAGATCAGACATAGGGATAAATGAGTTTCTCTTGACCTTTGCACCATGCTTAAGTGCTCCTAATAATTCAGTGATATGTTTTTATATTTAACTAGAGGCCTGGTGCACAAAAATTTGTGCACTTGGGGGGGGGGGGTCCCGCAGCCCAGCCTATGCCCTCTTGCAGCCTGGGACCCCTAGGAGGATGTCCACTTGCTGGCTTAGGCCTGCTCCCTGGGGGATCGGGCCCAAGCTGGCAGTCAGACATCCCTCTGGCAGCTCAGCAGCCCTCAGGGGATGTCCACTTGCCAGCGGGGAGCAGGCCTAAGCTGCAGTCAGACATCCTTAGCACTGCTGAGGAGGTGGGATAGGCTCCCACCACCACCGCTGTATTGGCAGCCGTCAGCCAGGCTTGTGGCCGAGCAGAGCTCCCACTGTGAAAGCGCACTGACCACCAGAGGGCAGCTCCTGCATTGAGCGTCTGCCCCCTGGTGGTCAGTGTGTGTCATAGTGACTAGTGATTCCCAGTCGTTCTGCTGTTAGGGTCAGTTTGCATATTACCCTTTAATTATATAGGATAGAGGCCTGGTGCATGGGTGGGGGCTGGCTGGTTTGCCTGAAGGGTGTCCCGGATCAGGGTGGGGGTCCCGCTTGGGCGCCTGGCCAGCCTGGGTGAGGGCGCTGATGCGCTGTTTGCAGGCTGGTCAAGCTTCCCCACCCCAGTGGGGAC
>NW_005871053.1:10696397-10710363 GCF_000147115.1 Myotis lucifugus
TCGACAACAGAAGCTCCCAGCCTCTCCTTTTTTCTTTTATTCTGGGATTTATTTACCTTCTATAATTGAAACTTTGTAGCCTTGAGAGGAGCTCAGAGCCGGCCAGGGCGGGTGGCAGGGAAGCTTGGCTTCCTCCATTGCCAGGGGCAACCCACTCCTGCTCGCTCCAGCTCTGTGGCCAGGGCTGGCTGAAAGCAGGTATCTGGGTTTATTTACCTTCTATAATTGAAACTTTGTTGCTTTGAGTGGAGCTCAGAGCAGGTGGGAAGCTTGGCTTCCTCCATCATTGGGGCAACGAAGCCTCCTGCTTGCTCCAGCTCCGTGGCTGCCGGCCACCATCTTGGTTGGGTTAATTTGCATATAGTCGCTCTGATTGGCTGGTGGGCGTGGCTTAAGGTGTAGTGAAGGTGCAGTCAATTTGCATGTTTGTCTTTTATTAGTGTAGATGTCCTTCCATGACTTTGCAATCCAGTCCAGGGTTTACAATATGTCATATAATCTCCCCATTGACATGAAGTTTCTTTTTGTTGAAGAATATATCACTGTATTCTTTTATTGGTAAATGATTAGATATCTACTTATAGTAAGTTACTTACTATTCATGTATTCAACACATATTTAATGAGTGCCTATATAGAGCAGATACAGTTCTATGCACTGGGGATGCAGTACAAATAAAGCTGATGAGGTTCTTATTCTTATAAAGTTGACATTCTAGCAGATGCAGACAATACACAATGTTGGTTTATGTTGTTGTTTTAAATATATTTTTATTGATTTCAGAGAGGAAGGTAGAGGGAGAGATAGAAACATCAATGATGAGAGAGAATCATTGATCAGCTGCCTCCTGCACTCTCCCTACTGGGGACTGAGCCTGCAACCCAGGCATGTGCCCTTGACCAGAATCGAAACTGGGACCCTCCAGTCCGCAGGTCAACACTCTATCCACTGAGCCAAACTAGCTAGGGCCACAATGTTGTTTAAAAACTAGAAATGGACTTAGGGAATGGTGGAGAGCTAGTTTTCTAAAAATCACAATTAGAGGAATCCAAAATCCAGCAGCTCAAAAAGTATCTCCCACTTGATTGAAATAGTCTTGTGCCCCTTCTTAAAATTCTCTCTTACCCTCCAACTCATGGCATTGGCACAAACTGTAAATGCTCATTAATAGCTTAGAGTCACGTTTAGAAAGGACTTGTGAAAATATTGTAGACTTTTAATAATTTTTAACTATAGGATGCTAAAACTGGAAGGGAATTTAGAAGTTAATGTAGAAACCATATTATCTGGGAGCCACCTTGATTATCAGTTTGAACAATTAGGAACTTAGGCCCTAAAAGAAGTGGACATACTCCAGGCCAGAATGTCTATTTCCTAGGGGGTTCCCACATTGGAGAGGTTCCTGGAGGTAGATGCCAAATTAGGAAGGAGACTCCAAGAGATGGGTGAATGGGTGGAAAAAAGTATTAAAGGTAAACTTTTTTATTTTTTATTTTTTTGCTATTTTTATTAGAATGACCCTTACCTGGACCAATCAAGAAAAGAAAAAGAAATATCTGAGTGAAATGACTTCATTCTCTTATAGTTAATCTTTCATCATTTATATGAGAAAGAGATATAGCCATAACTATAAAAAGTGATTACAAAGAAATGGACTGATTATTTAAGCCCACATAACCTTCAAACTATGACTAGGTGTTCCTGCCCCCATTCCTTTGCAGTTTCAGTTAGAATGACTTTTAGTGCTGGGATTCTCCCAGCCAATTAGAAATTAAAGATAAATAAAGTCAGCCTCTTAATGAGGTGATTATGGGCAGGATAATTCTTTGTTGTATAGGACTTACCTGCACATTTTAGGATATTTAGCATCTCTACCTCCTAACCACTAAATGACAAGGGCACCTCCCTGCTCATCATTTGACAACCAAAAATTTCTCCAAATATCCCCCCTGTTGAAAACCACTGATAATGAAAAGAGGTACTTAAATATATCACATCCATATGACATAATATGTGCTAGGCTAGATGTTTGTGCTCATTGCTATGGGAACACAGAGGAAGGGCACCTAACCAAACCTAGTGATTCGCACAGGTATTTAAATAAGGATTATGCCTATTAAAATAATCAGACAATATCATTCCTACTCAAAATATTTTAGAAATTCTCTCTGGATTACTTTTAGAGCCTGAATCATGTTCTTTTGAAAACTTTCTTCCTTTGGAAACATCCCAAAGTCACTTGTAGCCAAGTCTTGTGAATAAGATGAGTGAACAAGCTGGACAATATTATTTTTAGTCAAAAGCAGTTTCACAGAACACGAAATGATGAGCTGACACTTAGCAGTTACTGAATTATAAAAAGCACTCAACACAGGTTTTAATAAGAGGTGCCACTGATTTTATTATTTTTCATCGTCTCCTTCTTATTATAAGGTTGTTAGCACCCTGATAAGTATTGTGGATACAGAAATGAAAGACTATGAAGGAGTTCACACTCTAGTGAGAGAGAGATAGGCAAGTAAACCAACCATTGCAGTGAAAACGCCTAAGAGCGTGCTGGAAGGGGCACAGTGCGCTGCTGTGGGAGTGCCACGGAAGGGCACTGGCTCAGTCTAACACTGAGGAATGTGCAGTGCTTGCCAAGGGAAACTGATGCTGCATGGGAGTTTTTAATGTGCAGTGCTAATTGGCTTGGAGGAAGAATGGAAGGTATTCTAGACAAGCAGCATGTCCAAAGATACCAAAGATTGGAAGTGTGGCGCTCTCCATGAGCTTCCAGCTCTATGGTGTCTGGAGCAGACAGTAGCAGGAGGGGCAGGAGATGACTCTGATGAGATAGGCAGCACCATTTGTCAAGCCACTTTTATGTACCACACCAAGAAATTTGGACTTTGTATCGAAGATGAAGGATGGCCATTAAGGACTTACATGGCATAAATCTGATTATACTTGCATTTTAAATCATTCTATCAGTAAAGTGGAAAATGAACTGAGAGAGTATGCTCTGGAGGCAGAGTATTAAGATGCTGGCAACAGGAGAGAAATAATGAAGTCCTAAATAAAGAGGTAGGAGTAGGGGTTAAAAGAAGAAGAATGCAAGACATTTTTTTTGAAATTATAAAGTAACAGTAATTAAAACAATACAGTTATAGATCAGGAAAAGAAATCCATTCTGATCAATGGATCAGAATAGAGAGTTCAGAAACCAGAATGTGCATGGGAATTACATATTTAGTAAAAATGGCACTTTAATTTAGTACAGTGGTTCTCAACCTTGGCTGCACATTAGAATCACCTGGGAATCTTTTTAAAATCCTGACTTCTGGGCCTCATCCTCCGGAAATTCTGTTTGTTTGTTACTAATGTTGTGGCCCCACCCCATAACAAAGAAACAGAATTTCTGGAGGATGAGGCCCAGAAATCAGGATTTTAAAAAGATACTCAGGTGATTCTAATGTGCAGCCAAGGTTGAGAACCACTGATTTAGTAGGAACAGGATGGAATATTTAATAAAAAGTATTGATTAGAGGGGTATATTTGTTTTATAATTAACAAATTATCCAAAACCTGGTGACTTAATAAAAATGTGTTATCTTGCAGTTCCATAGTCAGAACTCTGCTGTGGGTCTCAGTGGGCTGAAGCAAGGTGTCAGCCGGACTGCATTCCTTCCTGGAGCCTGGAGGCAAGAATCTATTCCCTTACCTTTTCCAGTTTTAGAAGCCACCCTCATTCCTTGGTTCTTAGCCCCCTTTCATCCCTATAGCCAGCAAAATTGCATTTCTCTAACCCAGTGGTTCCCAACGTGGGGCACATGCCCCACAGAGGGGCAATTTGATTTTTAAGAGGGGCAATTCAAAAATGAGTTATTAACAGTGAATTTTTTGCATTTCTTATGGTTCTAGGGGACTCATATACAGTATATAAGTACTGGGGCCCAGTGCACGAATTCATGCACCTTGAAAGGAACTGTGGGCCACGAGGCTCGGCCCATCCTCCGCGCCCCCACCCCACTGCTCCTGCCACAGCCCCCGGACCTCTGTCTGCTGGCAGCCCAGCTCCCACTGCCGCCACTCCCATGCGCTGCTGGCGCTGGTCCCGCCCACATCTGCTGATGGCGCAGAGTGATTGGGGCCAGTGCCAGCAGTGGGTGCGAGCGGGGCCAGTGGCGTCAGCAGGTTCAAGCAGCAGCTCCTGCCCTGATTGCCCCTCAGGAGCAGGGGGAGGTGGAGAAGCCCTCAGGGGCAATTGGGGACGGTGCCAGGCGCCGGCAGCAGGTTTGAGTGGCGGCTCCATCACCAGCATCGGGTGCAAGTGGGGCTGGCACCAGCAACAAGTGTGAGCACCAAGCGGGACCACGGTGTGTGGAAGCGAAGAATTTTCAGTAACCACCAGAGGCTCCCCCCGATGACAGCGACCGGTGCCCCGCCTTGGTCTGGCACCCCCGCTCATCTGCTCCACCATCCTGCCGCAGCTGACACCTGCCATGTCCACGCGTGCCCCCTGGTGGTCAGCACACGTCATAGGGACCGGTTGTTCGGTTGTTCCACAGTTCGGTCTATTTGCACATTAGCCTTTTATTATATAGGATATATTGTGACATATTTATGCATTTCAGTTCTCTATTATATGTTTTGAAACTTTATTTGCTATTTTTTTCATATCACGTCATATTATTTTTTTTTAACAATTTCTTAGTGATTTCTTCCTCAGGACTTCAACTGTCCTTTCGTTCTTTTATTTTTTCCATTTCATGGATGCCATGTTCTTTGGAAGCTTGTTTAGACCAAGTTAATGGCCTTTTAGGCTTCCTCCACATGAATAGGAGGTCACCTTTTGAATAATAAGACTTATATGACACAGTGGGGGCATCAGGATTTTAGAGATGCTTAGGAACCACTGCTCTAACCGTTCTTCTATAGTTGCATTTCCCTCTGACCACAGCCAGGAGAGGTTCTCCATTTTTAAGTATTCGTGTGATTAGATTAGGCCCACTCAGATAACTCAGGATAATCTCCTCATTTCAAATTTCATAATCTTATTAATATCTGTTGCCCTGTGATATATATATATATATATATATATATATATATATATATATATATATATATGTAGGTTCTGGGGGTTTAGGGTATGGATACCTCTGCCAGATCATTATTCAAACTATCACAGGTGAAAAACGTGATTTAGATTCTTACCTCCTACCATAAACAAAGAATAAACTACTTATGGATTTAAGATCTGTGGATGAAAGAGGGGTTCTCCTGGAAGTAACCTGTGATCATAAATTCCTAACTGTGCAGGTCGTGGTGGGTAATCATGCCTATAACTTCTTTAGTAAAAGGTGTTAACCAAGGCCTGTCCACTGTTCTTGTGCATCCTGGTTACCATACCTTTGAAATGCCAGAGTCATCAGTCCTCTGTGGCAGACCCCTCCGAAGCATAACCACCCGTAAAGAGCACACAGTCTTGTTAACCATCCTGCAATCCAGTCACCACGTTGCTTTCTCTCACCCTCGTGTAATCTTCCTTAGACTCCCTCCTCAATTCCAAATGCATAAAAGAAACTGCAAACTGTCATTCTCTGGAGCATTTGAGATCTTGCTTCCTGACAATTGCCATCAGTTGGGCTCAAATAAACACTTTAAAAAATCCACTACAGTTTGGATGTTTCTTACGTCAACAGATGGTATCTGCCAGGTTTTTGACTGAAAAATTACTCTTCCATCCTTTTATAATTAGTATTTGAAGGAAATACTCGAGACTATGTAAATTCTGTTCCTCATTCCATTTCACCCTTGAGTATCTAGCATCCATTGATGCCTCTTTCCTGAAGTACTACTTCTCTTATTGCCAAAGGGATTTTCTAATTCCATCATTTTTTTCTATATTTATTAGTACAGAGAGTGAAATTTAGCCCTACCCCTGGAGATATCCATTACTAACATTAATTTTTGATAGTCTGGTGATTTTTTTCCCCTCCAGGTGTTCATGTATAAGAGAAGCTGGTGGTTGGATTGATTCAGAGTGGATTTAGTAACTGACCTTTCAAAGGACTAAGGAATTTAGTTGTCTTGGCAAGAGTGGGATTGAAGGGATGAATTGTGGGATCTGGCTGAATAAGGTAGGGAGTGAAGCCAGAGGCAGCTGACAGATTACAAAGACATGGAGAGAGGTGAGGATTTAGAACCTTGAGCATGTTAACATCATGGAAGGGCAGCTCTGGAGACACACCAAGATATTAGAGCACTCGAGTTTAAGTGTTGGCTCAAATCGGTCATACCACTGCAATCACCTTGGATTTTTCAGACACGCACTAATATTTCAGAATCTTTATATGATCCATCCTAATTGAAGTCAGGAATCAAGTCAACATTGCTTTCACTTGTGAGTCTGACAACTTTAAGGTCTTGATGATGTTAGAGGTCTACACCACCAACTTTGATGTTTTATTCCAGTTCATAAAAGACACACCATATTTTGTTTGAACTACTATTTTCTTTAATGAGACATTAATTCTTCCAGCTTCTTTTGAAAGATCAGAACAAATGCAGACTTTTACTGTCTTTGTTCATAATCCAAAAGAAACTTTCTTGTGCTCAAACTTTCTTACAGAATGGATCTGTTCCTTTATCTAAATATAACTCCTCGATCATCGTTTTCAGAGCTAATTATTTCTGAACTTTACTGCATTTTTGTTAAGTCTTATATCTCATGAGGGGCATCTTCTCTAACTTTAAAGTTTATGTTAAAGTAAAAAAAATACTTCCTCTTACCATTGTTTTTATGCCCACACACTCCTAGTATGTCAAGTGACTCATTTGCAGAATTTGCATGACTGGAAATACGGTTTCAAATCTTTTTTTTTTAAATATATTTTATTGATTTTTCACAGAGAGGAAGGGAGAGAGATAGAGAGCTAGAAACATCGATGAGAGAGAAACATCGATAAGCTGCCTCCTGCACATCCCCCACTGGGGATGTGCCTGCAACCCAGGTACATGCCCTTGACCGGAATCGAACCTGGGACCTCTCAGTCCGCAGGCCGACGCTTTATCCACTGAGCCAAACCGGCTTCAGCCGGTTTCAAATCTTTGAATAACAGTCGTACATTTTAAGCCACTGTAGAAAAACCCTGTGTAAGACTAAAGCAACAAGTTAAAACATGTTGCAATCTTAGCTCAGGCAGTTCCTCCTCTGTTTCCAGGAATCATGGGAGAAAACAGTTCTTCTCTTTCGTTTGCAGCACGACTGTGTGCTAACCTGTGATTTCAATGATCTATACTTAAGAAGAAAGATACTGATGTGCATAAAACAACTAATAATGTGATGAGGCTTTCTTTCTCATTAGCTAAGCATCTGAATTTCTATGACAGACACTATCTACTACCACTGGGGCCTAAAGGGATGTCTTCTCCTGCCTTCTCAAATGACTGCTCTTAATGGCTCCTTTAAAAATTCCTCATCTGTGAATAATAAAAATTGATGTATAGGGCAAATACAATCTGCTTGATTGTCAAATCAAAAATTACTTCCTCTTCTACTTTTCTCCCTTCTTTTTTCAAATATATATATAAAGGCAATGAAAGAAACTAGATTCTCAAGTATTAGACTCACAGCCTGGTCATGTTTGAAAGCCTCTGAAAAATGTCTAGAGGACAAGTTGAGGTCAGTGGAGGAATCCACACCTTCTCTAACCTTTTCTTCCTCTTAGCCAGGATTCCAACTCACACCTGTATGATTCTCCTAACTGTTAAAAAAAATTAGGTCTTTCTAATGAGAGTGAGGAAGAAAAATAAATGTCATCATGTATATTCATTTGGTTTGGGAATGAAAGCGTTCCCTATAATTTAGATTAAGAAACAGCGATGACTCATTACAACTATGAAGGTTATTAAAGAAATCAGCAAATCGGTCACACCACTACAACTGTGCTTGTCATCACAGTAGCATTGCTAATTTCCCTATACAGTTGGTAATTGCTATTTCATATCTTCTTATATGGACTATAAGACCCATTCTGGTGTAACAATAAATATTAGAATGGTCTTCAAATCCATCATTAGATGAGGCTATAAAAAGCTGTAAGTAGAGAAGGTGCAAGCTACTGAAAGAGCCTGAACCAAACTTGGAAAGTGTCACTCAAAATTACAACATTGGGTTCTTCATTGTGGCCAGAAATGGAGGTGCAGCCAGTTCTGAGACCTCAGAGTGGCCTCCTGGGAGGTGTAGTTGTAGGAGATGGGTGATAATAGACGTCTCTTAGACTAGGCCCTTTACCCCTGCAACTGTCGGAGGATGTTGTTTTCCGTCCTTTGCGGGTTATGTGAGCCAATGCCGAGCCTTTTCTGTCTTCTGTGTAAAGCCTTCCCAAGATGAGGGGGGCAAAACCCAGCACACCATGGAAGCTGCATGGCCCTGGAGAGGAACCTGAACCAGGCCCTTTTGGAGCTGCATGCCCTGGAGTCTGCCTGCACAAACCCTCATGTGAGTACCCCTTTTATCCATGCCTACCCATCCCAAGACCTTCCCTGGAATGAAGCTTATATTCTAAGCGTTGGCCTCAGTGGGGCAAATTTCCTTCTGAACATTATTCCCCGTCTGTCGCACTGTTATCTACAAGTGGCAGCATTTTCTCTTCTACTACTCAGCTCTGTGACTTCCTGAAGAACCACTTCCTGGGTGAGGAGGTGAAACTCATCAAGAAGATGGGCAACCACCTGACTCACCTCGGTAGGCGGGCCAGCGCCCAGGCGGGGCTGGGCGAGTATCTCTTCGAAAGGCTCACCTTCGCCGAAACCGGTTTGGCTCAGTGGATAGAGCGTCGGTCTGCGGACTGAGGGGTCCCAGGTTCGATTCTGGTCAAGGGCATGTACCTGGGTTGCTGGCACATCCCCAGTGGGGGATGTGCAGGAGGCAGCTGATCGATGTTTCTCTCTCATCGATGTTTCTAACTCTCTATCTCTCTCCCTTCCTCTCTGTAAAAAATCAATAAAATATAAAAAAAAAAAAAAAGAAAGGCTCACCTTCAAGTACGACTAGGAGCCTTTGGAGCCCAGAGGCCTTTGAGGGGCCCCTCTGCATCCCACTGGTGCCTGGCTTTTGCCTGAGCCTCTTCCCCGGAACTACTAGCCATTCTTTTAACCACCATGAAGCCCACTCCCATGCATTGGACCAAATGAAACAATAAAGCTTTTTGCAGCAAAAAATAAAATAAAAATTGCAGCAATGATTGAAAATTCACTGAATTATCCAATACAATAAAAAATATATACAAAATTTAATAGTCATTGGTGTAAAAAGCCATAATACTTCAAAATTAAGACTGTTTTCCCAGCCAGTGTGGCTTAGTGGTTGAGCATTAACTTATGAACCAGGAGGTCATGGTTTGACTACCGGTCAGGGCATATGCCCAGGTTGGGAGCTCGATCACCAGTGTGGGAAATACAGGAGGCAACCAATCAATGATTCTCTCTTATCATTGATGTTTCTACATTGATGTTTCTATCTATCTATCTATCTCTCCCTCTCTCTTTCTTTATATATATATATATATATATATATTTTTATTAAAACTGTTTTGATAATGTTAAGTTAAATTGCTACCCCCAACAAGGAAAGTGGTACAAAACCTAACCTCACACTTATATTTCTTCAGTTTAATAAGCCTATAAAATATTTAACAAAAAGAATAAAGCAACATACATTATAGCAGCTTTGTTTGACTCTATTTGGACAAGTAAAATCTTAAGCTTCTCTCTAGTTTTCCTTATAAAGCTGACTGATTCTCAGTCCATTTGAGCTACTTCTTTGCTTAAATGTCTGGGTTACTTTGATGGCCAGTCTTGGAGTAATCTTTCCGCCACTGTTCTGCCTGTTCTAGAGCTTTTATTACCACTGTCACAGGTATGTCTGAACTCAAGCCTGTTTCCTTTATATTCACAGTCAAAGAAGAAGTACGAAAAAAAAAAGTGTACAAAAGGGTGAGAAGCTGAGGCGCACACTTCCCTTCAGTTCCAGCCTGCAATCTAAAGCTCTATGACATTCCATCCAGGAATAAAAAAGCACAGTCTGTGGAGACAGAAATACAGTGATCCCTCAGTATCTGCCGGAGATTGGTTCCAGGATCCCCGCAGACACCAAAATTCATAGGTGTGCAAGTCCCTTACATAAAATGGTGTATTAGCACATAACCTACACACATCAGCATATTTTAAATCATCTGTAGATGACTCAGAGTACCTAATACAATGTAAATGTTACGTGAATAGTCGTTATACTGTATTGTTTATGGAATAATGACAGGGAAAAAAGTCTGTACATGTTCAGAACAGACACAACCATCGTAGGCTTACCTACATAGCACAGGTCAGCAACAATGTGACTTTTTCTTTCTTTGTTTTTGTTGTTGTTTGTTTGTTTATATTGTCCATCCGAGTTTGAATCTTCAGATGCAGAACCCACATGTATAGAAGGCCTGCTGCAAATAAAAGGTAGTATGCCGAGCAGTTGAAGACGTGGACTTTGGCTTCAAGCAGACCTGGGTTCCAATTCTGGTTTCTTCCCTTAAGACCTGTATGGCTTTGGACAAGTTCCCTAATCTCTCTAAGCCTCAGCTTTCTCATTTGTAACGTAAGGATAGCAGGAGTACCTATCTCATTGAATTTATTGTTAGGATCAAATTAGGTAGTGCCTGGCATTAAAGAATGCTTGCTGGTATGACATTGGTGCTATTAGTATAAAAATATTTTTGTTTGAAAAATTCACTATATCCTTGATAGGAAATGCTCCCATATCCTTTCTGGGGACCTCATTCGGCAACGACTCTGAGCCTAAAAACTGCTGTATTTGCTTCATTTTGTTAGTTGAGAAGAGACAGGTTCTGGACAAACTTTTGTCTAGTATCTTTGATACCTGTTTTTCTTTAATGACCAGTTCTGTTTCAAATTTGGTTCCTCATTCTAGTGACTACTCCTCTACCTTCATGATGTGTAGGGTTCTGCATGCCAGGGACCCCACCACAGTGTTTGAGGTACGACTCAGGGCTTTCTGCCCCCGTCACACCAATGAAATCTGACCTCCATGTAGATGGTCATCATGATATGATATTTTTTTGGCTCAGGTATACTAACATTTATTCTAATTATTTACATGTTTATCCAAAGCCCTCAGCCCATTATGTTATTTACTAAGTGCTACTACATATTTTATATAGTCTACAATGCATTGATTATTGCAGGGGAGTAGGGAGTAGGGAGATTGGATGAAGGATATCAAAAGGTACATACTTCGAGTTATAAGGTAAGTAAGTACTGGGGATTGATGTACAACATGATGACTGTCGACACTGCTGTATTGGCATGGTATATATGAAAGCTGCTAGGAGAGTAGATCATAAAAGTTCTCATCACAAAGAAAACACTTTTCTTTCCTTTTTTTCCCTTTTCTTTTTGGTAAAATATATGAGATAATAGATGTTAACTAAATTATTGTGGTACTCTGCATGGAGATGTATTTAAACCCACTCAATGTGGCCCTCGACACTGGTCCCTCGTTAGAATCACTATGAAATCCTGGCTCTGCACCCAGAGGCTCTGATACCAGAGGGGCCTGGAGTTGGGATTTCATTTTAAAAGCGTCTCAGGTGATTCTAATGTGTAGCCAGGCTTAAGAACCAGGGCAAAATGGAACTGGGTAGTTGATTGTAGGAAGAGAAGAGAGTAAAGAACTGAGCATTGGTGGGCTCCAGGCATGCTCTCCCTCCAGGGAGCACAACGGGGCCATTCCCTACCCCTCTCTTTCTTCCCCCACAGGCATGTGTCCCCTAACCGCTAAGAGACCCCGTGAGACTTGCAACCAGGGAAGAAATGGTCCTTGTTTCACTGTCCCGAGTATGTTTTTGCTGCGGTCAATGAATTCTTGCTTGCTTTAAAAAAAAAACACATAACAAAAACTGAATCTTGGTGGGCTCCAATATTTAGTGGATCAGAAGAGAAGTCAGAGGGTCTGGCAACAGGACTCATCAAAAGAAGCCATAAAGGTAGGAGGGAAGCCAGGATAGTGTCCAGAAGGCCAAATAAAGACAGAGGTTCAAGGAAGAGGGAGCAGTCAGCTGTGTCAAGACTGTTGGAAGAGCTAGTAAGATAAGGACTGAGCATTAACTGTTAATGAAGTGTGTTACAAACAGAACAGGAGATAGCAAATGCCCTTCCTATCTTCTTCATTGTATATATTCATATCAAGCAAAATTGGGAGTAGTAAGATGTTCAATAAATTAAAAATAATTTAAAATGTAAAGGCAATATAATATTACTGAAAATTGTCTTCTAAATCTCCTCTCCCCTTTTTTTTGTTAACATGACGACTCTATATGAATAAATAGCCATGGAAAGTTTGGACAATTGAGAAAAAGGGAGAAATATATTACCCATATTCTTTTGTGCTAACACAAGCACCATTACTTAGTCATTCATTCACTTTCATTTAGTGAAGTCCTACTCTGTAACAGACTCTGCGCTAGGGATATAGAAATAAGTACAAAAAAAATTTCTGCCCTTAAGTAATTCAGGACCTAATCGGGGATATGAACACTTAAAAAAATAAAAAAGCCAGTGATAAGTGATATAATAAAGGTGATATACAGTATACTGTGGGATCAGAGAAGATAGCTTAATATTGCATGCTAAATGATAATTATGAAGAGCACCTTAGCAAACTAGAAAATTACTCATGTTTTTAATGTTAGTGATAAAAACAAATGGAAAATTGGGTGTAACTCATGATCCCAATCGTGTAAAAATGTGGTCCCCGAAGGTTTCTCAGTCAAGGAAAGGCTTGAGCTGAGTCTTGGATGATGGGCCAGGGGGAAAAAAAGGGAATTCTGAGCTGGAAGAAGGCATGGGTAGTGAAACCTGTTTGGCCACTGCAATAACGTTGGTGTGGCTGCAGTGTGGGATTCCCAAGAGGGAGTAACCAGGCATAAAACTGGAAAGACGGGCAGGTGATAAGATAAAAAAGATTAAAAGAGAATCCAATAGGCTGTGCTAGAAAATTTGAAAATGTTCTAGTCACTTATGAATAGCCACAGAACCACAGGTTAATTTTAAAGTGGAAAAGCATGTTCAGATTTGGTATAACAAATATAACTTCAGCAGCTGAACAGACGGGGGCTGAAATTGAAAGCAGGAACACTATTTAGTAAGCTTTTGCAATAATTTAGGTGGGAAAGATAGAGACAATGACAGAAGGATGGATGGATGGGTGGATGGATTTATAGATGGGTGGGGATGAATTAAAAGGGCTCTTTGTTTTAGGAGACAGTGTGGATTTAGGGAACAGTATGTAATGAGAGTATGGAGAGTGAGGAGTGGGGAAAAATAAGAATGACTCTCAGATCCCTGCTTTGGATCATTGAATTCCTATTCCTGTTCTCATCCCTGGCCACCTTTCTACGCAAGATAACAAATAGAAGAGGAAGACATTGAATATTCTGGAGCTCAGGATAGATGTGTGGGCTGGAGAAACAGATTTAAGAGTCATCATTACATGTGAGATTCTTGGGAGTCATACCAATGGAAGAGGCTGGGTAAAACATTACCAGCATCTCAGAAGCCTCCCTCATATACCCCCAAGAGTAATCACTGTCCTTATTTTTAACACTATAGAATGGTTTTGCCTTTTCTTGAACTTTATATAAAAGGAATTACATAGTATGTTATCTTTTGTGTCTGTCTTCTTTTGTTCAACATTATGTTTATACAATTCATTTGTGTTACTGTGTATAGTTGTGATTTGCTAATTCTCATTTTTATGTAGTATTCCCTTGTGTGAATGTTCCACAATGTATTTATTCTGGTGGGCATCTGGGTAGGTTCTGGTCTGGAGATATTATGAACAGTGCTGCTTTATGAACATTCATGTACATGTTCTTTGATAAATATATGTATGCATTTCTTTTTACCTAAAAAT
>NW_005871053.1:10710690-10721787 GCF_000147115.1 Myotis lucifugus
AGCCAAGCGGTTAGGAACCACCATTCCCAGATTTCGAGAGGGTTGTCTTGAATTTAAAAGGAGGTCCAGGCTGGGCTGAGGGGCCCCCCCCCCCCCCCCGTGCACAAATTTCATGCACTGGGCCTCTAAAAATATATATATATATATATATATATATATATATATATATATATATATATATATATATATATTTCAGAGAGGAAGGGAAAGGGAGAGAGAGATAGAAACATCAATGATGAGAGAGAATCATTGATCAGTTGCCTCCTGTACACCCAACACTGGGGATTGCACCCCAAACCCAGTTTGACCCCTGGTCAAACTCCCAATCAAGTGGTCAATTTCCATATTAGCCTTTTATTATATAAGATAGTTCTGTTAGCATTTTAGACTTAGCATCAATTCATCTCTCATTATTTGTGTTTGTTTTAACTTGTATCTATAGCAAAAGTCTTTTATACATCTCTACCAACACTATCTTTCAAATCACAAGCTTTTTTAAAAATTAAGTGATTCATGATTTTATGATTCATCAAACTGTATCAAATCCATGGGAGAGTGTTTCTGATATACTTTTTTTGCTGGCTACCAATAAAATTAATACTTTATTTGACTTAATTAGAAAGTTTCTTTTCTGCATGTTGAGTAGTAGGTGACTTAGTTTTACTAAGGAAAATTATTTTTAGTTACTAGTGTCCTTGTCCTCTTCCAACCCATATAGCAAGGAGCAGTCTATGATAAATTAAAATATGCTATTTTAGGAGGGATCTGAAAGTGTGTTGAATCCTCCAAACAAGGAAAACAGCAAATATTGAACTAGGAGCTCAAGACTACATGAAACTGAATATATATACATATACATATATATGTATGTATATTCACAATCACTATATCTATATCTATATATCTATATATCTATATATCTATATATCTATATATCTATATACCAGGTGTACCGGTTAATGCAGATTTTGTAATCAAAGAAAACACGATAATTTCAAGAGAAACATCAAAAGTGCTTTCAGGTAATTTGTGGATACCATCCCAATAGAACTTTTCTTGTTTTGAGGCAAACCATTCAGAGACCCAATTTTCTACTTCTTCATTTTGAAGTGCTGCTCAGAAAGTGTGTGTGCCATCAATCGGAACAAGTGGTAATTGAAGGAGCAAGATCTGGTGAATACAGTAGGTGGTTAATACTTCCCAGGCAAGAGCTTTTAACATGTCTTTAACTGGTTTTGAAGTGTGTGATGGTGTGTCATCATGAAGCAAAATTACTTTGCCGTGTCTTCTGGCCCATTCTGTTCGTGGTTCAAATTGATTATTTGTTGTCAGTAGCTATCAGTATTAATGGTTTCACCTGGTTTTAGAAGCTCATAATACACCACACCTTCCTGATTCCACCAAACGCAGAGCATTGTCCTCTTTCGGAAGCAATTCGGCTTTGCAGTTGATGTTGATGGTTGACCTGGATCAACCCATGATTTTTTGCATTTGAGATTCTCAAAATAAATCCACTTTTCATAGTCAGTCACAATTCGATGCAAAAAATATTTTCTTTCATGCCATTGAAGCAACATCTTACTGATGACTTTTCAGTTTTCCATTTGTCTTTCGTTCATTGATGTGGTGCCCATTTTCCTTCCTTTAAAATCTTTCCCATTGCTTGTAAACGATTGGAAATCATTTGCTGAGCAATGTTTAATCTTTCTGCAAGTTGTTTTTGAGTTTGACATGCATCTTTATCCAATAAAGCTTGTAATTGTTGAACTTCAAACTTTTTCGGTTGACCTGGACGTTCTTTGTCTTTCACATCAAAATCATCACTTTTAAAGCGTTTAAACCAGCGTTCACAAGTATCTTGAGATGGAGCATGTTCACCATAAGCTCCCTGAAGTATATGATAACTTTCAGCAGCACTTTTCTTCAAAATAAAGTAATGAATTAAAACTTCCCACAAATGCTCTTTTTTTTTTTGGCATGAAATTCGACATTTTTAAGCGTAAAAATATCTATGATGTTAACACCTTCAGAAAATTTGACATATGAAGTTTTGAAGCTTGCTGTCAATACAACAAAATAGCATACATATCAAATCGCATATATATCAACACTAGAGGCCCAGTGCACAAAATTTGTGCATGGGGAGGGGGTCCCCTCAGCCCAGCCTGCACCCTCTCCAATCTGGGACCCCTTGGGGGATGTCCAACTGCCGGTAAACTGGCAGTTGGACTTCCCTCTCACAATCCTGGACCTCTGGCTCCTAATCGCTTACCTGCTTGCCTGCCTGGTCGCCCCTAACTCCCCCCCCCCCCGCCGAACTGATTGCCCCTCACTGCCTCTGCATGCCAGCCTGATTGCCCCTAACTGCCCCCCCTACTGGACTGGTCGCCCCTAACTGCCCCCAGCTGCCGGCCAGGTTGCCCCCAACTGCCCCCTCTCTGCCGGCCTGGTTGCTCCTAACTGTCCCCCCCAGCTGGCCTGGTCACCCCTTACTTCCTCCCCCCAGCCGACCTGGTCGCCCCCCCAACTATCCCCCTCTGCCAGCGTGGTCACCCCTAACGTCCCTCCACTGCTGGCCTGGTCGCCCCTCACTGCCCCCCGCCACCAGCCTAATCACCGCCAACTGCACCCCCCTTGCCAGCCTGGTTGCCTCTTACTGCCCCTGCTGCTGGCCTGGTTGCCCCCAACTGCCCTCCCTCACAGCCCCCCTGCTGGCCTGGTCACCCCATGCAGCCTGCTGTTCAGTCGTTTGATTGTCCCTCACTAACCCCCCTGCCGGCCTGGTCGTAGGCAGCCATCTTGTGAGAGCGTGAGGGTTAATTTGCATATTACTTCTTTATTATATAGGATATGTGTAACTCCATCTTTTGAAAAAAATCCACATTATTAACCAGTACACCTATATATATCTATCTATATCTATCTATATCTATATCTATCTATCTATCTATCTATCTATATATACACACACACACACACACACACACACACATATATATATATATATATATATAGAGAGAGAGAGAGAGAGAGAGAGAGAGAGTCTTAAGTTGGTGTATGGAATAGATCCAGATCCAATAGTTAAGTTTTGAATCTTGAAAAGGTAATAATAATTTAGATTGCTTTCTTTTCTTTTCTTTCCTTTTATTTTAAATTGATTTTAGAGCGAGAAGAAGGGAAAAGGTGAGAGACAGAGAGAAACATTGATGTGTGAAAGAGAAACAGCAATCTGTTGCCTCCTGCACATGCCCCAACCTGGGGATCAAACCTGCAATCTAGGTATGTATCCTGATCAGGAATCGAACCTGTGACCTTTCTGTGCATGGGATGACACGCCAATGACTGAGCCACATTGGCCAGGGATAGATCACTTTTTGATGCACTTCAAGGCCCAGCTAAAATTACTCCTCATTTAGGAAGCCTCAGATGTGATCTCCCATACCTCTACATTCTCCCATTTATCTATACTTCACTTCTAGTGTGGATCATTTTCTACTTTGTATGGTAGTCATTTGCCTGATTATTCTTTGCTCACCACCTCTGACCTCCACGTCTGACTCACCTCTGCACTCCCACAGCACCTGGCAAATCAAATCTCTTTACCCAAGGTAAGTGCTCTACAAGGATTTCTGAAATAAATGTTTATCAGTTCACAACTATTTTCAAAACCGATGGACATATCGGTTATAAACCATCCTTAAACAACTTTCTTGACTAAGTGCCCAAAATAAACAATAGTTAAGTAGATCGATATTTGACTTTCTCATAGTGGCAGTTTTAGAAATTTCATTGTACTAGTAAGTCTTAAGACATTGTTTTCTTCACTTCTTCCCTTAAGAAACCACCATTGGTTTCCCCTTATATTAACATTTTCCTTTAAAAAAAAATAGCCCTTCTCATTTTCTTATAAAATAACAAATTTATTTCCCTTTAAATGTTTGTATATAAATATTTAGAATCACAAATGCCAGTTTATTTTTTCTAAAAAAATTTTTTTTATTGCTAAGTGTACAGTGTGATGAATTTTCACAAACTGAACACACACTTCTAACCAGCACCTGCATTAAGAAACGGATTATTATTTGCATCTCAGAGACTCCCCCCTGGTTTCATGGTGACATTTTGACTTCTTTTTTGGGGGGAAAGGGGAAGAAATTCTCATCAATATCTGGCATTTTTGTATTGTTTCCAAGTTTTTAAATATATATGAGGTTATATATGTCTCTACTTATTTTTGCCATGTATCTAATTAAGACATTTTATTTTATTTTTTTAAAATATATTTTATTGACTTTTTACAGAGAGGAAGAGAGAGGGATAGAGAGTTAGAAACATCGATGAGAGAGAAACATCGATGAGAGAGAAACATCGATCAACTGCCTCCTGCACATCTCCCACCGGGGATGTGCCCGCAACCAAGGTACATGCCCTTGACTGGAATCGAACCTGGGACCCTTGAGTCCGCAGGCCTATGCTCTATCCACTGAGCCAAACCGGTTAGGGCTCTAATTAAGACATTTTAGCACTTACATTAAATTAAGTACTTTTGTAAGTCTTTACTAGTAAACTATGCAGTTGGAAAGATATTGTCCAAAACCAAGGATGTTTGATATTTATTTTTATGAAAAGAAACTTCAATTTATTTGCCTAAAAAATCCTGTTGCAAAAATAAAGTCCAGCCTAAGGTTTTGGGAATCTTTGTTCTCCACTATGATGTGATGAATTTTTATTTTTTGTTTGACTTCATTAGTAAAATTTAGGATGAGTGAAGTAGAACACTAGATTACAATGGGTTTTCATGTTTTTTAAGTCACTTTTCTAAGTAGGTTGCTTTGTTAAGAGATACGTTGTTGATTTTCAATCTGCTATATGAGCACTATTTGCTTGCTGTACTTTGTTTTTGTAAACATTTTGTAACACCCATGTCCTGGGAGGACAGTTTCTAGTGCACTTTGGGGGAGGTAATATTGTCCTAAAGTTAATTATAATGTTTTAACCTCAGGCAAAATGAATCAGTTTTGAGAATCTAGTAATTCCAGTTTTTGTTATATACAGACCAAGGTTCCCCCTGACCCCCCCACTCTAAACCCCCCAAATGAGTTGATAAACCTGAAGGAAACCATTTCCATTGAAAGAGAACAGATGAAATGTAACCTAGCCTATTATGCACAAAACTCTGGAGCTATCTCTACAGGGATTTGGAAACCTAAATCTTCAAGCAGTAGCTTTGTGAATTGGACAGGACAAGTAGAACAAACTCAGTGAGATGAGAATTCTTCATAATCCAATACAATAAAGCCAGTTGTCTAAGCATTTATTAAATACACACACACACACACACACACACACACACACACACACACACTATTGAGATGGCCTGGCCCATGTGGCTCAGTTGGTTGAGCATCATTTCATGCACCTATAGGTCACTGGTTCGATTCCCAGTTAGGGCACATGCCTGGGTTGCTGGTAGGGGGCATGCAGAAGGCGGCCAATTTATGGTTCTCTCTCATGGATGTTTCTCCCTTTCCCTTCCTTCTCTCTCTAAAATCAATAAAAACATATTTAAAATAAACTATTGAGGTCACACGTTATGTTGGTAGGGTAAGCATCTTGAGAGCACCTATCTGTGTGCACACATGTGGACAAAGAAGAAAACAAATCTGGTGGTAAATCCAGGCAAAAGCGACAAGGTAGGCATCTTAGTTTACTCTGATAAAAAGGCCCAGAACTCCTCATTTCCTAAACATTTGTAAGGTAATATCACACACACATATAAGAGTAGATCTAGCCCTAACTGATTTGGCTCAGTGGATAGAGCGTCGGCTGCAGACTGAAGGGTCCCAGGTTCAATTCCGGTCCAGAGCATGTACCTTGGTTGCGGGCACATCCCCAGTGGGGGTGTGCAGGAGGCAGCTGATCGATGTTCCTTTCTCATCGATGTTTCTAACTCTCTATCCCTCTCCTTTCTTCTCTGTAAAAAATAAAAAAAATAAAAAAGAGTAGATCTAATATATTCATATAGTTTAAAGAATAAGACAAACATACTCCCATCCCACTTAACAAGTAGTGCGTTTGTTGATGCTCTTGAAGCCCCTGTGTCCTCCATGATCACATCCCCTCTTTTCCCTGATGGAAGTACCCACTCTGACTTTGGCTTGTCATTCCCTTATTTTTCTAGTTTTGCCATGTTTATATTCCTAAACAATTTATTATTTAGTTTTGAATGATTTTTTAAAATTGTTTTTGTTAATTTCCTCTTTGGGTTGTTCCTTTCATGCATGAGAAAACACAATTGATTTTTTTTTTACACTTAGCACTTTATTTATTGGTTGATTGATTAATTCTCACCCGAGGATATTTTCCCATTGATTTTTAGAGAAAGTAGAAGGGAGGGGGAGAAACAGAGAGAGAAACATTGATGTGAGAGAGACACATCAGTTGGTTGCCTCCCACACACACCCCGACCAGAGCTGTGGACTGAGCCTGCAACAGAGGTATATACCCTTGAACAGAATCAAACCCAAGACTTTTCAGTCTGTGGGCCTAGCTCTATCCACTGAGCCAAATCGGCTAGGGCTAGTTTTGAATGTTTTTAAATGTGTTATAAATGGAACCAAACTGACTTCACCCTTCTTTAATTTTTTCTTTTAAATTAACATTATGCTTATGAGCATTTTAATTGTTGCATGGTATCCTATCATGTAAATATACATAATTCTATTTATTCATTTACTTGTGGATGGACTTTTGGATGGTTTCATTTCGAGCTGCTACAAACAGTAGCGCTATCGATATACTTGTTCTTATCTCCTGACACAATGAGAATTCCTCCAGGATATATTATTTGGAATGGAATTGCCAGGTCATAATATCTTCAACTTTACCAGGTAGTACCTCATTAATTATTTTTTTGCTTAGTTTGAAAGGCTGGGGTTGCCAGATTTAGCAAATAAAAATATAGGACACTCAGTTAAATTTGAATTTCACATAAACAACAGATGCGGTAATTTTTTTTTAGTATAAGTATGATCCATGAAAAATTTATATTTCATCTGGCAACTCTAACAAGGTCAATAAACTTTACCAAGTCACGAATATTGGGCAATGAAGGGTCAGAGTGCGGGGGGTAGAGTGTTTGGTCCTTTCTTCCTCTGCTAGAGTGGCCTACCCAGTTGTTTTCCAGCAGGTTAGCTCAGGGGGCTCAAGTCCTTGCTAACTAGCTACAAGGTTAATTGATTGGCTCAACAAACATGTATTCGGCACTGACTGTATCCAGGCAGGAGCTAGATGTTGGGAATACAGCTGAAGACATAATAGACAGGTCCTTGCCCTCCTCAGGTGTAGCCAAGGTGGAGAAATGGAGGTTAATAAGGTAATGATCTTTGTCTATGGGAACAGTGGTGTGCTGGTGAGGAAGCCTGGATTTGTAGCGTTTGTTGACTTTGGAGTCAAAAATACACTTCCTATGGCCAATTTCAAACTACCAATGTGACACCATTGAACTGAGCTGGGAGAGGTGTACAATCTGCTCTCTGGGCAGTATGGACTGGCTCCAGCATTCCACTGCATGGGGGAGGACTTAGAAAGGACACTTTCTCCAGTCTCTGGGCTCATTTCTGGTTGGCTTATGGGGAAGGGGCTTAGGCATTATTTCCTTAAATGGAGAAGGAATCAAATGCTAAGAGGTATAAAAGACATTTGTTAGATTTATAATATTGGATGCTTCGTAAATATTTTTACTATGGTATATAAATAGAGGAGAGCCTAATAAACATAGTTGTACATTATGATGATTTATCTACAGATCAGGGCTCATAGCTCCCCTTTTGCACCTGACCTTCTACATGGAGACACTTGAAGACCTCTTCTGCATTGCTCCCTCACCTGCACCCCAGCTCATTAACCGTCATCATTCATTCATTCCACAAACGCTGACAGAGCCCTTGGTTTCTGCCACACACTGTACTAGGGCTTGAGTCCCTGTCATCACGGAGCACTCGATTCACAGAAAGAACACTTTCCTCTCCGCAGTTCTTTCGAGGCAGGTTTACTGCACTCTCTCTCCTTTCACTTGCTCAGCTCACTCCTGTGTTTCCATGCTGACTTTCTTTCTGGGAATATTTCCCCCAAGAAAGCCTGCCACAACCCCTTTCCAATCGTCTTCTCTTGAGGTTTCTCCTGCATCACAGAGTGGCAAGTGTTCCTTTCTACCTGAATCAGAACTCTCCGGACTTTTCTCTATCTTTTCCCATTGTGCAAGCGTTCCCTCTTAACAAGTCTTTTTTGAATGCCTATGTACTAATCAATGTGTAAGGTGTGGGGGAGCCTCTACTTACCACTTCACAGTTTTCATGAATCATTTTATAAAATTATGTATTCACACAATTTGTGTTCAGGCCCTTTTAAAACTTAAATTACTTAAGAAATACACGACTTGCCCTGGCTGGCATGACTCAGTTGGGTGTCATCCTGTGCACTGAAAGGTTGCAGGTTTGATTCTGGGTTTTTGGGCTGGATTCCCGATAGGGAACATGCAGAAGGCAGCCTATCAATGTTTTTCTCCCTCTCCCTTCCTCTCTCTCTACAAATAAATAAATAAATAAATAAATAAATAAATAAATAAAAAAGTCTTAAAAAGAAAAGAAATACAAGATTCATTATACAAAAATATTTAAAGCATAAAGGAGGAAAGAATAATGAGTTGATCTGACAACTCACAAATAGCCATTAAGTTTTGGGGTTCATTCATGTAGTCATTTGTTATGTATACTTACAAGTTGGGATCATACCCATTTTTTTTCATTTACTATTATGTGAAAATGTTATCTTTTTCAGTGTTCTTTGAAGACAGGATTTTAAATGACGGCATGACATTACATTTTCAGGCTAAGCCACGCACGATTTATTTAATTAGTTCCCTGTTGCTGGCAATAGCCTTTTTATAAGTAAGTTAGTGTTGACTATCTTTATCTTAAGCTACAAGAAAGCCAGAATCGATCATTTAATTGTCCTTCCTCAGCAGCATTCATAACAAAAATATAGCTAAAGTAAGTGGATTAAGTATATGCTGTGATCCTCTAGTTACCATTTAAAATAAAAGGAGTCAGTGCATACAAAGTAACCCAGATTTGTATAAAGGCAACCAGAAGCTCTGAGAGAGTTGGGAGGAAGATCACCTACCATCTGTCTTTAGTGAGAGGAGCTGAGCTTTGTTTTAGATCTTGGGATTGTTAGGAGTTTTAGGGAACACCTAAAACTTCTTTACTTCTTTTTTGAGCCAAGGATTGTTACCTGCTGGGACTAATACCCAGATCTCTTGACTTCCTTCCTGTCTGTGCTCTTTTCACCACAATCAGCTGACTAAGCTAAGTCTTAAAATACAGAGAGTATATTTACATACATTTACCTACATGTTGTTATAGAAACTGTTTCCCCTTCTAGTGCATGTACTTGGGTAAAAAAAAATTTTTTTTTTGGTAAGGTTCTAGGGATGTATTCAAGAGAAAGCAAGTAATAGTCAAAAAAGTGGAAACAACACAAATGTCCATCAACAGGTGAATGGATAAGTAAAGTGTGGTATATTCACACGATGGGATACTCAGCAATAAAAAGAAATGAATTATTGGTAAATACAGCAATGTAGATGAATCTCAACATAACTATGTTGAGTAAAATAAGCCACACAAAAGCGTATAAACTGTATGAGTCCACTTATCTAAAATTCTGGAAAATGCAAACTAATCTAAGTGACAGGAAGCAGGTCTGTGGTTACTTGGGAACGGGAGTGGAGTGGAAGGGGATCCTCAAGAGTATAGGGCCCTAGCTGGTTTGGTTCAGTGGATACAGCATCCGCCTGGGGATTCAAGGGTCCCAGGTTCCATTCTGGTCAAGGGCACATTCCTGGGTTGTGGGCTCTATCCCCAGTGGGAGGCGAGCAGGAGGCAGCCGATCAATGATTCTCTCTCTCATTTATGTTTCCCTCTCTCCCCCTCTTTCTCAGAAATCAATAAAAATATATCTTTAAAAAATGGTATAGGAAACTTTGGAGGCTGATGGATACACTCATTATCTTGATTGTAGAAATAGTTTCAGGAGTGTGTACACGTCAAAACTTACCAAATTGTACACTTTAAATTTGTGCAGTTTATGTGTGTCAATTAAATCTCCCGAAAGTTTAATTTGTGAGATCTACCTATTAAGTTTGAAAAACAGAACAAGACTAGAAACTCGCTGAAGAATCTGAAGCCTAAGAAAACTAAAATTACTTCTGCAGATAACTGACAACCAAGGTTCTATTCTAGTATGATAGTTTATCTGAACAGAACATTACTGTGAGAAATGCAAAGTCATAAAAATAAAAAAGAAATGACACTTTTGCCCCCCCCCCCTCCGGCCCCCAGTAATCTTGCCATTTCCTCATGCCTGTACAGTTGCTTTATAGCATAATCTTTTTGTTCTATTCAAGTTGGTTTTTTGAAGAGAGCAATAACCTTGTTGTATTTTTCCTGAACGATTAGACTGCTCTTTTATGTACAAGATGCCCAGTCTCTGGTGTGTCTTGTACGTACGTGGGTGTGCAGAAAGCTACACTGTATAAATTGAAGCAAATGCTGTTATTTTGCCTTGGGGGTTTGTAGTCGGGACTCAGCAGCGGCACTGGAAACAAACTGGAACTTTCTAGAAACCATGCCCTGTTCTACAAGATGAACATTGGATAGTTTTCCTTAAATATGTGAATTCAGTCATCAAATTTGTCTATTTAGATTTTCCACTTATTGTTTTAAAATAAAGAAGTGCTAGACCACACATACGGTGCACAACACCGGAAAAGATCCCATTTCAAAAAACAAAGTTTTATTTTTATTTCCACACTCCACCCTCAACTTATTTTCTCAGCATTTTCCGGTAAGGACTCCCATTCTGCAGACGGGGAGACGCACACTTTGTTCGTGTTGTTTTTTTTTTGCTCAGGACAGATGGGTAGGAAAGAAGCAACTCTCAACTTTTCAGTTCCATTTTGAGCCATGATCACATGGACCTCCTGACTACCGACAGCCCGGCGAGAGCGGCGGCGGTTCTCCCGGGCGGGCGGGC
>NW_005871053.1:10722524-10747872 GCF_000147115.1 Myotis lucifugus
CCCACCCTTCCCTTCCTCCCCGTCCCCTCTTCCTCCACCTCAACTCTTCACCTCGGCCACCTCACCCCTCCTCGAGCTTGCTTACCCCCATCCCCTCGCCTCTCCACTTCCCTGACCTGGGGTCTCGGCTCGACCCTCAGAGGGGGCCCCGGCCATGACGGAAGGCGGAGTGACGGTGACGTTGCCGCCGCTGCCGTCGCATGGGGGGGAGCCGGGTTCCCAAGAAAAGTAGCTTGATGAGTGTTCAAAGTAGCAGTGGAAGTTTGGAGGGGCCGCCATCTTGGTCCCAGCTCTCCACGTCTCCAACCCCGGGCTCGGCGGCGGCGGCCAGGTCCCCTGCTGAATCACACGCCAGCATCCGGGAGGCCCAGGGAAGGTAAGTGGCGTTGCGCCCGCGCCCGCTCGAGGGCCTCCCCTCCCGCGCCGGGGCCCCCGCGCCCCCCGCTCTCCTCCCCGCGACCCCGGGGTGGGGGATGGTGGCGAGGTGGCCCCGAGGCGCCGGGCTCCGGGGAGGTGGTGGGCTGGCGGCGGGTGCGGTTCGCGGGTGGCGAAGGGGACGGGCGAGGGGCTGTGCGCCGGCTGGAGGGCACGGGGCGCGGCGCGGCGCACACACTCGCCTGGGGGTCCCCGGAGCCGGTCCTCCGGGCTGGGAAGCCTCCCCCCGGACGCGAGCCCCTTTCTGCTCCATTTGCTAGGACACTCCGCACTCTTAACCTCCTGGCCTCCGGTCTCTGGTGGGTTTTCCCTCCCGCTGAAGCTTTCATCCCGAGCCCCCTCCCCTTCCCTCGCGCACTCCTCCCCGAGAGGCGGTCCTCGCTCCGAGCGCGGCGGCTCAGGACCCGGAGGGTGGCCCTGGCCGGCAGGGTCTCTGCCCTGGCAGGAGCGCCGCCGAAATTATCAAAGCCGACTTTGATCCCTTGCCTGGCTCCCCGGAGCCATTGAAAGGAGAGACTGTGGGGGGGGATGGGGGGGGAGACGGGGACGGGCTTTTAACGCCACCCCTTCCGAGGGTTGCAACTTTCCTTCGCCATCACCTCCCCGGGTTTGCACGTTATCTCGTCGCTGCAAGGAGGCTACTGTTCTTCTCCGACAGGGTCGCGGGTTTTGTGGGAAATAGCTGCGTAAAGGTGCCTGCATCGCGCACCCGATCGGTGGCAATTGTTTTCTAAGTTTTTGGCTTCTTGCATGCAAGTGTGCCGCCGCCAGATGTAGCAGTTACCCAGCTAGGAAGACACCGGAGTGCTTTCGGCTGAAATTCCAACTTGCTGCATTTAACTTTAAGTATACCACAGAGAATGAGATGTGGGAGAGCACGCATTTAAGGGGGAAGAATCAATGTGCATGGAGTCGCGTTTAACGCTCTTTTGTCTGGAAAACGTTGAGCGGCATTCGTCAGCAACTGGGAAATGGGTTGTTCATTCCCAGTTGTGTCACACAAGGAGATTGTAGCCACCTTTAAAACACACACACAAAAGCAACCGTCTGGCAGTCCAGTAGTCTAGCGGATCATTTCAAGACACCAGGAGCTTTGATTTATGTAGGAATCGGTGGGGTTGATTTATTTAGAAAATATTTTCTGTTTTTACTAAAAGCCCTGACAATTGTTAATCAAGCGTTTTTGTGCCCTGAATCCACTGGTTCCGGCAGAGCATTCTTTGTCATTTTGTTCCTGCGAGCATGTGTGAAAGTGACAATAGGCTCAAAGATTGGCATGAATTTGCTCTAGAAAATTCATGGTAAGGTTTGATTTATGGCATCCATTAAACACGCTGAATACATTGACAGACATTTTCCTCTTTCCATTTCACCCCCACCACTGAGTTCTGATTATTAGAAGATAAAATTTATTTATTGACTAACTCAAATTCAGTGCATATTTTTTTTTTTGCATTTGAAAATTTGTAAATGAATGTTTTAAAAATCTATTTTGTAAATATAGCAGCTGGCTCTTTCAGCTTTTACTTTTGTCTGTAGTTTCATTAAGATGGTTACTGATAGTGTTATGAATGATAGTTTAATGATTGGGAAAGACTCCTTTTTTTAAGGCTTTACCTTTTTTTCATTCGGTCATCCATTTCTCACATATTTATTGAGTCATTTTTGTAAGCTAGCTGCTGTATTAGATACTTAGGATATAGTGTTGAATTGTTTATCTGTAACACCTGTTACAGTATTAGTAATTTGGGGGCTGCAAAATCGAGGTTGTGGGTTTCTGAGGTTGCTTCAACTTTAGTTTCAAAAACTTCTCTATTATTCTGCACTTTTCCTGATGTTTGAAAATTTTGAGGGTTGGAATAATTTAGTTTGAACTTCCAAATAACCAGAATTTTCCCAGCAGTTTAGATTATCAGATTTTTATGTAACTTAAACTAGTGAGATTCTCTATAATTAATGAAATAACAGGACATGTTTTTGTGAAAGTTATACTTCACCTCAAGTACCTGTATGGTCACAGTGGTATATTTCTTTCTGACCAACTGACATGTAAGTTAAAACTATGTTATTCCTCTTAAGGTTATATTATCATCTTGAAGCTAAAGTCTGAGCTTTCACTTAATGCTAACAGGAATAGCACATATTAAGACGCAGGTATCAAGATGGAGATGTTTTCTATTGAGTGAGATTTCAGTTTTTAACAAGTGTTTAGCATCTTTCCCAGGTATACATTTAATATGTTGTTTACATTAATGTTATCTGAGAGAACTTTTGACTTTTGGTGACTATTAGTAAAAATTGTTACTATAAATGGAACTTGAGTGTATGTATGAGGAGAGAACAAACCTTATTTCTTGAAAAACAGCCAATTTAATGTATAATAGGAAATTTTAAAAACTTAAGAGATGCACACATGAATATTTACACATATAAAGATTATTTATATGTGTTGAACTTTTAAGCAAACTTAACTTTGAAAATGGGCTATTTTTAGAGATGTGCCATAAGTAACTGTAAAAATTATTTTGAAGTTTTGATATATTTGAAACCAAAAGATTATAAGCTGATTATTTTTAATACTCTGTAAGACTTAGGAATTTATTAGAATTTAGAAATTTGTGTAATATAGTGTAGATTTTTTTTCCTTGGGAGTCCCAAAGTCCCAAGACTTTTTCTTTATCAGTCTTGAAGTTCTGTAGTTACTGATTTCATGTTGGATCTTTTAAACCTGTGATCTCTGTTCTGTTTCGTCTTTTCATAATTGTGTGATTAAGGAGGTGGGCAGTTAATAAATTAAGTACATTTTCAAATAAAGGTCAGTTTTACTTTGTTGAAGTCTCAAAACTTAGTGTCACATTGGCTAGATGAGCAGTTGGTTTTTGTTTTTGTTTGCATATCAGTACATGGGTACTTTTGAATGGGTTATTGCTAAGAGTCAATAATTATACAAAGATTTATATTTTTTTTGTTCCAGCTTACCAGATATGAATAGATTGCTTTACTTTTATGTAAGTAGTGAAAATAGTTTGGTTAAAAAGATAATATCACAGCATAATTAAACTGTTGCTTTCTGTTTCCATATTTACAGACTGCATCCCTTAAATAGGAGAATTAAAGTATTTGACTCCAGATGACAGTAATATCTGTAGGGAGATGTTAAAAATAAAGGTGTACCAGATGGCTCTTTAATTTCTTGAAGTCACTAGCTGAAAGATGATAGGGTTGGGTGTTTAAGGATTCTAGCTCATGGATATGCTGTAGGTAGGTATTTTTCTTTTTGACCAACTAGCATGCAAGTTAAACTGGTGTTAATCCTCTCTAGGGCTTTATATTTATCCTGAAGTTGTAGTCTTACATTTCACTAATATTAACAGGAATTGCATATACATATGAATTCCCAGGTATCAAGATGGATACAGTTTCAGAGGCACATTTCCATATTAGAGAGAGAAACCCAGGATAGTTAGAAGTCTGGGAGTCTGCCCCTGAGAAGTAGGCTTGCTTTAGCCTATTTGGTCTCAGGACTTCTTTACTCTCAAAAATTATTGAGGACTCCAAAGAGATTTTGTTTATATGGGTTGTGTCTATTGATATTTACTATGTTATAAATGAAATCACTTACAAAATATTTATTAATTTATATAAAAATAACATGTTAACAATTTTTTAAACTTAGAATAACTATTCTAAAACAAAAACTTTAGTGAAACTAGTGGCATCCTTATATAATAAAAGCGTAGTATGCAAATTGTCCCCTCAACCAGGAGGTCGTCCAGAGTTTGACCAGGGGGCGGGGCCTGCCAGGGGAAGGCAGGGATGCCCCAGCTGGCAGTGGCAGCTGCTAGGGACCCTACC
The DNA here is from genome assembly GCF_000147115.1 of Myotis lucifugus. Taxonomy (NCBI): domain Eukaryota; kingdom Metazoa; phylum Chordata; class Mammalia; order Chiroptera; family Vespertilionidae; genus Myotis; species Myotis lucifugus. The sequence goes on from NW_005871053.1 coordinate 10,726,815, forward strand.
AGTGCACGAATTTCGTGCATCGGCCTCTAGTTGTTTTATATTTTTACAAATCAATTTAATTTCTGGCTTACTAGAAGATAGCTGGATTTTGCTTCTGTTTTCAAGTCTGTTGTGATTGTTTCAAGCTAATCCCAGTTTCACGTAGATATGTAGTTGGAAAAAGTAGGTATTTTAATAGCTTTTTGAGAAGTTGTATATATTCATTTTTAATATTATACCAAAATTTGACAAGTGGCAATGGTTACATTGCATTCCAGAAATATCTATAGGGCCCACAAGAAAACTGTGAACTATACAGTTAGCTTAAAGAAGAGTCTACTTAAAGGGTGGGAAATAAGCTAGTTTCCATTCAGGTATTTCAAGCACAAATAGAAAAGGGAGTACATTTATTCTTTTATTTATTTTTAAAAATACATAAATTTCAGAGGAAGTGAGAGTGCATGTGTGAGAGAGAGAAACATCAATGATGAGAGAGAATCATTGATCGGCTTCCTCCTGCATGCCCCCAACTGGGGATTGAGCCCACAACCCATGCATATGCCCTGACCGGGAATTGAACCATTGACCTCCTGGTTCATAGGTCAATGCTTAACCACTGAGCCATGCCATCCAGGCTATTCTGTTATTTTAGAAGATAGACCAGCAGATGGAGGTTCAGAAGGCATATATTGAATTCAGTATAATTTTTTTGACAAGAATGTGAGACTGTATAGCAGCTAGACTTATACAACAGTGGAAAGAACTGCCTCTTGAAGTATTTAGCTGTAAGAATTTACAGCAGTCTACAGGGACATTTTAGGGGGAGGCAGAGATAAATTCTGTAGATTCTTATTTTGGGTGCTATTGGATTAAGTTACTTAGGGTCCCATCCAATTAAAAAATGTAAGCATTCTGTGATTCCTTGAAAATCCCTAAATATAGTTAAACTGTACTTATATATCCATGAATGTTTTTGAATATTCTCCGAAGTCAGTAGTATGAAGCTATTGTTGACTTTATTACTATTTTGCATTTTTATTGTACTTTCCTCTGAGATTTTTCCTGTATTTTCTGGAACCGACACTATCAGTCTTCCTGAAATCTCTCTGAGTTCCCTGTGAAATATAATAAGCTTTGAAGACATTTTAGGGAATCAGATACTGCTTATGATATAGTTTAGTAGCATTGTAATATATTTGGGCACAGAAATTTAGCATACTGTTGGGGGCTAATTTTCAATTTTGATAGAAACTATCAACAGTCTTTATAGTCTTTTATTTGTAATTGTTTATGTGATTGCAGAAGTAATGTTCTAATGGTTTTAAAGCTAGAGTCTGAAAAGAGGACACATGAAGGAAAAGTATTTAAGTTGATCTCTTGAATTTAAAAATGCTTATTAAAAGACATAAGTAAAATAAAGAATTTTAATTCTCATCTTATTTAGAGAATTAGAGGCCCAGTGCACGAAATTTGTGCACTTGGGGGGGCGGGTCCCTCAGCCCGGCCTGTGCCTTCCCACAGTCTGGGACCCCAGGACCCCTCACCAAGAGGATGGGGCCTAAGCCGGCAGTCGGACATTTCTCTCAAAATCCAGGATCCCTTGCTCCTTACTGCCCACCTGCTTGCTCCTTACCACTCGGCTCGCTGCTCCTTAGCACTGCTGCGGAGGTGGGAGAGGCTCCCACTACCACCACTGCGCTCGCCAGCCTTGAGGCTTGTGGTTGAGCAGCCACTACCTCTGTGGGAGCACACTGACCACCAGGGGGCAGCTCCTGCGTTGAGCTTCTGCCACTGGTGGTCAGTGTGCATCATAGCGACTGGTTGTTCCGGTCATTCCGCCATAATGGTCGCTTAGGCTTTTATTATATAGACTAGAGGCCCAGTGCACAAAAATTTGTGCACTCGGATGGGTCCCTCAGCCCGGCTTGTGCCCTCTCGCAGTCTGGGGCCCCTCAGGGGCCCCTTCCCCTGGCTGCTGGCACCAGTTTTCCTCTAGCGCCCGGAACCCAGGCCTTCGCTCTTCGCTGGGAGGGGCCCGGGCCCCGGGGGCATGGCCGAGGCCGGCGCGGCGGGCTTCCCTCTTTGCTCTTCGTTTGCCACGCCGGCCTTCGCTCGCTGCTCCTGCCTGGGGCCAGCCAGCTTCGCTCCGTCGCTTGGCGCCTATGTATGCAAATTAGCCTATGGGAAGCGTAGCGAAGGTACGGTCAATTACCATTTTTGTCTTTTATTAGATAGGATTATATAGACGAAAATTGTGCACTGGGGGGGTGTCCCTCAGCCCAGCCTGCACCTTCTCCAATCTGGGACCCCTCAAGGGATCGGGCCTAAACGAGCAGTCGGACATACCTCTCACAATCCAGGACTGCTGGCTCCCAACCACTCACCTGCCTGCCAGCCTGATCACCCCCTAACCACTCCCCTGCCAGCCTGATCGACGCCTAACTGTTGCCCTGCTGGCCCGATCGCCCCCAACTGCCCTCCCCTGCCGGCCCGGTCGCCCCCAACTGTCCTCCCCTGCCGGCCTGGTTGCCCCCAACTGCCCTTCCCTGCAGGCCATCTTGTGGCCATATGGGGGCGGCCATCTTTGTGTGTTGGAGTGATGGTCAATTTGCATACTGGCCATGACTAATTAGCATATCAGGGCTAATTAGAATATCCCTCTCGTTGTGTTGGAGTGATGATCAATTTGCATAGTGGTCATGACTAATTAGCATGTCTGGTCATGACTGTGAGGGCGTCATGACCAATTTGCATATTACCCTTTTATTAGTATAGATAATACATGTAGTATTTGTTATTACCTATAACAATTCACTCTTTGTTTAAATCCTCACCGAGCATATGTTTATTGACGAGAGAGGAGAAAGAAAGAAAAGAAAGGAGAAAGAAAAGAAAAGAGAAAGAAAGAAAAGGGAGGGAGGTGGGAGGGGGGAGGGGGATGGAAATTCTATCAGTTTACCCAGAATGAAACCACAACCTTTTTGGTGTTTGGGACGCTCTAACTAACTGAGCCACCAGGCCAGAGCAACAATTCACATTTTAATTTTATATGGGACATAATCTCTTCTGTGAGTTGGAATGAAAGATTAGATTTTAGGTGGTGGGAAGTTAAACATAAATTCCCATAGCTTTCTTGAGGTCAACTTAATAAATTAAATGACACATAGCTGGAGACTTGTATTTGTTCCATTTCGATTTAAAGCTTATTTTCTATAGAAGGAATAGGAATAAGTCATTTAATTTTATAAAATTCTTCATCCTTGTTAATAATTTTTAAAAAATCTTAGAATAATTTAGAGGAATAGTGTTCTAAAGTAGAAGAAGTAGTGTGGTACAGATGAGAAAGTGCATCGATTGTAGTTGGAATTCGAGTGTAGTCTCTACTTTGCCATTAACTGGCTGTGTAACCTTGAGCAAGTTGCTTATCTCTGCTTCAGTTTCATAAAGTGAGAATTACAGAAATGAAGGGGGCCTTGGAAGCAAGTGAGTCCAAACTTCTCATTTTACAGATGAGGAAATTTAGATAATTTGTTCAGGCTTTTACTGTAAGAGAGTTGGGACCAAAATTCAGTTGTTTGACTCTCAACTTAGTACTTTTCCCATTATACCTTGCGGCTTCTTTTCATCTGTGAAATGAGGGGCTTGGATTTAAGGCTCTCAAAGGTCTCTGTCAGCTGAAAAGTGTTACTCTTTCGACGTTAATCCCAATATTAACGAGAAAAGTTTGTATACAGGTGAAAGAAATGTTTTTGAAGAAGCAGTGTTACCTTTTTAGGGCTATGATTTGGTTTGTTAAGATAATCATCTTCATTATTACCAAAAGATTTTTAAGTTTAGGAGCATGATAAGTAGTGTGGTGGGTGATCTTGTTTTTTTTAATGATCTACATTCTAAAACACTATTTTGACTACATTAAAAACTATATAAATCACATAAACAACAGTGTAGTGCTCTGAAGTGAATTGTGGTGATTGCTCCTCAGAAATTATTTTTAGAGTATTTGCCCCCCTGAGTTAGGTGCCTCTGTTCCTTCGTGTCCTATAGGATTATTTCATAGCACCTCCAAGATGCTCCTTTTGATTATAGTTTTAGTTATCTTGCCTACTAGACAGAAAGGTCTTGAATTCAGAGATTGTGTTTTGTTCATTTCTACATTCTCAGTACATAGTAGATAGGATGTCCTCTATAGAATTGGCATCCAATAAAAAGTTTTGTTGAAGACTGTTAAGTTTTCTTTAAAATGGAGTGATACTATATATATATGTGTGTGTATATATGTGTGTGTGTATATGTGTGTATATATGTGTATATATATTAATATGTACTTATTTAAGACTCAGGAAGATGATTATTTTAGTAAGCATCATATACATTATATTTTAAAGAGGTATGGATAACAGTAACTAATAGCTGAAATTTATTGTTTGCACATATTAATTTATTTAGTTCTCATAACACTGTGAGATATATACAGTTATTCTCATTTTATAGATAAGGAAATGGAAGCACAGAAATGTGAAGAAGCTTGCCCAGAGTGACACAGTGTAGTAAATAAATGTTAGTACTCAGATTTGAACCAAGTCTGCATTTTAACTAATAGGATATATTGCCTAACATACAGAAATTTGGTTTTGGCTAATATCTTAGTTGTTTTTCCTTAGCAAATTTAATTTGCTAACCATTCTTTTAGGCTCATTCAGTTTACCTCTAAAATTTTGTTAAATTTGTTTTACATGAGTTTTACACATGTGTGAAGATAAGATTAAAAAATCACGCACACATTAAAACCCCAAACCAAACAACCCAATTTAGAAACTTGTACCAGCTGTGCAAATCTTACTTATATTTCATATTTTCAGATATGTTTAGTATTTTCATGGGAAATGTTAGAGGTACACTAATGAAAGATCTTATTTTCTTATTTAATCTGAATTTGAATGTTGTTTTATGTTAATATATATAGGGTGTCCCCCCAAAATGTATACACACTTTGAATGATTATAAAGTCAATGTTTATTACAATACAGTTCATTTTCAGAATTTAAAAAATCTACAGAAAGGATTATTATTATCATTATTATTATTATTATTATTATTTTGTCAATGCCTGTTTTCAAACTCATGACGGTTCTGGTCCAGGCATTGTTGATGACACGAAGCAGTGGAATCCCAAGTGTCAAGAATCATTTTGTTCAGTGTTTGTGTGCCCTCAATTTGTCAATTGGTGCCGGTTTTGTGCCATAAATTTCATCTTTTATGTATCCCCATTAAAAGTCTTGTAAATAAATTTTCTTTGTTCAAAGCTTAGTCTAGTTTCACCCATTATTTCAAATCAGTTAAACCTGAAAAGGAGTGAAAATTGAGTGGGTTAACAGCTGTTAAAGTGTGTCCCCGCAAAAATGTATACACACTTTGAATAATTATAAAGGCAATGTTTGTATTTCAACTGTGTTTTCAAACTTCCAGTAGCATTTTAGGATGAATTTCTTTTGTACAAAACTTAGTCTGGCTGAAAAGAAAGAAACATCAATTGAGCTATCTGCTGTTAAAGTGTGTATACATGTTTTTGGGACACCCTGTATTTTGGCCTTATAAGACCACCATAGCCATAGTAAACAGAATTTGAACAAGAATTTTCCAATGTCCATACAGGAGTAGTCTACTTATTGTGGAGGCTTTATAATCTGGTGAACAAGGCTCTGAACAGAATTGAGATGCTTTAGTTGATATATTTGACTCTTTGTATTCAGTATGGGCAGGGAAAGGAGGCTTGAAGCTCAATCTGTAAACTCATCTATAAACAGGTTTTTTTTTAAACACGTAGTTTTAGTTACTTCATTGCACACAAAACAAATCCCTTAGTAACATGATTATTTAGTAAATATAATGAGAATCAGATTTTGAAGGGGTTGATAGGAATTCAAAGCATAGTGTGGAAAGGTATATAGAGGAGCTGATGTAGGATGTGAAACATCTCAATGTGGCTTCAATATTAGGCCTGAAATGTTGTGAATTTGAAGATGCTATACCTATATTTAGGTAAAAATGATTATCCTATATAATAAAAGGCTAATATGCAAATTGTCCCCTTGGGAGTTTGACCGGCCGGGAGTTCGACTGCTCGCTGTGATGTGTGCTGTCCACCAGGGGGCGGTGTGGAACTAGGAAGGTCTCAGCCAGCAGCTGGAAGGCCCCGATAGTCCCTGATCGCCGGCCAGGCCTAGGGACCCTACCCATGCACGAATTTCATGCACCAGGGCTCTAGTATTCTATAAAGATGCAGTAAAATCCAACTGCAAGTAGTTTGAGGGGATGACTTGTAATATTTGTTCATTTATATGTATTATCAAGAATTGGTTGTACTCATAAATTTGTGCCTTATCTGCAGAGAATGACAAACTTCTAGGTTTACATTCTTAACCTTTAACCTAGCAAGTGCTGGTATTGTTAAATGTGGTACATTGTCTGATTTCATGATTCCTTACCTAACTGTGTATGTGCTTTTCTATCTTAGGTGAATATAGTGCCACTGGGGAAGGTCATAGGGATTTGTGTGAAGCCAGTTAGTTCATCTTGTCTCATGATACCTGGGGCATGGTTTTTTGTTTTGTTTTGTTTTTGGCAAACTGTGCATGCTTGCTTCTTTAAAAAAAATACAGCTTTTCCTTTTTCTGTTAACAGGTTTTTAAAAAAATCACTGTAATTATATGGTTTAGTCAACTTCGTTACTTTAAAAATTTATTTCATTTATTTAAAAAAAATACATGTACTTATTGTTAGGTCCGGTTCAAGGCACTTTGTAAATAGTAGCTCATTTGCTTCTAGCAATCATGAAATACATACTAATGGGGATTAAGTAACATACTCAAGGACACAGAGAGAGTATGTCACAGAGCCAGGATTCAGACTAGGCACCTGAGTACATCCTAAATAACAGTTACTGTTTATTCTGTCAGTGTTATTCCATTGAATGGATGTACTGTAATTTACTTAGTTAACCATATTTTTTTTTAGGTAGTGTGTGAGTCATGATTCTTTTGCTTACCTGTGATAAAAACTTAATACAAGCTTTGGTAAATTAAGAAAGTATTTTATTGGTTTACATAACAGAGATGTTTGTATGGAAGAGGATGAAATGGCTTTAGAAACAGCTTAGCTCCAAGATCTCAAATAATTTCTTTGAGCCTGTTTGTCTCCATTTTGGGGTTCTTCTAGTCTCTTGCTTCTGGAGTTGCAGATACATACCTTTTGTTGCAGATACATACCTTTTAGCTTAGCAATTACACTTGAAAGACAGTTTAACCTCTCTTTTCTAATGTCCACATGTCAATTCTAGATTGATGCTATAATGTACTCTAATTGTCAATTTCTTAACCAGTCATTGGGACCTGGGTGATGAAGTGTGTATGGCAAGGTAGCCATTATGGCTGTCAGTAGAGTGAGTTGAGGAACCCACAAAAAGCCACTATTGACAGATTAGGTGAGTGGTAGTTTTCTGTTCCGGGCAAGCTCAGCCAAGGGTTCCGTGAGCCGCGGGGCGGGGGCGAAGGATGTAGAAAGGACAGACAAAGAACAAGCTGGGTCTAGGTGGATCTTCCTGTGCCTGGCTGAGGCCACAGAGAGAGACCCAGACAGCAAGCTGAGCCTTTATTTTATAGCCAGAGGTAAATAAGGTAGTGGTCACCATAGTTACAATGTTCTTGTGAGTTTCACTTGTTTTGACAGCACTTGCTGCATCTCCCACAGCCCATTAGCTATCCAGATAAGATCTAGGGCAGGGGTGGGCAACCCCTGGCACGCATGCCAAACATGGCACGCCAGTAACTTTTGCTGGTATGCAAAACCCTCTTTTATAATCTTCCATTTACAATATTTTTCTTAATATCAACTTTTTTATTTTTCAGATAAATTCAGTGTAGGTGCATCTTAGATAAATAAATAATTTTACATAACAAGTTATCTTAAAGACCATAGACATGGATTGACGAGAGGGGAAGAGCAATTTCTATGCCTCTGCCTTAACTCTCTCTGCCTTCCTAGATCCGACCAGTGTTTTGGTTTCATCCACATACGCTTGTGAATCTTTGTTCTCAGTGATGAATTTTGTTAAGTCTCGTAATAGGAGTAGCCGGACGGATGAAAGTAGTAGCTCGTGCATATCTCTGAAGGTCACGAAATATAAACCTGATGTAAAATCTCTGTCATCAGTGATGCAGCAGCAAAAGTCCCACTGATAATATCAAACGGAGTCATAAAGTTTTTTGTCGGACTATCAGTGTACATGTATACATTAAAAAATAAATGTATTTTTCATCATTATATACTGTGTTTTTGTCGCTCAAATGAATTTTATTATTTCTTCAAGGTTCTTCACATTCATACACCTTAAGAGATATCAAGTAGGGGTAACATGTTCTCAAAAAATTAGGGTTGGGAGAAACCAAGATGGCGGCATAGGTAAACACCGGAAATTGCTGCCTCCCACAACCACTTCAAAAATACAACTAAAAGACAAAACGGACATCGCCCAGAAACACAGGAAGGCTGGCTGAGTGGAAATTCTACAACTATAAGGAATGAGAAAAGCGCACTGAGACTCAGAGGAGGTGCAGAAGTAAAGTGCAGAGGTACAGAAGCGCACGTGGAAAGGGCTGGCAACTGAGGACACGGTTGTCTTTTTCAATCGGGAGGCAGTCTCAAGCTCCCGACGGCTCTGAACTCCAGTTCCAGGCGAGTCTCTGGGGACCCAGACTCATACGGGGAGAAACTGGACTGTCTGGCATCGGTCAGAACTCGAGGGCGGCTTTCTCTCAGAAGTGCTTGCAGCAATTACCGGGACACTGAGACTCGGGGCCTCTTAGAGTAGGACTGAGGAGCAGCCATAGCTTTTTGCTCCACCCTGTTGATCCCCTGAGGCCCCGCCCCACCCCAGCTTCGGCAGAGGCTTTTGCATATGAAAGGCCTGGCCCTTTGCAATCTGAAAATTACCTAACAAACTGCAGCTGGGTCAGAGAGACCCAGAACTTCTAAAAGAAGGCCCAAGGCCCCACAGCAGCTTGCATTGCTTCACAGCTGGGCCTCATCTGGGCACCTCCGAACCCCAAACAAAGAAGAGGAATCTGCAGATCTCTCCATAGCTTCTGCTGGGTAGCTTCAGGCAGAGGCTAAATTAGCACCTCCTTAGATCCAAGAGCCAGTGTACCCAGTAGTCAGAGTGGGACCATCCAATTACAACTCCTCAGATCCATAAGGGACACACTCAGGGGGCAGACTCAGTGAGCACCAAAGCCCCACTGAAGCAAGTCTTGCCCCAGAAGGGTGTCTCCAGCACAGAAGTTCTCCCACTGCAGACACAGCTGATTCTCACAGCCAGTTTGCCTGGAGGTCAATTCTTCCCAGTGATACCTACAACAATCAAGGCTTAAGTACAACAAGACTGTGCACACAGCCCACAAAGGGGTGCACCAAGAGTGTCCACCTCAGGTAATTGGGGAGGCTGAGCCACTGGGCCCTATAGGACACCTAGCACAGGGAGCCACTCTATCAACACAGGGAAGCATAAAAAAATGGAGACAAAGAAACAGGTCACAAATGACAGAAATGGAGGAAAGCAAACTACTGGATATAGAGTTCAAAACCACACTTATAAGGTTTTTCAAGAATTTTCTAGAAACCGCCAATAAATTTAGTGAGACCCTCAAGAAATCTAGTGAGACCCTTGAGGTTATGAAAAAGGACCAACTAGAAATTAAGCATGCACTGACTGAAATAAAGAATATTATACAGAGTTCTAACAGCAGACTAGAGGATCGCAAGAATCAAGTCAAAGATTTGAAATACGAAGAAGCAAGAAATACCCAACCAGAAAAGCAAAAAGAGAAAAGAATCCAAAAATATGAAGATAGTGTAAGGAGCCTCTGGGACAACTTCAAGCGTACCAAAATCTGAATTATGGGAGTGCCAGAAGAAGAAGAGAGCAAGATATTGAAAACCTATTTGAAGAAATAATGACAGAAAACTTCCCCTACCTGGTGAAAGAAATAGACTTACAAGTCCAGGAAGCGCAGAGAACCCCAAACAAAAGGAATCCAAAGAGGACCACACCAAGACACATCATAATTAAAATGCCAAGAGCAAAAGACAAAGAGAGAATCTTAAAAGCAGCAAGAAAAAGACAGTCAATTACCTACAAGGGAATACCCATACGACTGTCAGCTGATTTCTCAACAGAAACTTTGCAGGCCAGAAGGGAGTGGCAAGAAATATTCAAAGTGATGAATACCAAGAACCTACAACCAAGATTACTTTATCCAGCAAAGCTATTATTCAGAATTGAAGGTCAGATAAAGAGCTTCACAGATAACGAAAAGCTAAATGCGTTCATCACCACCAAACCAGTATTATATGAAATGCTAAAAGGTATCCTTTAAGAAGGGGAAGAAGAAGAAAAAGGTAAAGATTCAAATTATGAACAACAAATACACATCTATCAACAAGTGAATCTAAAAGTCAAGTGAATAAATAATCTGATGAACAGAATAAACTGGTGATTATAATAGAATCAGGGGCATAGAAAAGGAGTGGACTGACTATTCTTGGGGGCGGGGAAAGGGATGTGGGGGATGCGGGAAGAGACTGGACAATAATCGTGCACCTATGGATGAGGACAGTGGTGGTGGGGGGGGGGGATGAGGCGGAGGGTGGGGTGGGAACCGGGTGGAGGGGAGCTATGGGGGGAAAAAAGAGGAACAACTGTAATAATCTGAACAATAAAGATTTAATTTAAAAGAAAAAAAAATTAGGGCTGGCATGCAGAAGAATTTTGAGTCAGAGATTTTGCTGGTTTGGGCACGCACTCACAAAAAGGTTGCCCACCCCTGATCTAGGGAGTGTCATAAGGTGAAGCCTAATTATGTTAAGAGGGCTGTGCCCTCTAAGCTGGGACTTGTGGCTTTGCCAACAGGTCAGTCCGAGGCTTAACCCTGTAGCCACTCCCTACAGTTTTCTTCAGAAAAGGGATCCTGTTGAACAAAAACAACTACTTCCATAAGTAGTTAGGTTATTTATTTTAATTTTTTTTTTTTAATTTTTTGTCTGTTGTAGGCAGTGATATAATGAGTATCTTTTGTTGTTAATCCTTACCCCATGATATTTTCTCCATTGATTTTTAGAGAGAGGAAGGTAAGAAGCGGGGTGGCAGAGAGAGAGAAACATCCATGTCCGTTGCCTCCAGCATTCACCCTAGCAAGCTAGGATCTAACCTGCAACCCAGGTATGTGCCCTTGACCAGGAATCAAACCCTCGACCATTTGGTGCTCTAATCACTAAGCCACACCGGCCAGGGCATAATTAATATCTTTGAGTAAAAGTTTGTTGTTGGTTTTTTAAGTCAACTACCAGTGATGGAATTTACAAGGCCAAAAGTATAAAATGATTTTAGGGCTTTTGATAAATGTCGCCAGGTTATTGTTTGAAGGATTGTACTCAATTCATATACCATCAGTGCATGAAACGGGCATGCATTTTTTTCACCTAGAGGTTAACTCACCCTAGGAATTACTGGGCTTAAATATTATTAACACAGTGCCTCGACCTTAACCAAAGAGTTGCAAACCTTATACCGAACATGTGTCCAATCTAAATTACCAAATGCTTTCCTATAATTTCTCTGGGCATTTCTTACTCTCACTATATAAACTTTCTATTTTATAGTTTTAAACAACAACAGAACCAGAAGGATAATGACTGGCAGCACCCTGTAAGACCCTGGCCCCTATTCTTCTTGCCTCCCAGTATCTCCCTACTCTGACCTAGTTGACAGCATTATACTTAATTTTTGGATATCGATACCTTATGTGAAAACATTAGAAGGTTAGTGTAACATAACAAAATGTAAGTAATAGTTACAAGCACATGTTTGTTAGACTTGGATTCTAGTTTGGGTTTTGCCACTTACTGTATAGTAACTTTAGTGCCTCATCTATAGATTTTCTTGATTGTAGGATGGGATAATAAATAGTAACTACTTCACAAGATTGTGAGCATTAAATAAGAAATTTGTGGCATATTAACCAGTCAGTGTGTGTTAACTGTAACTATTATATGTAGATATAATGGTTCTTTACAATTTAATTTTTTTCTTCTTTGTTTAAATGGTAAGAATAGGGAAAGAGTACTATCTGGATGAAGGTCCCTGATAGCCAGAGCATACTTGACTGACATGGATTGTCTCCCTGGCCTGTTGAAGAATTCTAGCAGAGTTGTGTCTGACAGGCAGATTTCAAATGGTGTTTAAATCGCTACTTTCATCATTTTAGTTCTTGTAATTTTTAATGGATTGAGAATTGACCAAATTTATGAGACGTGCTTGTAATACTTAAACAAGCACCAAGCACTTACTAGTAGATTGTATTAGCAGTATTTGTGCTTTATCTTTGATATGCAGAAATAATGCTTTAAAGCACTACATGATTTGGTTAATTGGGCAAAAGGAGATGAATATTTTGATGTTATTTAACGTGTATTGTCATTAATGTTTTCTAATAGGTTAACTAGGATTTTAAAGTCTATTATTGCTTCTCAGCGATGAATCAATTGTCAGAGCGTCAGAGTTTTGTAGAAACCTTATTGGCATTGTTTATTCATTCAGTAAGTATTTCTGAACCTGGAGCCTAGCACTGGGAAAAAAAAGATATATAAGATGATACAGTCCCTCCCTTCTAGGAGCTTGGTCACAGTGTAGTGAGGAAGATTATAATTTGTAACATGTAATTTATACTTTTAAAAACCTTGTGGATCAGATAAAATAAGATGAATTGCCAGCTTTCAACTTTGGATGTAAACAGAACAACTATAATATAGTTGCATCATATACTATATATCAAGGTGTGCTTTCGGTTGCTGGAAGCAAGCTTAAGCAAAACAGATTTATGATTAGAAGGATAGAGAACTGGGTATCCCTTAGAACCCAATCAGACCTCAAGGGGACTGAACTAGAAACTGGAAATTCAGAAACCACGGTAGCACTATTCCCTTGTGGATCATAGAGCAACCTTTTCCAGTGCTGCGAAGTCAAGTTCTCTAAAAAGGAAAAGTGAGAAGGGAGGAAATTGTACCCTTTTTTTCTCCCATTGACCCCTTATTACCCTCCCCCACCCCCTACCCCAGACCTTCATCACCCTATTGTCTGTGTCCATGGGCTCTGCATATATGCATAAAAGTTCTTTGCTTAATCTCTTCCCACCCACTCAACCACCCCTGGCCATCCCTCTGAGATTTGACAGTCCGTTCCATGCTTCTGTGTCTCTGGATCTATTTTGTTCAACAGTTTATTTTGTTCATTAGATTCCACATATGAGTGAGATCATGTGATACTTGTCTTTCTCTGACTGGCTTATTTCACTTAACATAATACTCTCCAGGTCCCTCCGTACTGTCTCAAAGGGTAAGAGCTCCTTCATTTTTACTGCTGCATAGTATTCTATGGTGTAAATGTACTACAGCTTTTTTATCCACTCATCTGCTGTTTCCTAATCTTAGCTGTTGTAAATTGTACTGCTGTGAACATAGGGGTGCATATATTCTTTCTGATTGGTGTTTGGGGTCTCTTAGGATATATATTTCTAGAAGTGGTATCACTGGGTCACATGACAGTTCCATATTTAATTTTTTGAGGAAACTCCATACTGTTTTCCATAATGACTGCACCAGTCTGCATTCCCACCAGCAGTGTACTAGGGTTCCCTTTTCTCTATATTCTTGCCAGCACTTGTCATTTATTGATGGTAGCCATTCTGACAGGTGTGAGGTGATACCTCGCTGGCATTTTAATTTGCATGTCTCTGATGATTAGTGACCTTGAGCATTTTTTTCACATATCTCTTGGCCATCTATCTCCACTTTGGAAAAGTGTCTATTTAGGTCCTTTGCCCATTTTTTAATTGGATTGGTTGTCTTCCTTTTATTAAGTTGTATGAGTACCTTCTATATTTTGGATATTAACCCTTTATCAGATGTATCATTGCCAAATATATTCTCCCATACAATGGGCTACCTTTTCATTTTGTTGATGGTTTCTTTTTCTGTGCAGAAGCTTTTAATTTCGATGTAGTCCCATTTGTTTATTTTCTCTTTTGTTTCCCTTGCCCTAGGAGATGTATCTTTCAACATATTGCTACGAGAGATGTCTGAGATTTTGCTGCCTATGGTTTCTTCTAGGATTTTTATGGTTTCCCAGCTTACATTTAGGTTTTACCCATTTTGAGTTTATTCTTGTGTATGGTGTAAGTTGTGGTCTAGTTTCATTTCCTTGCCATGTATCTGTCCAATTTTCCCAACACCATTTATTGAAGAGACTGTCTTGACTCCATTTTATGCTCTCGCCTCCTTTGTGAAATATTTATTGAGTGTATGGCTTGGGTCGATGATTTCTGGGTTCGCTATTCTGTTACATTGATTTTTATGCCTGTTCTTGTGCCAGTACCAGGCTGTTTTGATTATGGTGGCTTTGTAGTATAACTTGATATCTGGTATTGTGATTCCTTCAACTTTGTTCTTTCTCCAGATATCTGCAGCTATTTGGGGTCTTTTTTGGTTTCATATAAATTTTTGGAGTATTTGTTCTAGTTCTGTGAAATACACCGTTGGTATTTTAACAGGGGTTGCATTGAATCTGTAGATTGCCTAATGGAGTATGGATATATAATGATACTGATTCTACCAATCCATGGACACAGTATATTCTTCCACTTGTTTATATCTTTCTCAATCTCTTTTTTCAATGTCCTGTAGTTTTTCGAGTACAAGTCTTTTACCTCCTTGGTTAAGTTTATTCCTTAGTATCTTAATTTTATGTTGTTGTAAGGATAAATGGGATTGTTTGTTTAGTTTCTCTTTCTAAGAACTCATTATTGGTGTATAAAAAAAGCTATGGATTTTTGGGTGTGGATTTTGTATCCTGCTACATTGCCAAATTCATTTATTAAATCTATCAGTTTTTGTGTGGAGTCTTTAGGGTTTTCTATGTATAATATCATGCCATCAGCGAATAATGAAACTTTTACTTTTTCCTTTCCAATTTGGTGCCTTTTATTTCTTCTTCTTGGTTGATTGCTGTGGCTATGACTTCCACTACTATGTTGAATAAGAGTGGTGAAAGCGGACATCCCTGTCTTGTTCTTATTCTTTGGGGAATGGTTTTAGTTTTTGCCCATTGAGTATGATGTTGACAGTAGGTTTGTCATATATGGCCTTTATCATGTTGAGATATGTTCCCTCTATTCCCACTTTGTTGAGAGATTTTATCAAAAATGGGTGTTGGATTTTATCAAATGCTTTTTCTGCATCTATTGATGTGATCATGTGATTTTTGTTTTTCAGTTTGTTTATGTGATGTGTCACGTTTATTGATTTGCAAATATTGTATTAGCCTTGCATCCCTGGAATAAATCCCACTGGGTCATGGTGTATGATCTTTTTAATATGTTGCTGGATCCGTTTTACTAATATTTTGTTGAGGATTTTAGCATTTATGTTCATCAGGGATATTGGTCTGTAATTCTCTTTCTTTGTAGTGTCTTTATCTGGTTTTGGTATTAGGATAATGCTGGCCTCATAAAAAGAGCTGGGAAATGTTCCTTTCTCTTGGATTTTTTGGAATAGTTTGAGGAGTATAGGTGTTAGTTCTTCTTTGAATGCTTGGTGAAACTCCCTGGTAAAGCCATCTGGACATGAGCTTTTGTTTGCTGGGAGTTTTTTGATTACTGCTTCTATATTATCAGTTCTTATTGGCCTATTCAGGTTTTCTGATTCTTCCTGATTCAGTTTTGGGAGATTGTATTTTTCTAGGAATTTTCCCCTTTCATCCACATTGTCCTGCTTGTTGGCACATAGTTGTTAATAGTATTTTCTTACAATCCTTTGTATTTCTGTGGTGTCAGTGGTTAATTCTCCACTTTTGTTTCTGATTTTATTTATTTGGGTTCTCTTTGTTTCTTGATGAGTCTAACGGTTTATCAAAGAACCAGCTCTTGGTTTCATTGATTTTTTTTTTTTTTTTTGGTACTGATTTTTTAGTCTCTGTGTCATTTATTTCTACTCCAATCTTTATTATTTCCTTCCTTCTACTTACTCTGGGCTTTTCTTGTTGTTCTCTTTCTAGTTTTTTAAGTTGTAGGTTTAGTTTACTATTAATTTTTCTTGTTTTTCGAGGTAGGCCTGTAGTGCTATGAACTTCCCTCTCAGGACACTTTTGCTATGTCCCAGAGATTTTGGGTTGCTATATGTTTACTTTCATTTGTTTCCAGGAAGTTTTTGATTTCTTTCTTGATCCTGTTGGTAACCCATTCATTGTTTAGTAACATGCTATTTAGCCTCCATGTGTTTGAATGTTTTGGGGTGTTTTTACTGTAGTTGATTTCTAATTTCATTCCATCTGATCTGAGAAAGTGCTTGATATGATTTTAATCTTGAACTTATAGAAACATGTTTTGTGTCCTAACATGTGGCCTATCTTTGTGAATGATCCATGTGCACTTGAGAAGAATGTATATTCTGCAACTCTGGGGTGAAATGTTCTATAAATGTCAATTAAATCCATTTGATCCAGTGTATCCTTTAGAGTAACTGTTTACTTGTTAAGTTTTTGTCTGGAGGATCTACCCAGTGAAGTCAGCAGGGTGTTAACGTCCCCTCCTATCAGGGGACTGTATTGTTGTCAATTTCTCCCTTAAAGTCCTCTAGAAGTTTTTTTTTATATATTTAGGTGCTCCAATATTGGGTGCATATATGTTTACCAGGGTTATATCCTCTTGCTGAATAGATCCCTTTAGTATTACGTAGTGATCTTTGTTGTCTCTTCTGATGGCCTTCATTTTGAAGTCTATTTTGTCAGATATGAGTATTGCTACTCCAGCTTTTTTTTCTTTAACATTTGCTTGGAAAAATTTTTCCATCCCTTCATTCTCATCCTTGTGTGAGTCTTTTGTTCTGAGGTGGGTCTTTTGTAGTAAGCATATATAGTTGGGTCATGTTTTTGTATCCATTCAGCTTCCATATGTCTTTTGATGGGATCATTTAAGCCATTTACATTTAAGGTTATTGATAGGTACTTATTTATTGCCATTTTAATTCTATATGCTTAGTTTTCTCTCTCTCTTTTTCTTCTCATTACAGCAGTACCTGTAGCATTTCTTGTAATGCTGGCTTGGTGGTGATGTAATCCTTTAGCCTTTTTTGTTTGTTTGGGAAGCTCTTCATTTCACCGTCTATTTTGAATGATAGCATTGCTGGATATAGTAATCTTGGTTTCAGATCCTTGCTTTCCATTATCTTGAGTACTTCATGCCATTCCCTTCTGGCCTATAGAGTTTTCTGATGAGAAATCAGGTGTCAGTCAGCCTTATGGGAGCTCCTTTGTAGGTAACAGTTTGCTTTTCTCTTGTTGCCTTTAAGATTCTCTCTTTGTCTTTAATTTTTGGCATTTTAATTATGATGTGTCTGGATGTGGGCCTGTTTGGGTTCTTCTTGCTTGGGGTTCTCTGTGCCTCCTGAACTTGTGTGACTTTTTCCTTTACCAGGTTAGGGAAGTTTTCTGCCGTTACTTCTTCAAACACGTTCTCTATCCTTTTCTCCCTTTCTGCCTCTTCTGGCACACCTGCTATTCTAATATTGTTACATTTCACATTGTCCCACAACTCCCTTAAGCTGTCCTCCTGTTTTTTAATTGTTTTTCTTTTCTTCTTGGTTCTCTGATTGAGTGATTTTTTTCAACTGTATCTTCTAATTCACTGATATGACCCTCAGCTTCTCCTAATCTGCTGTGTATTCCTTCCAATGTGTTCTTTATTTGTGCTATGTCATTCTTTATTTCTGTTTTCATAGTTACTATATATTTTCTCATGCTGTTGAGCATCTTTACCATCATTATTCTGAACTCTATATAGATAAATTTCTTATCTACTTCATTTATCTCTTCTCTGGACAATTCTCTTGTTCTTTCATTTGGGGGGTTCCTTGTCTCCTCATTTTGGCTGCCTGTTTGGGTTTGTGACTATATTAAGTAGATCCTCTATGCCTCTCAACCTCTAGTGCAGGACAGTGTAAAACGCTGTTTCTGACTAATTAA
Organism: Myotis lucifugus; assembly: GCF_000147115.1. Classification (NCBI taxonomy): domain Eukaryota; kingdom Metazoa; phylum Chordata; class Mammalia; order Chiroptera; family Vespertilionidae; genus Myotis; species Myotis lucifugus. The sequence continues at coordinate 10,744,918 of NW_005871053.1, forward strand.
ATTAGGCAAAGATTCAAAGCCTTCAGAGACCACCTCAGTCTACAGACTGATAGGATTTTGTCTTGAATTTTCCTCAGGGGCAAGGTGTTTTTCAATAGGGTGGATCAACTCTCTTACCCCTTGGCAAGGTCACTTGTATAGCAAATATCTACATGAGAAAGATGACCTCTGCAGCCTCAGGGAATGACTCAGCACTGGAAACTGGAGTGTCTGCCTTCTGAGCCCTGGTCCTGACTTCTCATACAGCTCCAGTCCACTCTGCTCTCCCTCTGTTGGAGCACAAGGTGAGTGGCTCCACAGGGAATTTTGTGCATTGGCCCTTTAAGAGACTGCCTGCATTTCCAGCTGTGTGACAGCAACCCTGCTGCCTTTTTTTTTCCTTTTTCTTTTTATTGATTTCAGAGAGGAAGGGAAAGGGGAGAGAGAGAAATATCAACGATGAGAGAGAATCATTGATCGGCGGTCTCCTGCACACCCCCCCTATTAAGGATCGAACCCTCAACCGGCATGTGTCCTTGACCAGAATTGAATCTGGGACTCTTCAGTCTGCAGGCCAGTACTCTATCCACTGAGCCAAAAGGGCAACCCTGCTGCTTTTCACAGCCAGATGTTATGTGAGTACCCTTCTCAGTTCTGGTGCTCTCTGCTGGGGGGCCCAGACTGGGGATTAGATCCCAGAGTTCTCAGTGGCAAACCTCCACAGCTAAGATATCTCTCTGGAACTTCAGTTGCTGTCTCCACCCTTCCAACCAGTCTCTATGCGGTCTCCACTTTTGGTCCTCAGTTATTAGGGTTCTCTCCAACGAGTCTTCCATTGATTATTCAGGAAGTGTTTTTGTATTTTAGTTGTAATTCCAGTTTGGTCCTGGGACCTTGTCAGTGCAATATCCACTACTCCTCTAGTGTAACCTTTTAATTTCTTTAATAAGTGTAAAACTATTTTTGAGTTATTTTCTTAGTGATTGCTCCAGGGCAGCATTTTTCAACTGGTATGCTGCAAGAATTTTTTAGGACATACAATACTTGCCTATTTAGTCAGGGACACTGACGTCTTTTTCCCTTAGATTGTAAAAAAAAAAATGGCAATAGCCAACACAATAATAGCTGCTCGGTGTGAACGAATCAAAATTATTCCATATATTTTTGTCAAAATCGGCAAAATATATTTTTTGGTGTGCTGCAGAATTTTAGTAATTAGTTTATGTGTGCCATGAGATGAAAAAGGTTGAATATCACTGCTCTAGGGTTTACATTATACATTTTAACTTACCAGACTTTACATAGAAACTTTACTCCTATATAGCTCTACTTCAACTGAAACCAGTCAACCAATGAGTCGGGGCTGCTTATCACTATTTGAGCCAATTAAGCAGAGACAGGGTTGAATCATTTATGAGCATTTATTCCAGTAATGTTGGCTATATGGAAGAGCAGCAGGTCATCCACAAAAATCTGCTCGGCACCCCCCCCATAAGCCAGCTGCTTATATTGGGTAGGACAAAAATTACATGGGGAAGTAGGCAAAAGGAATAAGAATGGGTATTATAGGCATGGGGAAATAGGCAATGCAGGCTGGGGTGGGACTCCATTTTGGGGGCAACAAGGTTGTTAATCTTTCTATGATAATAGGCAGATGGATTGCATTGGAAGGTTGACTCCCAGGTCCAAGGTTGACTCCCAGGTTCCTGGAGCGTGCAACTACCAGCCAGCTTAGAATGTCCTTTCTTTAATCAGAACAAGGCACGCATGGTTAACAGAGCATGATTAATATTTCTCATAACCTTTGCTAGTCTCCAATATTCTATTTTGCCCCTAACACATCCACCTCTTTTTTGTTCTACATATTGCCATAAGTTACAAACCCCAATTAATTGTGTAATTAATTAATGTTAAGTCTTTTAAAGAAATTGAGATAAGAAAGGAAAACATACATATTCATACATAGTTTTTGTACTAACTTTATTTATCATTGCTGGTTCTCATTTCCTCCTGCAGATTTGATTTACCATCTGATATCATTTCCTTATTCCAATTAAGTTGGCAAGTTTGTCTCCACCTGCCTCCTCTGTGCTATTATTGTGAAATATATTACATTTCAATTCAATTATATGCAGTTGTTTTTAAATCAGTTAAGAGAAGAAAGGAGAAAAAATATACAATTACGCTGTCTTTGCTGGCACTCATTTTTCTCATGTAGATTGGAATTATTGCCTGGTATAGCCAAGAAGGACTAATCCTGAGTCTTCTGCCAGTTCCAGTCTACTGTTAGCCCCTTTAGTGAATTTTTCTTTTCAGTTATTGTACATTTCAACTTCAGAATTTGCATTAGACTGTTTTGTATAATTTGTCTCTTCATTGCTACCCTCTATTTGAAGAGATATTGTTATAGTACCTTCATTTAATTCTTTAAACATGGTTTTCTTTAGTTCTTTGGGCATATTTATAATAGCTGCTTTGAACTCTGCTGAATTCAACATCTGGGCCCTCTTAAAGCCCTGTGCTCAGTTTCCCTGACCATGGGAGATGATTTTGGTCTTGGCCCCTTCTCGTTGTCTCCCTCATCTCCCCATTAAACTTTTGGTCACTTCTATTGCTGTCACACCCAGCTGTCAGCCTTCACTAATTGCTAGCTAGTTACTCTATTGTTTTCATCCACATCCTTGTGCATCAATTGCTCCACATTCTGGTTGCTTTGAGTTAGGTCTCTGTAGAAGGTAGGAGTTTCCAGTCTTTGAGACTTGTACTTGCCCCAAGAGAGGTATTGCCTTTCTTTTTGCCTAATTCTCTAATGTTAAACTTCTAGCTCAGTGGTTCTCAACCTTGGCTGCACATTAGAATCACCTGGGAATCTTTTTAAAATCCTGATTTCTGGGTCTCATCCTCTGGAAATTCTGTTTCTTTTGTAAGGGCTGGCGGCCAACATTAGGAAGAAACAGAATTTCGGAGATGAGCGCC
>NW_005871053.1:10748992-10751947 GCF_000147115.1 Myotis lucifugus
GCCCTTGGTCGGCTTCAGAAGCAGGGCCCGATTGAGAAAGTGGAGCGCTCCCACCTGTCATACACAGAACACGAGCAGATCAGAGATGTTCCGATGCACCCCTAGTCACACACAGAGTTAGGCCGATTAGAGGGTTGGGCACCGCCCCCTACACACACTCAAAGACAGGGTCGATGGAGAAGTTGGGGCGCCACCCTCTTATCAAGCACAGAAGCAGGACCAATCAAGGGGGTTGAGCCGCTGCCCCCCTGTCACTCACAAGAGCAGGGCCCATCAGGAGAGTTGGGACTCCGTCCCCTGTCATGCACAGAGCAGGGTTGATCAGGGAGTTGGGGAGCTCCCCCCTGTCATGCACAGAGCAGGGCCCATCAGGGGTTTGGAGAGCTCCCCCCTATCATGCACAGAGCAGGGCTGATCAGGGGGTTGAGGAGCTCCCCCCTGTCACTCACAGAGTAGGGCCGATAGAGGAGTTGGGGCACCGCCCCCTGTCACACACAGAGCAGGGCAGATCAGGGGGTTGAGGCGCCGCCCCCTGTCACCCACAGAGCAGGGTCAATCAGGGGGTTGGGGCGCCGCCACTGTCACACACAGAGCAGGGCCGATCAGGGGGTTGGGGCGCCGCACCCTGTCACACACAGAGCCGCAGGGTGATCAGGGGGTTGGGGAGCTCCCCACTATCAGGCACAGAGCAGGGCTGATCAGGGGGTTGGGGTGCCCTTCCCCTGTCACGAACAGAGCAGGGAGGATAGGGAGGTTGTGGCCCCGCCCCCTGTCACACACAGAGCCGCAGGGCGATCAGGGGGTTTGGGCGCTGCCCCCTGTCACGCTGATCCCGGTGCTGGGAGGCATATTACCCTTTTACTATATAGGATAGAGGCCTGGTGCATGGGTGGGGGCTGGCTGGTTTGCCCTGAAGGGTGTCCTGGATCAGGGTGGGGGTCCCGCTTGGGTGCCTGGCCAGCCTGGGTGAGGGGATGATGGCTGTTTGCAGCTGGTCACACCCCCTTCAGGGTGGGGGTCCCCACTGGGGTGCCTGGCCAGTCTGGGTGAGGGGCTGAGGGCTTTTTTCAGGCTGGCGGGTGACTGAAGCTCCCAACCGCTCCTTTTTTTCTTTTTCTTTTTTATTCTGGGCCAGCTTTAGCTCTTAGGCTTGGCTCCAGCTCTTAGGCCTCGGCTGCTGAAAGCAGGTATCTGGTTTGTTTGGGTTCTATAATCGAAACACTGTTTCAACAACTCCAGCTCTGAGATCCCGGCTGGCTGAAAGCAGGTTTCTGGGGTTTTGTTTAGCTTCTATATTTGTAACAATGTTTCAAACTGCAAGCTCAGAGGCCAGCAGCGGCAGGTGGGGAACGTTGGCTTCCTTCGTCGCTGAAGCAAGCAAGCCTCATGTTCGCTTCAAGCTTCCTGGCTGCCGGCCGCCATCTTGGCTGGCAGTTAATTTGCATATCGCCCTGATTAGCCAATGGGAAGGGTAGCGGAGGTACGGCTAATTACCATGTTTCTCTTTTATTAGATAGGATACTATTTTTTTGGTCTATTCTTGTGCCAGTACCATACTGTCTTAATTACCTAGCTTTATAATTAGCTTGATAATCCTGTAAAACAAACTTTCCTGCTTTTTAGTAGGTGGCTTTCTAAAGATGTTCTCACAAGATTTCTATCACCTGATTATTAAATTGAATACTAATCTGGGTAGTGTTGTGAAGGGATTTTATAGGTGTATTCAATGTAACTAGTTAACAGACCATAAAATAGTGAGAATATTGTGGATTATTGGGATGGGAGAGGTTCGGGATCCACGTCCTCCTTGGCTGGTTCAGGAGGGTCCGTAAGGGAAGCCTAATTGAGGCTGGCGATCGTGTTGCCCAAGTAGGATTTGGAGGTAAGCCCAGGTTGAGCTGCCACTGCCTACTGCTCTCTGAGTAGCAAAGTCAGGATTGACTGAAGCTGGGGCAATGGCTACTCCTCTCCATGAAACCCTCCTGGGTTTTCAGCACCAAATGCTAGGGTTGCTGAAGGAGGAATGCATGAGGCCAAAAGTGGTACGGGACTATAAATTTATTAAGTCGTCTGGACAACCAGATGAGCTGAGCCCCAAAATGGGGTCTGTACCCAGGGACAGGGAGTCAGAGATTTTAAAGGACTCTAGGCAGGCTTTTTCTGGGTGGAGAATTCTCTGGGCAGGTCCAGATCCTGGGAAGGTCCAGAGGGGAAGAATAATGGTCTTAGCAAGTGGACTGTGATCTAAGCGAAAGGTAATGTTGGTAGTGAAGTGGTCTAAAGGTCAGTTCCCAGGGGAGGGGGTATCAATTCAATGATTTGATCAGACCTAACACTAAGACCATTCCCCACTTGACAGACAATAAGTAAATGGGGACCTTTGCCCTACAACTGCTAGGAACTGAACTTTGCCAACATCCCAAATGAACCTGGAAAAAAATTATCCCGTCGAGTGTCTAGACAGGAACACAGCCTGGCTGGTACCTTTATTTCATCCTTGTGAGGCTCAGCAGAGAACCAGCTGAGCCATGCTGTGCTCTGATTTCTGACCCATAGAATCTGGAGAACAATGGGTGATTTAAGCTGCCAGATTTTTGGTAACTTGTTAGGACAGCAATAGAAAAATAATTGATTTTCTTCAAGTTCTACAAACAAACAAAAAACAATTCACCATAGCTAAGATTTGGAAACAGCCTAAGTGCCCATCAGCAGATGAGTGGATTAAAAAACTATGGTACGTCTACACAATGGAATACTACACTGCGGTAAAAAAAGAAGGAGTTCTTACCATTTGCAATAGCATGGATGGAACTGGAGAGCATTATGCTAAGTGAAATAAGCCAGTCAGAGAAAGATAAATACCACATGATCTCACTCATTTGTGGAATATAGTGAACAACATAGGCTGATGAAAAGGGATAGATCCAGAGACAGAGAAGCAGCAATAAGACTGTC
>NW_005871053.1:10752416-10756061 GCF_000147115.1 Myotis lucifugus
TCCCTCAGCCCGGATTGCGAGAGGGTGCAGGCCAGGCCGAGAGACCCCACCAGTGCACAATTGGGGCTGGGGCTGGGGAGGGACGTGGAAGGGCTCCGGGGCATGTCTGGCCCATCTCGCTCAGTCCCAATCGGCCGAACCCCAGCAGCAAGGTAACCTACCAGTCAGAGCATCTGCCCCCTGGTGGTCAGTGCACGTCATAGTGAGCAGTTGAGCTGCCTTAGGATATCATTAGCATATTATGCTTTGATTGGTTGAACGGCCGACCAGATGACAGGACACTTAGCATATTAGGCTTTTATTATATAGGATTGCTGCTATGTAGAAATTAACCTAACTTTTGCATATTGACTTGGTAACTAGAAGCCTTGCTTATAATTCTGATAACTTAGATTCATTTTCTATATACATATGGCCTATAAATTGTACTTTTATTTCATCTTTTTCGGTTCGTATACTTTTTTCTAGCCCTATTGCAGTGACTATGACCTCCAGTACAGTTTTGAATAGATTGGTTATACATAGTTTGAATCCTTGTGTTGTTCCTATTTTAGAAGTTGGGGTAGATTTTTTTGGTATTTCACAAATTTAGAAAACAGGCATTTTGGATGTAGCCTTTCTCAGATCAAGGAAATTCTTTTCTATTACTAGTTACTGTTTTTGTTTAAATCATGAATGGATATTGGATTTTGTGAAATACTTTTTCTTCATCTACTTAATCATTTAACTTTCCTCCAGATAGTGATGAATTATTTTATTGCTCTCTTAGTATTAAACCAACCTTATGTTCCTGGACTAAACCCAGTTCATGAGCTATTCTTTTTATACAAATTACTAGCTAATCTTTCACTTAATGTTTTTGCACCTATGTTCATGAATGAGATAGGTCTATAACTTTTCCTTTTGTCAGGCTTTGTATCAAGGTAACATTGTCTTCATAAAAATGAGTTGGGAACTGCTTTTTCTTTTACCATTATCTTAAAGAATTTATGTAAGAAAGAGTGTTTGAATATTTGGTAGAATTCACTGAGGGAAGCTTTCTAGGCCTGGAATTTTCTCTGCAGATAAGTTTTAAGTAATGGCTTTAATTTCTATATCATAGTGTTCTTTAGTTTCATTTTTCTTATCAGTTTTGGTAAATTGTGTTTTCTGGGAAATCCTCCGTTTTATCTAAAATTTCAAATATATCTGTATAAAATTGTAACTAATAATTCCCTTATTATCTTTCTAAATCTACGATCTGTAGTGATGTCCTCTTTTGTATTCCTGTAGTCACTATTTGTGTCTTGTCTCTTTTTCTTGATCCGTCTTACCAGTTTGTTAGTGTTTTCGTGGACTTTTAATTTTGTTTATTCTTTCTATTTGATTAATTTTTGTTCACATTTTTATTGTTTCCCTTTTTTACTTTTTTGGGGTTTAATTTGCTGGTCTTTGTCTAGGTTTTTGTGACAAATACTTAGGTCTGGATTTTCAGTCCCTGCCCCACATGTATTTGAAAGTATAAAGTTCCCTTAGCATGGGTTTTGTTTCCATTCTCAAATTTTTTTCTTTTGCTTTTAAAAATACACAACACGAATAGCATAAAATTTATCATTTTTAAAGTGTATAAAAAAGTCTGTAATTTCCATGTTTCCTACTTGATCTTTGGATTATTCAAAAAGTATATTGTCTAATTTTTAAACATGTTTTTCTAAATGGCTTTTTGTTACTGATTTCTAACTTAGCTCTACTGTAATAAAAACTAAATCTACAAGATTTCAGTTCTTTAAAATGTGAAGCTTGCTTCATGACCCAACATATGGTCTTTCTTGGTAATTATTCCTTGTATAGGACAAAAGAAAATTGTAGGCTACAGTTGTTAGATATGGTATAATATGTATATCAGTTATATCAAGTTGGTTTTTAAAAAATTATCAGTACTTTTTTGTTTCTTTTATTCAGAGAAAGGTTTGTTAAAATGTCCTGAAATGATTCTAGATTTGTCTGTTTCTGTCATTTTGTGTTTTATATATATAATTCAAATACATTGAAGGTGCTTTAAAATTAAGAATTTTTGTTTCTACCTGGTAAATCAAACTTTTTATCACCATGAAATGTCCCTCTTTATCTCTAGTAATGCATTTTGCCTTATAGTGTACATTCATGTTAAAATAGACAACACTAGCTTTCATTTGTGTTTGCATGATATATCTTTTTCCATCCTTTTACTTTTATAATATACATATATTTTATTGATTTCAGAGAGGAAAGGTGAGGGAGAGAAAGAAATATGAATGATGAGAGAATCATTGATTGGCTGCCTCCTGGTTCGGGCATATGCCCTGACCCAGAATTGAACCGTGACCTGGTTTATAGGTCTACGCTCAACCACTGAGCCAGGTATGCTGGGTTTACTTTTTGTTGTTAATCTTTGCCTGAGGAAATTTTTTCCCCATTGATTTTTAGAGATAGTGGAGGGGAGTGGGGGTGGGGGGAGAAACACATCGATTGGTTGCCTCCCACATGCCCGACCACCGGGGCCTGGGATCAAACCTGCAAAGGAGGTATGTGCCCTTCACCGGAATCCAACCTGCGACCCTTCAGTCCACGGGCTGACGCTCCAACCACTGAGCCAATCCAGCGAGGGACTTTTACTTTTTTTGAAATAGAAGTTATTGGGGTGACATTGGTTAATAAGATTATATAGGTTTCACCCTGGCTGGTGTGGCTCAGTTAGTTGAGAGTTGTACTGTGCACCAAAGGGGTGTCGCTGGTTTGATTCCTGGTCAGAGCACATGCCCAGGTTGCAGATTCATTCCTTTGTAAGGATGGGTGTTTCTCTCATTGATGTTTCCCTCCCTCTCTCTTCCCCCATCTCCCCTTTCCTCTCAAACAAACAAATCAATAAAGCATATCCTCTGGTGAGGATTAAAAACACACAACTGTTATTAGTTCATGGGTAAGTACAAAAACAGGCAGTGCTTACTCATCCCTGGTATAGAGTCATCTTCCCTAAGGAAGTTGAGCCCTTCTTGTCAACCAGTTATCCAAGTGGTTTTGGCAATTTTAAATTAAAGAGCAGCTGTTTTCTTCTTTTAATAGATAGAGAAAAGTCATTAGTTCTGTATGTTGCTGAAAAAATGTTTACATATCTATATAGTTTTAATTGCAGTAAAAGACACATAAAATTTACCATCTTATGTTAAATATGCTGACATTATTATAAAACCGATCTCAAGAACTGTTTCACCTTAAAACTGAAACTCATTTTAAACAACAGCTTCTCATTCCCCTTTCTCCAGCCCCTAACAACCACCATTTTATTTTGTCTCCATTAATTTGATTACTCTAGATACATCGTAGCAGTACAGTCATACATGTTTGTCTTTCTTGACTGGCTTGTTTCACTTAGCATAATGTCCTCAAGGTTCATCCATACTGTAGTGTGTGTCAGAATTTCCTTCATTTTTAAGGCTGAATAACATTCCATTTTATGTATATAATACACCATATTTTGTGTACCCATTCATCCATTGATGTTCACATTACTTGCTTCTAGGTCTTGACTATTATAAATAATGCTGATATAATCATGGGTGTGCATATACTCTTTGAGAACCTGCATTCAATTCTTTTTGAATATATACCCAGAAGTGGGATTACTGG
>NW_005871053.1:10756925-10769183 GCF_000147115.1 Myotis lucifugus
AATGGAAAGTAAAACTAAAATTTTAAAATTTTGTTTTTTGGGGCAACTTGGTCATTGGAAATGTGTCTTTATAAAAGAACATTATGATCATAATGGGTTTATGTGCTAATTTATGTATCAGGAACCTAAATTTTTTACATCTGGAATTTTGCAGCAATTTAGAGTTGGGAGTGCTGGTTAAAGATTGTTTTTATTTTTATCAAGCAGGATAATTTGTGTTAAACATGTGGGTATTTATAGCAGATGGGGTTCCTAAGCAGAGTAGTCAGTTTTGTTGGAAGTCTTGTGGATTTATTAATTTAAGAACTATTTCTTTCTTCCTTATTCAAAGACTTAGGCTAGAGAAATTGAAAATGAATGAGTACATTGGAATGCTCTGCTGTCTGCTAATAAATAACCTTTTCTTGCTTTCTCTCTTCCTATTACTTGGCATGTGATTCTGGGCATTTGCTTATTTTTCTGGGACTCAATAATAGTAAGTAAAAATGATAGAGGCTATACAGTTCAGGAACCTGCCATGGGTTTACAAGTATTATTCTCATTTAATTCACATAAGAATCCTTTTAGGCTCTGTTATTACCAGTATTTTATGGATGAGGAAGTCATTAAGAGGCAGATCTGGGATTTGAACTCAATCTGGTATCAGAGCTCATGCTCTTAACCCTAAAGTGATATAGCTACAGTAAATGTCCACAGAAATCCGTTTTAGGAGTCCTGTTGAAGATATGCTAGAGATGATGTTGGTAAAATAATACTTATGTTGATGTCACTATAAATATTTAGAATATTTAATTCTTGTTTATTATAATACATTGTTTTAGGTAGTATTTTAATCAGTAGATAATGCTTATCTTGGACTTCTGACATACAGTACATGCAGCTTTCTTTCTGGTCAGAAATTTACTTCCCTGCTGCAGATGGACTATAACAAATAAAGATTATTCTGTAGCCCTTCTTTCACACTGAACTATTGAGGCAGAGACTAGACCATGAAGGAATACTGCGGAGCAGTAGGCCATCACTGTTCTTTTTAAGGTCTAAGTGGTATATCTCAGAGGAGTGGAATTTGGGAGATAGGAGAATATTGGGATTTTTCACTTTTGTATTTATTTATTTCAACAAGCATGTATTATATTAACAATGAGGAAAGGCATGAAACTATAAAAGATTCTTAAGTACTTAGTACTTTTGTTAGGGAACTGGGTACCAGTTGACTTTTTATTGAGGAGGTGGTAATTACTAGGTTGTGTGTTGTTGTTGTTTTGTTGTTGTTGTTAATCCTTACCAGAGGATATCTTTCCATTGATTTTTAGAGAGAGTGGAAGGGAGAAGGAGAAAGAAAGAGAGAGAAACATCAATGTGAGAGAGGCACACTGGTGGCCTATTGCACGTGCCCCGACCAGGGCTGGGATCAAGTCTGCAACCAACTGAAGTATGTGCCCTTGACCGGAATCTAACCTGGGACCCTTTAAGTCCGAGGGCCGACACTCTCCACTGAGCCAAATCGGCAAGGGCACTAGGTCAGGTTTTAACTAAATTCCTATTTTGGAGCTTCCCTGGAGAACATTTCTTCTTACATGTTAAAGTAATGCTTTCTCACCTCTCCCCTACCTATCCCCACCCCACACATTTTTCTTTAGGACTATTCTTTTGGGACAATGATGCTTAGTTGAGTGGATATAAGTTCTAACAAAAGACAATACAACTTTACCTCTCAGTGTCTTAATTTATTATAGCTAAAATGAGAACTATAGCCCTAACCGATTTGGCTCAGTGGATAGAGTGTCAGCCTGTGGACTGAGGGGTCCCAGGTTCGATTCCAAGGGGGGACACTTGCCCGGGTTGTGGGCTTGATCCCAGTGTGGGGCATGCAGGAGGCAGCTGATCAATGATTCTCTCTCATCATTGATGTTTCTTTCTCTCCCTCTCCCTTCCTCTCTGAAATCAATAAAAATATATTTTAAAATAAAATGAGAACTATATGTTAAATAGAAAAATAACCTAGTAAAAAAAATACATATGTATGTGTGCATCTGAATATATACATATGTATATGTGTGTGTATATATACAGACAGAGATTGATTGATTTTTAAAATAGCAAGTTAATTCTATGCCTGAAGCTAGAGGAAGACGTGTTACATTACTACTACATTAACGTAACGAAATTAGGCTTGGCCGGTGTGGCTCAGTGGTTGAGCATTGACCCAGGAACTAAGAGGTTACCAGTCTGATTCCTGGTCAGGACACATGCCTGAGTTTTCAGGCTCAATCCCCATTAGGGGACATGCAGGAGGCAGCTAATTGATGATGTTTCTCTCTCATCAATGTTTCTATCTCTCTATCGCTCTCCCTTCCCCTCTCTCTCTCTCAAAAAAAATCAATTAAAAAACCCATTAAAACAAATAGAAATTAGGCATTAAAGTATATGCTGTTCTACCTACCAGCAACTTCTTTCTAACCTCAGGGAGAAAGCTGGAAGGAAGCTTATATGATGTAACGTATATTAACATGCCAATGTTTGCTGAGCACTTGTATTTTAGCATCCATACAGTACATGTTCACATTTATTGTAACAGGTTTAGTTCAAAACTCTTTATAAAAACTTAATCTAACAACTACAAGGTTTGTACTTTTATTATCTTTGTTTTATATATAAGTAAGCTGAGACATGAAGAGATTAAGGAACTTGGCCATGCTTATTCAACTTACCTATCTGTATATATATTTAGTTTTGATGAAAGCAAAATTAGCTGTCAGGCATTATTTTTTATTTATAAGAACAAGATTAAAATTAAAGTACTCGCATTTCTAAGGTGATGACAGTATAGAGAAGCAAAATCTAAACTCTCTGCTTTACCTCTGATGCAAGCTCTATGAATACTTTGGTCTTAGTATGTCTGAATCCTTTGCTGTAAGGTTTACAACAAAAGTGTTTAAAATGACCATCTTAAAGATAAAGTCGGGTAATTAATCTGATATGGAATGATTCTAGATCAGACCTCTTCTCTTTACCGCAGGCTTATGTAGCTGAATCTATAGACTAGATTCAGGAACCTAGCTTTCTATGCTTACTCTTTTCAGTCATTGTAGGTGAAATACTTTATGTGTATGTATGTGTGTGAGTATATTTATGTGTATATTATAATACATATATGTTTGTATGTGTGCATAGACAGATGGATAGATAGATGGCTCTGAAATAGTTTAGTGAAATAATTTACATAGGAATGTGATAGATGACCAGAGAGAAAGGTTGAATTTATGAGAAATTATATGACATTTTCCTTTGGAAAAAAAATTCTAGATATATACAATTAAATTCTAAATGGATTAAATTTCCAAATGTTAATTTTTAAATCATTAGGGAAAAATGTAGGAGGTGTTTTCATTAGATTCATGGAGGAGAAAGGTTATTAGAAAATAGAGATATTGGGCTGCTTTTGTGATAGCTTATTTAACATGTTCTTTTATACCAAAAATTAGAATACTATTTAAATAGGATATCAGTGTGGAATAAATGATGAAAGGAAATGTAGTCAACAAAAATTATACTTATGTTCACTAAATACATTATACAAAATACTGTACATGAAAATAGATGTTCTATTTATTAATCATGTTAAAATGAGTATTTAAAGGCAAGAATTAGAAATAATTCTAGAATGTTAAACAGTGTAGACTTCTTGAAATTGTATTGTTTTATATGCTTGCAAGTGCATTAAAAAAACGTATGAAAAGGAATTATTTAAATGGAGTATTTTTGTTGAAATAACTTCTGACTTTATCCTAGTATTTCTGTGTTTTTTTTTTAATCAGAGTTTTCTGTCTTGTCAGACATAATGTGAAAAGTATTAATAGAAGAAAGACCCTAAATGTTTTGTATAAATCAGTTTATCAGATGTAATATGAAAAGTACATTAAAAACTGGAATGAATTAAAATATTTTCAGACTTCAGGAAGTTTTAAATTAAAAAATATGAGGTGATGGCTTAGCAGCAGTTGAATCTACTGTTAGAAAGGTCTTAGTGAACAAACTCATTTCTATTACTTTTTGATTGGTAACTGGTATGATCCTTTCTAACACATGCTTTCTAGATATTTTGATTTTGTTTTGACTCTATCAAGGAAGATAATTAAAATATATAATGAAAAATTGATTTCTTATCATAAAAAGGTGGTATCTATAATAATAATCTATAATAATAAAAGTGTAATATGCTAGTTAGACCGGACAGCTGAATGACCTTCCGGACATCATTCCTGACGTCCTTCCAGACAGCTCCGCGACAGAGGCGGTTAGGGGTGATCAAGCAAGCAGGTCAGGTGAGTGGTTAGGGGCGATCAGGCAGGCAGGCGGGTGGTTAGGGGTGATCAAGCAGGCAGGCAGAGGCTGTTAGGGGCAATCATGCAGGCAGGTAGAGTGGTTAGGGGTGATCAGGCAGGCAGGCAGGCGAGCGGTTAGGAGCCAGTGGTCCCCGATTGCGAGAGGGATGTCCGACTGCCAGTTTAGCCCCAATCCTGGCAGTCAGACATCCCCCAAGGTGTCCCAGATTTCAAGAGGGTGCAGGTTGGACTGAGGGCCCCTCCCCCTTTCCCATGCACAAATTTCGTGCACCGGGCCTCTAGTTACTATATAGTAATCTTGACTAATCCGAACTAATATGTCCAAATACATGCATCCTTTTTTAGACTGTCCACCTCTTGAGGCCACACTATTATAATAACTAATAACATTTATTAGTGACTTTTTGAGTATGTGTATGTGTATGAGGAGAGAGAAAATGTTTATTAAAAGGGGACATGATAAACTTGTCATGGGTCAAATTGTGACCTTCATTTTATGTTGTTTCCCTAAAATGTTTCTTCATAGAACAGGATGTAATTGATCTCTAATTTGAGTAGTGACATCTCCTGTTTTACATATTTATGAAGTTTTGGATTTACAGTACATTTTAGGGAGCAGTTTAGTAAGAGTAGTGGCGTACTAGCATAATTAAGAGGCAGATGGTTTTATTTTGAGATGGGGTATTCTTTAAGGATGATATGTATGGTCTTTATATTGCGTTTATAATTTCTTTATCAAAAGGAAAAACATTTATTGTGTAACAGTTTAATGGATTATGGTGAAAGTACATATCCTTCAGAAAATCTCACCTCTTGTAATTGAGGACCAAATTTTGGTGTCAGAAATGATTCCATAAAACAGCAGTTCTCAATCTTGGTGTCAGAAATGATTCCGGGTCGAACGACCCTTTCACAGGGGTTGCCTAAGACCATCGGAAAACACATATATAATTACATATTGTTTTTGTGATTAATCACTATGCTTTAATTATGTTCAATTTGTAACAATGAAAATACATCCTGCATATCAGATATTTACATTACGATTCATAACAGTAGCAAAATTACAGTTATGAAGTAGCAATGAAAATAATTTTATGGTTGGGGGTCACCACAACATGAGGAACTGTATTAAAGGGTCGCGGCATTAGGAAGGTTGAGAACCACTGCCATAAAACATTAAAAATTTTGAAATGTGTTTGCTATGAAAGGAGTCAGCACACTACCTATTTTTGCATGGTTAAAAAAATTGAAAGAAGAATAATACTTTGTGACATGTGAAATTCAAATTTTAATGCTTATAAGTAAAGTTTTATTGGAACACAGCTGTTTTTGCATTATAATGACAGAGCTGAGTAGTTGTGACAGAAACCCTATATGGCATTCTCATCACTTCGTACTGCTTTTAGTTCACTACAAATTTCATTGCTGCTGTTAAAACTTGATAGTGTTTTGAGTGATGTGTGTATTGCCTGTCTGCAGTATTTCTTTCTTTATTTTATACCAATGCATATTCATTATGTCAAAACAAGAAAAGAAAAAAATGGACTCTGAACGACATGCTTTTAAGGCATAGGGGAGTATTATTTTGTTATTGAATTACATAAGCAAAACATTGTCCTTCTTATGCAGTGATACTGTAGCTGTGATAGAATACTTTATAAGTTGACATTACTTCATTAAGCATACACCCAGTATTTTCAACTCTCAATTTTCTTAAAGTAACAGTCCATTTAAAAAGGCATATCTCATCAGAGCATAAGTTCTTCATAAAAATAAACATAGAAAATGAGGCTGCCATCAAAATAAGTTTCTGAGTGGCTCATTTGTTAGCCAAGCAAGGAAAGCCATTTAGTGAATTAATTAAAATCTGTTGATTGCAACAACAAAAAATATGTCCAGAGAAAATAAACTTGTTTTAGACTATTAACTTTCTTTTAATAGTTTATTAATTTTTAGAGAGAGGGGAAGAGATTGAGAGAGGTGGGGGAAAACAACTGTGTGAGAGTGCAACATTAATTGGCTGCCTCCTGTACACCCCCCACTGGCATGTGCCCTGACTGGTAACTGAACTGGCAACCTCCTGGTCCAGGGGATGACACCCAACCAACTGAACCACACCCGCAGGGCTAGACTATTAACTTTTTAAATCATTTAATCAAGAACCATTGATTTAAGAGTTGAGGATATTTGAAGTCCATTAAAAAAACAAGACAAGTGATATAGAGTGATTTTCCTTGGCTCTTGATGAATTGAAAGATGTTATTGATACTACTCAGTTATTGTTTATTGAAGGTGTCAGTACTAAGTTTGATATGGGGAAAAAATTAGCCTTTGTGAATAGTCTGTGTAGAACAACTACAGGTGAGAATATTTTCAAGGTTGAGAAAACACTAAGTACTAACTGAAGTGGAATCTGCCTAAGATGTACATACTACAACGATGGTAAAAATATGTGTGGAACAGAAAAAGGCTTATTTGGACAAATTCACAAAGCTTGTTAAAAGGAGATGTTCAAAGCCTGTGGTTATTCATTGTATTATTCTTCAGCACATACTTTGCAGGAAATACTTGAATTTATCATGTTATTGAATCAGTATTGTCAGTGGTGACTTTCATTGGCTCTCATGGACTTAACTAATATCAGCTCCATGAATTTTTGTTAGAAGCTGAATATCCTGTCTGGCTTAGCAGGTAAAATATTATTGCAATTATTTGAGCTAAGGGCTGAGGTTGAAATTTTTCTTAACAGAGAAGATGGACCCCAACCACTATTATCAAATATGAATTGGCTTTGGAACTTTTATCTGTAGGTTGGAAAATGTTTTATATGAATTTAACGTAAAATTACATGGCAGAATAGTGCTTACATGCAAAATTTAGCTGCAGTAAAGTAATTTTAGTGGCAACTGATGTTTGAATCACAAGTGACATCAAGCTGCTTTACACATTTCTCATGCTGTCAAAGTGAGATCTTCATTACCCCATGAATTTTCATGAATATATTTTTTCAGCCTCTACAGTTCCAGCATCATTTTTCCAGCATTGAAACATGCAAATGCAACAAGTTTCCATATTTCAAAATCCATTTAATAGTGCACTTGGGGAACTTCTATCTAACTTTCGATTGGAAGTGATTAATCTGCAATGTAATGATATATTGAAAGACAAATATCAAAAGAATCTAATAGACTTCTATAACTGCCTTTGAAGTAATGAATATGCTTAATTAAAATCATGTGCTTGTGGACTGATAGAGTATTTGACAGTACCTATCTGTCAGAAAAGACATTTTCAAAGATAAATACATAAAGTCTGATCAGTATTAACAAAGATGAGCATGTGCAATAGATTTTGATGACAGGAAGCTTTAATTGAAACGTTCCCCCCCCCAATTTCATTCTTTTAATTAGTAGACTTACATATACTAGAGGCCTAATGCACGAAATTTCATGTAAGAGTAGACCTTCGCAGCCGCGGCTGCCTGGATCCCTCCCTCACGGCTGCTGGCAGCTGTCTCGATCCCGGGCCTACAGCCCTGGCTTCGTCCCGGAAGGACGTCCAGTTGGATGTCCAGTCTAATTAGCATATTATGCTTTTATTATTATGGATTATACTCAGCTATTACTATATCTTGAATTTTTTTATTAAAAAGCTTTTCTCTTGTTATAATAGCATCTATGTGATTTTTGCCTATTGCCTGGAAGGACTAAAATACTTATGATCTGGCCCTTTTCAGAAAAAGTTTGTGGACTCCTATAGCAGTGCTTCTCTAACATGAATGCACAAAGTAATTACATGAGGATGTGGTTAAAATGCAGATTCTGATTGATAGGCCTGAGGTGGGACCCAGGATTTTGTATTCCTTATAAGCATCTGAGGTGATAACAGATGGGACTACATTTAGAGAAGCAGACTTTAGTATATTCAAGGTTAGATTTTTAGATAGGTACACTAATACTTGTTAAGCATCTATTATGTGCCAGAGGTTATACTAGGGGCTCTTGCATATATTGCCTCTTTAAAATGTCATAAAAACTTGTTAAAAGGTATTAAGGACTATAGTGAGATTGGAAACCCTAGTAAGAGTTTTCAGTTAGAAACATTGTGTTTTTTTTTCTTTTTTGTTTTTTTGCCTTGGATCTCATGGGGGAGGAGGAAGTCCTAGAGGAAGCTATACATCTAAGAAAAAAAAGATGGGAAACAAAATACTACATTATGAGCTGATCCAGGTCAAAGTAGGGACTGATGAGATGTCCTCATCTTCTCTACTAAATTTCTCGGCCATCAATCGATTACCAAGCTAAGGAGTGGACATAGTATATAGCAATATAGCACATACTAGTATATATTTTGCAAACATTGTTTTCCTAGTCTCTTGTTTGCGTTTTCATTTTTATAACCATGTCTTTTGAACTAGCAAAGTTAAAATTTTTATGAAGTCCAATTTTTTTCTTTTTAAAAATTTAAGAATGTGGTAAAATATACATAATATAAAATTTACCATGTTAACTAATTTTAGGTGTATGGTTCAGTTGTACTACCATTACCAACATCTATCTCCAGAACTTCTGTCTTTCCCAACTGAAACGCTATATCCATTAAACACTAACTTCCATTCTACCATTACCCTCAGTCTCTGTCAGCCATCATTGTACTTTTAGTTTCTGTGAATTGGAGTACTCTAGGAACCTCATATAAGTGGAATCAGACAGTACTTATTTGTCCTTTTGTGCCTGGCTTACTTCACTTAGACTACTATCTTCAAAGTTCATCTGTGTTGCAGCCTGTGTGGAAATTTCCTTCATTTTTAAACACTGACTAATATTCCATTTTGTGTATATACCACATTTTATCTATTTATTTATTCATTGTGGACAAAGTTGCTTTCACCCTTTTGGCTATTGTGAATAATGCTGCTATCAACATGAGATGTACAAATATCTGTTCTGCTCCTTGCTTTCACTTCTACTAGATTTATACTCAGAAGTGGACTTTCTAAATCAGATGGTAATTCTACGTTTTATTTTTTGAGGCGATGCCATACAGTTTTTCACGTAACTGCACCAGTTTACATTCCAGCAGTGTACAAGGGTTCAAATGTCTCCACATCCTAGCTAACACACTTTTTTTTTCTTTTTATAATAGCCATCCTAATGGTTGTAAAGTGGTATCTCATTGTAGTTATGATTTGCATTTCCCTAATGATTAATGATATTGAGCCTTTTATGTGTTCATTGGTCAGTTGCATATCTTTTTTGGAGAAATGTCTGTTTAAGTCCTTTGCCCATTTTAAAATTGGGTTTTAGTTTTCTTGTTGAGTTGTAGGATTTCTTTATACATTCTGCGTATCAGTCCTTTATGAGATATTTGATTTGCAGATATTTTCACCCATCCTTTGGGCTGCTTTTTTACTTTCTTGGTGGTGTCGTTGGATGCACAGAAGTTTCTAATTTTTATGAAGTCCAACTTACCTATTTTTTCTTTTATTGCCTGTGCTTTTGGTTTCAAAATCCAAGAAATCATTGACAAATCCTGTTACATTAAGGTTTTCCCCTATGTTTTCTTCTAAGAGTTGTGTCTTATGTTTAGTTTTGTGTCTTGTGCTTAAATATTTTATCCATTTTGAGTTAATTTTATTTATCTGTTGTTGTTAATTCTCACCTGAGGGTATTTTTCCATTGATTTTTAGACAGAGTAGAAGGGAAGGGGGAGAAACACACAGAAACATCCATGTGAAAGAGACATATTGATTGGTTGCCTCCTGCACACACCCAACCAGGGCTGGGAATCGAGCCTGCAACCAAGGTACGTGCCCTTGATCGGAATCAAATTTGATACCCTTCAGTCTTCGGGCCAATACTCTATCCACTGAGCCATACCAGCCAGAGCTTCAGTTAATTTTTATATATAGTATTAAGATAAGGGTCCAACTTAATATTTTTGTAAGTGGATATCCAGTTTTCCCAACAAAATTTTGTTGACTGTCCTTTCCCCATTGAATGGTCTTTGCGCACTTGTTGAAAATCATTTGATCATATATGTGAGGGTTTATTTCTGGGCTTTCTATTTTATTCCTTTGGTTTATATGTCTGTCTGTAGACCAGTAACATATACTTGTTACTATTTTTGACCTGACAGAGCCACCAAGACTATTTATTGGTGTAGTAGAATTTTGGTTTTTGGTTTTTGTTTGTTTTGTTTCTTAATGAATGATGGTAATAAAATAGGAAAAATACATTGGGGGAAATCCTTAACCTCATACCATATACAAATATTAATTTAGGATGAATCGTGGACCTCAACAGAAAAACAAAACTTATAAAGATGCTATTTTTTTACTTTAGGGCATGCAAAATTTTCTTAGGATAGAAAAATAATAATCAAAATAGAAAAATTAGATAATCTTTATTTCCCCAAAATGAAACACTTCTGCTCATCAAAACAGCATAAAGAAAATGGAAAAATATTAGAGACTTAGAGAAATTGTTTTTCTATCTACTTATCATCTATTAATGATCTGACAATGACTTATAACTAGAATACATAAATAATTCCCACATATAAATAACAATCTAATAAAAAATTGGGCAGAGGACTTGACAGTGTTCTTCACAATATCAACAGTAAAGATATATACAAATTGCCAGTAAGCTCATGAAAAGGTGCTAATGTCATTAGTAATCAAGGAAATGCAAATCAAAGTCAAAGCTGAGTAGCACTTCACACTGCTATAATAAAGATTTTTAAAAGTCAACATCAAATATTGGTAATTACGCAGGAGTGTAAAATAGTACAACCACTTTGGAGACTTTAGCAGTTTCTTAAATAGTTCATATGCAGCATCCTCATGATCCATCCTACTCATCGGTATTAAAATGAAACATTTGTTTACAAAAGTAATTGTGCAAGAATATTTATAGCGACTATATAATTATTTTTTAAATGTAATTTGATGTTTTCAAAATAATCCTGTAGCAAGGTAGAATTGATAGCAAAATCTCTGAGTTGTAAGCTTTTTGAGGCCAGTCTATCTTATTACTGCTTTATTTCCAGTGCCAACCTTAAGACTTGACTAACTTGTCATATACTAGGTGTTTCATTTGAGAATCATCAGTTTGAAGTGTGAGGGGATATGAAAAGAGAGCAGACAGCCCTGAATTGGCCCTTGGTAGTATTCATAGCTAACAGAGAACAAGCAGAGAAGCAGAAAAAAGACATGGTTGAATTCTGAAAACTAGAATGTGTATTTTAAAAACCAAGGATTGAGAGGTGTTTTTTTATCACTCCCCCCCCCCCCCGAAAGGAAAAGTAAACAATTTTTTATATAATAGCAGGGTAAGAAAAAAGTGGGAGCATTGGGGGGATGTGAGAGTACTTTGTCAGAAGTATGCTTATAATAGAAATTAGATTCCAGAGACCTAAGGTGGTTATAGTTATAAATCACCAACTTAAGGAAAGAATTATATTAATAGCATAGAATTCAAGAGAAAGTAGTTTGTTTGTTTTTTGTTTTATTGATTTTTTACAGAGAGGAAGGGAGTGGGATAGAGAGTTAGAAACATCGATGAGAGAGAAACATCGATTAGCTGCCTCCTGCACACTCCCCACTGGGGATGTGCCCGCAAACAAGGTACATGCCCTTGACCAGAATTGAACCTGGGACCTTTGAGTCCGCAGGCTGACGCTCTATCCACTGAGCCAAACCAGTTAGGGCTGTTTTTTAAATATATATATTCTTTTTTATTTCAGAGAGGAAGGGAGGGGGGAAAGAAAGAAATATCAGTGATGACCAAAGGATCTAAATAGACACCCTTTCAAAAGAGGACATTCCAGAAAGCCAAGAGACATATGAAACATGCTCAAAGTCACTAATCATCCGAGGAGATGCAATCAAAACAACAATGAGGTA
>NW_005871053.1:10769283-10807342 GCF_000147115.1 Myotis lucifugus
GGCTATCAGCATTATGCTAAGTGAAATAAGCCAGTCAATGAAGGAAAAATACCACATGATCTCACTCATTCATGGATAATAAAGACCATTACAAACTTTTGAACAATAATAGATACAGAGTCAGAGCTGCCTCAAACTGATTGTCAAACTGCAGTGGGAAGGCCAGGGAGGGTTGGGGGGGCAGGAGGGAGGGGGGTAAGAGATCAACCGAAGGACTTGTATGCATACATATAAGCATAACTAATGGACATAAGACACTGGGGGGTAAGGGAGGGCAGGGGATTGTCAAGGGCGGGGGGGTGGAGGACACATATGTAATACCCTTTGTAATACTTTTAGCAATAAAAAAAAAAAGAAGTATCAGTGATGAGAGAAAATCATTGATCAGCTACCTCCTGCACACCCCCTACTAGGAATTGTGCCCGCAACCCAAGCATGTGCCCTGCCTGGAATTGAACAGTGACCTCCTGGTTCATAGGTCAGCACTCAACCACTGAGCCACACTGGCAGCGCAAGAAAGTGTTTTTTTAAAAAAAGACACGTAAATGAAGGCCTAAGGAGGCAAAGAGGGAAAAGGTGCACAAGATGGGATTCAGACACATGCAAGATCTCTTGGATATCTAGAAGGAATGGGGTCAAAAGCAAAAAATGAAGGCTTGAAGCTTTTTAAAGGCAGATTACCCGTTTGAGATGGAAAAAGAAGTACACAGGGAAGACATTCAGATACAGGGCAGCAAATAAATGTGAAAGCATGGTCATTATCCATCTAGTTCTCTGCCCAAATGAAGAAGAAAGGAATGAAGGGAACTTTAAATAAGGTTTATAAGAATAATTCTTAATCTTTAGGAGAGGATTGTCAGGGTGTGTGGAAGGACTCCAGTATCATTTGAAAATGTTCCACATGTGATTCTGGATTCGGGTAATAATATCCTTCTTGCTCCCTTTGAGAAGCACTCATGTCAGCAGAGAATTAGCAAGCATGGATAAAAGAGTTTTTTAAGAGTTTAATTGAACTTTAGGTAAAATTTGTGGTGCTTTAGTCTGCATAGTAGCAATTATATGAGGGTGTTAATTCCTCCCTTCGTTCTCAAGGTGCTTGTTTAATAACAGATATTACCTTACTGATCTGTTTATGTGTGTGTTTTTTATCTACCTGATAAAAACAGAAAACATTCAAAACTATCAACTATACAAAAACTTCATGAAATCAATTTAATAGCTCACAACCAGTGTTTTTCTTTTTTAATAGACTGGAATAGACTAGAAAATATTGATGTGCACTGTTTGCAGTAAGAAGTATTTGTGGAATTTTTTAATATGTATGTATGTATCTGAGTTAGGTGGAAAATATATTTCTTAATGTGGATTGCAATTAGAACTGTTCAGAATCCACTGTAGGTTGTTTTGATAAATGAGAGTGGACATTATAAAGTCTCTTTCATCTCTTTGTAGAATTCATTAAGTTTAGTGACATATCAACTAAACACATATATGTATTTTGTGTTTATATTTAAAGATATATGTATATATTGTGTGTGTACTTTATTTTCTTATTAGGTGCAATGGATGAGCTTCATAGTCTGGATCCAAGAAGGCAAGAATTATTGGAAGCTAGATTTACAGGAGTTGCAACTGGGAGCACCGGGAGCACTGGGAGTTGCAGTGTGGGAGCTAAAGTGAGTGAAATTATAATCTGTATTTGACATTCTTTCCTTGTATTAAATGGTCTAAAATATATTTTATGCTTAACAGAAAAATATCCTATATAATAAAAGGCTAATATGCAAATTGTCCCCCTCAGGAGTTTGACCAACTGGGAGGTCGACCACTCACTATGATGTGTGCTGACCACCAGGGGGTGGCGTGGAATGAAGGAAGGCCCCGATTGGCCCTGATTGCCGGCCACACCTAGGGGCCCTACCCATGCATGAATTTTGTGCACCAGGCCTCTAGTTCCTTACTATAATTTTTATAATGTATAGAAAAAAATTCAGTGTTTATGAACCATATTTCTTATATAGCATATGTATCATCCAGCATATTAGGTTTCAGTGCTAAAAAGGAGTATCTTTCTCCTGTTACATAATTTTTACCTTTCTTATCCTTTCTTATCCTGTTTCTCTCTTGTCCCTATTATGCATATTCCTATCTGTACATTAATCCACTGCTTCTGACTACAGCAAAAAACTCAATAGTGTATCTTTTTGTTTTTCACTGATAGACATTAGGTTGTCTTCAACTCCCCACTGCCTCACACTGCAGTGAGTTTCTCGTACTTGCTCTCTTTTGGAGCTTTGTGAGTAGTTATTTAGGGTATATTCCCAAGAGCAGAACTGCTAGAACATAGGGTATGTGTAGACTTAGGTGGAGTAAATAGTACAAGACTACTATTCAGAACAGTTGTACAAAACCAGTTTGCACTTTCAGCAGAGTGGAGTGCATGAGTGTTTTTATATCCCCACATCTCATATTCACCAGCATCATCCAGGTTCATCATTCTTGGTAGTCTTATAGGTATGAAATAATGTCTCATTGTTTTCCTTATATCACCAGTTATTTTGAGCATTTTATTCTATTTAAAATAAAATTTATTTTTATTCTTTGGATGATCTCTAAGAAAGAATAAAAGTCTTGAAATAGCAATCTTTACAAATAGTTAGAACTGCTTGACAAAGAAGCTTGAAAACTAAAATTGGGTCTCGTGAATCCTGATGGTATTCTAAAAGTTAAATACTTCTTCCCCAACCCTGCTCCACAAAGATATTCTACAGTTTCTTCTATTTCTTTTATAGTTTTACTGTCATATTTGCTCTTTAGTCCATTTGGCCTCACCTTTTATATAATGTTGATAGGGATCCAGTTTTATTTTTTTCCATGTAGTGAACCAGTTTTATCAGTAACTAGAGGCCCAGTGCATGAAATTTGTGCATGGATGCAGTCCCTAGGCCTGGCTGGCGATCAAAGTGTGAGCGTCTGGCGTGGAAGGGCAGGCAGCCCTGCCCCCTGTTGCCGCCACTGATCACCATCTGCAGGGCGTTCGATGGGGGCTGGGGCCCCCGTCACCGCCTCTAGTCGCGTCTCTGTGGCGATTGGCAGGGTGATTGGGCTCCCATTTGCACCCTCCTTGGCCTGGCGCCACCCACTCACCTGCTCTACCATCCCGCTGCGGTCCTGCTCTTGTCAGGGCCCATCCGGGTTGGCAGCGCCTCCACTGCCGCCCACTGCCAGCACCGCGTTGCTGACACCCACCATGTTCTGCACCACCCCTTGTGGTCAGTGCATGTCATAGTGAGCGGTCGAACTCCTGGTCGAACAGTTTGCATATTAGGCTTTTTTTATATAGGATGCTTCTTAAATCATTTGTATTTTTCCACTGATTTGTGATGCCAACTTTATCATATATTAAGTTGCCATATATATATACCGATCTGTCTCTGAAATTTCTCTTATGTTCCAGTGCTCTGTCTGTTTTCTAGTACCAGTATCACATTACACACACACACACACAATCTTCTTTTGTAAAGTTGATTTAGTTATTATGGACCTTCATTTCTTCATAAAATTGAGCATCTCTTCATTTGCTTGTTAGCATTTAGGGATTCTTTTTCCATAATAGCTTACTTGTATCTTTTTCCTTAAATGATTTAAATGAAATTTTTATCTTGGATGCATTGAATTTATAGATTAGTTTGGGGAATACTGAATTTTTATAAGTTTAGCTTGTCCCATTTAAGTACATGAAATGTCTCCACATTTATTGTTTCTTCAGTGTAGTTCTTAGGAATTTTTGGCTAGTTTTGTGGATTTTTTGTCTAATTCCTGAATACTTTAAAGTTTTTGTGATTGAAGTATTTATTATTATATTTTGTAGTTAGTTATTGCTTCTCAAGAGGCTTTTGATTTTTATAGGTTGGTCTTTTTTTTATTTTTTTTGTATGTAACAGTCTTGCTGTTGTTTTTTCTAAAAATAAATAAATAAATAATGTTCCAAAAATGAGTTTTATTTCTTACACCGCAGTATATTTATTCCTTGTAGTGGTCATCAACTTCAGTACTTTGTCTTGTTCAAGAAAAATTTAATGTTTCTCCATTAACTGTAATGTTTGCTATAGGTTTTGTGTCTATTACCATGCCTAAATTAAAGGAGAACTTTTCTATTCCTGGTTAGTTAAGAGGTTTGTTTGTTTGTGTTTGTTTAAAAATCATAAATATTGTTGAACTATATGAAGGCCTTTTTTTGTTCTTGGTTGAAAGACATAAAATTTTTCTCTTATTATGTGAATTATATTGTTAGATTTTTTAAAAATGTTGAGCCTGTTTGCATTTTTAGGATAAACCCTACTAGGTTATGATACACTATTTTCAAAAGTATATTTATTGGACTTAATGCATGATTAACTATTTTATTTAGGACTAGAGGCCCAGTGCACAAGATTCGTGCACTGGTGGGGGAGGGGGTCCCTCTCAGCCCGACCTGCACCCTCTTGCAGTCCGGGACCCCTCGCTCCTTACTGCCTGCTTGCTCGCTGCTCCTTACTGCTCGGCTCATTGCTCCTTAGTGCTGCCTCAGAGGCGGGAGAAGCTCTCTCCACCACCGCTCTGTTTGCCATCTGTGAGCCCAGCTTCTGGCCAGGCGGCGCTCCCCCTGTGGGAGTGCACTGATAACCAGGGGGCAGCTCCTGCATTGAGCATCATAGCGACCTGTAGTTCCGCTGTTTGGTCTATTTGCATATTAGGCTTTTATTATATAGGATTTTTGTATGTATGCTTACAGAAGAAATAGATGTACAGACCTGAAGAGTTCAGTGAGTTTTGACAAATGTGTATACTTGAAGTAATCCACATCCCTCTCAAGATACAGAACATTGTCATTATCTTACCTTATCTGTTTTATAAATCAGTATCGCACTAGCCACATAAAATGAACTGCTTCCCCTTTCACTATTTTCATTTTTTTTTAACATCCTTATATGATAGGAAATATACAGTGGACGATGGGAGGCATTTACCTGTAAAATTATCTTGGCCTGGGATTTGTTGGGAGTGGAGGTCTTTTACTACCATTTAAAATTTCAAATACTATTTAGTTTACATACTAACCCATTTCATGTAAGCTTTTAAACCTATTAGTGTATAGTTATAATACTTTTTTTTTTAAACCTCCTTTGTTAATTCCTTTCTGTTTATTTTTTCATACTCCTTCTTGTATACATTCTTGTCAGAGCTCTGACTAATCTAATGACTCAAAGAAACAGATTTTGGTTTTAATCTGTTTCACTGGTTTTTTTCCACATTGCTTTTTGTCTTCATAGTTGTTACTTTGGGTTTTTCCTCTGTGGCTCTTCTTTCAGCAACTGCGTTAAATACATTAGCTTATTTACTTACATAGAGACATAATTTATAACAAATACATTTTAAGCATTCAGTTATGAGATCCCCCCATGTTTTTTATTAAAGTATAATTTACATGTAGTAAAATTAATCCTTTTTATTACATAATTCTGCTATAAGTTTTGACAAATATATACAATTGTATAACCCCACCACAAGAATATTTATAGCAACCTTATTCATAACAAGCAAAATTTGAAAACATCCAAATATCACTCTACAAATAGAGAACAAACTGGTATATCCATACAACAACAAAAAAGAATGATCTACTCAACGGCAACAACACAAATAAACCTCAATATGTAAGTCTTTTTGTGGCTCTATATTTTCATTTCTCTTGAGAGAATACTTAGGCATGGAGTAGGGTAGGAGTATGTTTTAATGTCGATTAGAAACAGATTTTTTCCAAAGTGTTTGTAAAGTTTTTTACTGTGATCAACAGTACATATAAGAATTTTAATTGTTCCACATCCTTACCAACATTCAGTGCTATGATTCTCATTTCAGCCATTCTAGTGGGTGTGAAATAATATCAGCTCAGTTATATTATTTAGATTTATATATTTCCTTTTTAAAATTTATTTTTATTGTTGAAACTATTACAGATGTCCCCCTTTTTCCCACTCCACTGACCCCCTTCCTCTCCCTAGGCCTTCCCCACACTATTGTCTGTCTGTCCATGGGCTGTGCATACATGCATGTAAGTTCATTAGTTAATCTCTTCCTGCTCTTCCCCCCTCCCCCTCTGAAATATGTCAGTCTGTTGCTTGCTTCAATGTCTCTGGATCTTTTTTGTTCATCATTTTATTTTGTTCATTAGATTCTACATATAAGTGAGATCATGTGACACTTGTCTTTTTCTGACTGGCTTATCTCGCTTAGCATAATACTCTCCAGGTCCTCTCCATGCTATCTCAAAGGATAAAAGATCTTTTTTTACAGCTGCGTAGTATTCCACTGTGTAAATTGAATTTTTAGATTTATATATTTCATAATTTTCTTTTTAACACAAGCGTTATTTTATGTGGGATATTTTGAGCTATTCATTTTTTATGGATTTCTAATTTGCACTACATTTAAAAAATACATAGTTTGTGTGATGTCAGTCCCTGAAAGATACCTTGTTTTATAAACAGTTCATATCTAATATCTTTTAATTCTCTTTGTTCAGACCTTAGATATTTTCCTATATTCTCAGCTTGGTCTGTCTGTTTCTGAGAGAGGTGTATTAAAATCTTTAGCTGTGATTATCGATTTATGTAGTTTTACTTCATGTATTTTAAGGCTATATATTTTTTACATGCATATATCTACTTATTGTGTTGTTTTCATGACTACCATTTTTTCAGATTTCAAGATTACATTCTTAGCTTTCTTTTGATATATTTTTGTCTTGGGTATTTGTTTTTCTATTTTATTTTTACTTTTTTTTTTTTTTAAGTGTGTTTCTTGTAGACAACATGTCTTTTTGAGTGAAGATGAGCTTTTTACCTCCTAAAGGGTGCGTTTGTCCATTACATTTATTATAATGTTATTTTTTAACTTAGTTGTGCCATTGTTTAATGCCTTTTATTTATACTTTTATTCCCTTCACTCCTTGCTTTCCATTGGATAAATGGAGTTTTTTCTGATGTTTTAAAGATACTTATTTTCTGTTTTTAGTATTATGATGACACGCTATACTCATTAACGTATTCCTTTTTTCTCAAAAACTGGTATGTATTCCTCCAGGGGTTTTTTCCCTCTTACCCCTTTCTTTACAATGTTTTATTTTGAAAAAAATTTATCTTCCAAAAGTATGTTACCACAGTAAATGAGAATCTAGGCTGTTGACAAGAAACATTACCCCAAAATGACAGAGATTGGAAATAACTGGAAAGAAAATATTTCAGGTAATCATAAAGAAAAAGAAAGTAGAATTAAATACAAATTTTAGATCAGTTTCTCCCCAACTCAGAATCTTCCAAAGACTTCCCATGATATTTAAAATAAAAATAAATGTCTTCATTGTGTCCTAACAAGACGTTCTGATCTAGTTCTAGACTAACTTCCCTATTTAATAACTGTCTCACGTCTGCACCCACACTGGTTTATTTGCCTGTTGCCTCCAACACACTTCTTCCTCACTTAATTAAAATTTCTGTTCAAATGTCACCTCTTCAGAGAGGCTTTCTCTAACCACTCTACATAAAATGATACCTGTATCACACTATCCTTTGCTCCACTTAATTTTTTAAAAATTACTGTTGGTTCCTTACATAATGCTAAATATTTATGTTTGTTTATGGTCTGTTTCCCTTCTCGTAATGTAAGTCCCATGAGCATTGGACTTAAGCCTTTTTTTCACAGCTATACCCCAGCATCGTCAACATTACTAATGCCCTCAATACTAGTAAATATTTTTGAATGCATGAATGAATATCAAAACATTTCTCAAAACCAAAAGCCTAAATGATACAAAGATTTTTTAAGGACTAAGAATTCACAGAGAAGATATGACAGTTATAAACTTCTATATGTCAAACAGTCCTAAAAACACATTGTGAATTTATTAAAGTACAGTTAGAGTGAGGGGTTTTGATATACTTCTCTTAGATTTTGGCTGTTCAAATATGTGTAAAAGATCAAGGCTATCCAGACAGTTTGCACAATATAATTTATAAGCTTGATTTGATAGAAATACATACATACACAATAGTCATTTCTCTTTATTCAAGAATTCTGTAATTGCAAATTTGCTAAAACTTATGTGTAACCTTAAAATCAGTTCTCCCATTGGTTTTGCTGGTCACTCAAGGGCCTGTACATGTGGAAAGTGGTGAAAGTTTTTACTTGAGGCTGAACAAAGTGACATTCTGCCTACATGTTTCAGCGCCCATGTTCTTTTCGCAGTTTACTTAGTGCCATGTTTTTCACATTTTTGTGCCTGTTATTGGTAGTTTCGCTGTTCAGAATAGCCCTAAGGGTAGTAATGCTGTACTGCTGTCTAGTGTTCTAAGCACAAACTGTGAAGTGCCTGAGGGAGAGAATACGAGATGATAAGCTTCATTTGGGCACGAGTTATAGTGAATTGACACTATGTATTAAAAAGGTGTCTTTAGCCCAGCCTTGGTGGCTCAGTAGTTCAGCATCAACCTATGAAACAGGAGGCCACGGTTTGATTCCCCGTCAGTGCACATGCTCTGTTGTGGGCTCGATCCCCCTGGGGCACATGCAGGAGGCAGCAGATCAGTGATTCTCTCTCATCATTGGTGTTTCTAGCTCTCCCTCTCTCTTCCTCTCTGAAATCAATAAAAGAAAAAAAATTTTAAGGTATCTTTAAACAACACACTTCTATATAAAACAAGGTATATATTGATTGGTTGAGGAAAATATTGAAGAAACTTACAGGAACCTAACAGTGTATTTTCCCTAGTGGTGATGATTCTGCATTTGCTAATTCATTGTTCATAGCTTATAACAAAAACTGGAGAGAGAACTTTTATTCCATCATATGCTCCTTCTTTAATCTTACCCTAAGCCGATCCTTGTGTTATGAGTTTGTGGCTCTGTTGTAGGATTACTGATAGGAAGTAAAGGTAAATATTATAAATTGTACTAATGTAAAGTTATTGTGTAGCTGTCATGTTGAGAGAAGGAGCTAAATGTAAAGATTTATTTTCTTGTTTTACATAATGAGTCACACACATTTTAAAGTGAAAGAAAAATGTACACAAGTATATTATTTAAATTTAAGGTAATGATTTGAAAAAAATACATAAATGCATATAACAGGAGGAAGGGGAAGCTGATACCAATGAAACTAAATTCTTCATCTGTCGTGGTAAGGTCAATGAAGGACTTATTGAACTGTAGTACATGGAGTGGAATACTCTGCACCTGTTTGAAAGACAGGAAGTTGCAAAGGAAAAAGGAATGAAGATCTATGTGTAGATTTGGAAATTTCTTCAAGATATAGTAAGAGAAAAGAAGGCAGTGCAGGACAGTCTACATAACATTATGTTTTGCTTAAGAAGGGAGGAACCAAAGAATGTATATTTAATTTGCTAGTGTAGACAATAGAGCCTCTTGAAAGGTAAGAAACAAACAGGAAGTAATCGCCTGTTTACATTGCCTATTCAAAAATTTAATTAACAATTTTTTTAAAGTAGTTGCCTCTTAATAGTGGGACTGATGTGGGAGGGAGAAATTTATATTTCTGTAATGAAATTTTTTCCATGTGCCTGTGTGTTGCTTTTATATTTTAACTAGAGGCCCGGTGCATGGATTCGTGCACCAGAGAGGTCCCTCGGCCTGGCCTGCGGGGATTGGACCGAAACCGGCTCTCCAATATCCCCCAAAGGGTCCCAGATTGCGAGGCCCCTCCTGCAGGCCCAGCCTCCAGGACCTGGACGCCCACCAGCTCTCTCCTCCCACCTTTCTGGGTCAGGGGTGCGGTGAAGCAGATTTGGGGCCGACAGTGCCCCAGCAGCAACCTAACCCAGGCTGATTCTGCGATTTCATAATTGGGTCACAAAAGGTACTAACTATAAAGGAAAATATTTGAGAAATGTAACTACATTTAAATGACACCAATATATGAGTGAAAAGGTAAGTCTTAGAGGATTTATACCCTGAATATGTAAAAAATTCCTACAAATCAAGAAGGAAGAGACACATAATCCATGGTCAGAGTTTCAAAAGCCACATTGCTCTACCAGGCCTGTAATGAAAATTAGTAGATCCATGTTCCATTCTTCCAGCCCTGCAATCATTCTTCACAGAGGCAGTTCTTCTCACCATCTAGCCTTTTATTATATTACATATCTTTTGTGTTACCTGTCTGTATTTCTAAATGAGATTATTATAGGTCTTTGTCTTTTTCATTTTTAGATTTATATTGACTTCCTATAGAAATTCACTTCCCTGACCTTATCTTAATTTATATATATTTCAATTTTTGGTTTGATCATTATTTCATTGTATATATTATTACTAGAGGCTCGATGCATGAAATTTGTGCAAGGGTAGGCCTTCGCAGCCTCCCACCCCCAGTTCCCCGTCCCAGCGATCGGGGCGTGCTGGCCAGGGGGAGGGACCAGAAGGTTGGCCAACAGGCCCCATCAGCAATTGGGGCAGCTCCTGCGTTGAGCACCTCCCCCTGGTAGTCAGTGCATGTCATAGCAACCAATCATTCTGTCATAACGGTCGCTTGCTTAGGCTTTTAGTTTCAGGTGTACAACATAATGATTCCATACTTATATATATTTCAAAATGATCACCATAAGTCTAGTAAACTTCTGTTACCATCCATAGTTAAAATAGTTTTTTCTTAATAATAAGAACTTTTAAAATTTACTATCTCATGAACTTTCAAATGTGCAGTGCAGTATTATTAACTATAGTCACCATGCCTGTACATTATAACTGGATGTTTGTATCTTTTGACCCCTTTCCCATCCCCCACGTCCTAACTCTGGCAACCACCAGTTTATTCTCTGTATCTATGAGCTCAGTTTTGTTTTTGGTTTTAGATTCTACATATAAGTGAGATCATGCAGTCTTTTTGTCTTTGTCTATCTCAGTGGTTCTCAACCTGTGGGTCTCGACCCCTTTGGGGGTCGAACGACCCTTTCACAGGGGTCGCCTAAGACCATCAGAAAACACATATATAATTACATATTGTTTTTGTGATTAATCACTATGCTTTAATTATGTTCAATTTGTAACAATGAAATTGGGGGTCACCACAACATGAGGAACTGTATTAACCCTTTGCAGTCCAATTTTATTTTTGGAATTCGAACAGTCTGGTCCAAATTAATTGACGGGATTGAATGTTGAACCGGTTTGCGGTGTCGACCTCAGCCTTGACGTTGGACCTGCTCCTAGGGCCTGGTCTGTCGAGTCAGCCTCCACGTTGGACCGAAAAGGGTTAAAGGGTCGCGGCATTAGGAAGGTTGAGAACCACTGCTCTATCTGATGTATTTCACTGAGCATAATGCTCTCAAGGTACATTCATGTTGTCACAGATGACAAGATTTTCTTCTTTTCAATGTCTGAATAACATTCCATTGTGTGTATACATATATACACCACATCATATTTTCTCTATCCATTCATGGGTACAGATTGCTTTCATGTCTTGGTTATTGTAAATAATGAATACAGGGGTGCACATATCTTTTCAAGCTAGTGTTTTTGTTTTCTTTGGATAAATACCCAGGAGTGAAATTGCTGGATCATATGGTAGTCCTAGTTTTAATTTTTTGAGGAACTCTGTACTGCTTTTCATAGTAGCTGCCCTAATTTATAATCCCACTAACAGTGCACAAATGTTTCCTTTTCTCTAATCCTTGTCAGTACTTATTATTTCTTGTTGTTGTTGTTGTTATTATTTCTTGTTGTTGTTGTTGTTGTGTGTGTGTGTGTTAGCCACTCTGACAGGTACGAAGCGATATCTCACTGTTGTCTTTGGTTTTCAGTAGTTTGCCTGTGATGTTACCTAGTATGGAACTTTCTTTTACATAAACCCTAGTGGTAACTACACCAAAAAAACTAGAATTGATGCCGAAACCGGTTTGGCTCAGTGGATAGAGCATCGGCCTGCGGACTGAAGGGTCCCAGGTTCGATTCCGGTCAAGGGCATGTACCTGGGTTGTGGGCACATCCCCAGTAGGAGATGTGCAGGAGGCAGCTGATCGATGTTTCTCTCTCATCGATGTTTCTGACTCTCTATCTCTCTCCCTTCCTCTCTGTAAAAAATCAATAAAATATATTTAAAAAAAAACACAAACAAACAAACAAAAAAAACTAGAATTGAGACACACGACAAAAAAGGAGGAAACAAAGGGAAAAAGTCATAGAATACCACCAAACTAAAATAACAGAAAAGGAACAATGAAAACACAGAGCTACGAGAAACAAAAGGTAAAATGGCTATAGGAAATCCTCATCTATCTAATAATAGAGGAATATGCAAATTAGCCAGGATGCCGTAACATCACAACTGAACAGCAGGAACCTGAGGCTGCATGATGCCTGGCCGGGGCCATTGACCTCAGGCCACGCCCCCCACCCTGGCTCTGGACCAGGAGACCTCAGGTTATGACCCCTGCCCGGCGGGGCTTGACGGGGAACCTCAGGCCACGCCACTGGCGCCGGTCCAGGGCACCTGAGGGTGCACCCCCTACTGGCAGTGCTTTTCAGGGTACCTGAGGCTGCACCCCCTGCCTGGAGGGGCTTGACAGGTAGGGCCAGCCCGGTCTGGGTCTCCTGCATTTTTGAAGCATGTACGGGTGGTGGGTGAGGACGACTCTAGGTCCCACGGGGCGCCCCAGACTCTGACAGGAGGGAGATTTAAATATACATTTTACTAATTTTCTTTCATCTCTGACACTTCTATTGTAGAGAAAGGGCAAGTAGCAACATTAAAATATTTCCTCTAATTCCCTTTTAATGTGCACGAATATATCAATAATTACCCTACATGTAAATGGGCTGAACTCACACACAAAAAAAGCAGAGTAGTGATTGGATGAAAAACAAAACCCAGTCTGGCAGGTATAGCTCAGTGGTTGACTGTTGACCAAAAATCTTACTACAGGAGGAGGTCACAGTTCAATTCCCAGTCAGGGCATATGCTCAGGTTGCTGGCTCAATCCCCAGTGTGGGGCATGCACGAGGCAGCTGATTGATGATTCTCTCTCACCATTGATGTTTCCATCTCTCTCTCTCCCTCTCCCTTTTTCTTTTAAATAAATTTTTTTTTAAAAGTTAACAAGAGATAGAATTGGATACTTCATAATAGTAATAATAATACATCAAGAAGATGTAACACTTATCAGCATTAAAATATATAAAGCAACTACTAACAGAACTAAAGGGAGAAACTAAGAGAAACACAATTATAGTGGGGGACCTAAATACCCCATTGACAGATATAGCTAGATCATTCAAACAGAAAATCAGTAAGGCCTTAAATGACACATTAGACCAAATGGATATAATCAGCATTTACAGAGCCTTTCATCCCAGAGCATCAGATTATATATTATTCTCTAGTGCACATGGACCCTTCTAAGGATAGACCATATGTTGGGACACAGAACTAGCCTCAACAAATTTAAGAAGAGTGATATCCTACTATATTCTCCAACTACAATTATTTGAAATTGGAAATTATCTGCAAAAAATAAAGCAGGAAAAACAGAGGCTCATTAAATGATGGGGTCAAAGAAGTTTTAAAAATGTCAAAAGATAAAGAGAGAAATGAGAATGACAGTATGACATCAAAACTTTTGGGATGCAGCAAAAGTGCTAATAAGATGGAAGTTTATATCATTACAGGCCTATCTCAAGAAACAAGAAATATCTCAAATAGACAACCTAATGTTTCACCTAAAAGAACTAGAAGAACAACAAATGAGACCCCAGTCAGTAGAAGGAAGGAATTATTAAAGTTAGAGCAGAATTAAACAAAATACAGGGTGTCCAAAAAAAAAAATGTATGCACACTTTTCAAAAAAAATTTTTGTTAATCCTCACCCAGGATATTTTTTCCATAGGTTTTCAGAGAGATTGGAAGGGGGGGGGGGGTGATAAGAGAGAGTGAAACATCAATCTGAGAGAGACACATTGATCAGTTGCCTCCTTCACGCACCCCAATGGGGCTGGGATAGAAACTGCAACCAGGTATGTGCCCTTGACTCTTCAGTGCTTGGCTGGTGCTCTAACCACTGCA
The DNA here is from genome assembly GCF_000147115.1 of Myotis lucifugus. Classification (NCBI taxonomy): domain Eukaryota; kingdom Metazoa; phylum Chordata; class Mammalia; order Chiroptera; family Vespertilionidae; genus Myotis; species Myotis lucifugus. The sequence goes on from NW_005871053.1 coordinate 10,783,400, forward strand.
TCACACCAGCCAGGGCTACACACCTTTTTTTGATAGCTCAATTGATGTTTCTTTCTTTTCAGATTTAACCCATTGGAATTATTCAAAGTGTGTATACATTTGTGGCGGGGGGGGGGGGGGTGTCCTATAGTAGAAAACAAAAGTATAATAGAAAAATTAATGCAACAAGGTTGGTTCTTTGAGAAGATTAATAGGTATGATTTTCTTTGAACTTACTCTGCTTGGAGTTATCTGTGAGCTTTCTGAATCTGTAAATTAACACCTTCCATCAAATTTTGGATTTTCTGGCTATTCTTCAAATACTTTTTTCTGCTGCTTTTTCTTTACTTCTGTGATTCCAAATACATGCATAGCTTCCAACAACTACTTTCAGTAATTTTTCTCTCATCCTTTGGTCTTCAGTACTTTCTTCTCCATTCTGATGTCAAGCCCATCCAGTGATTTTTTTTTTTTTTAATTTTAGAGAATAAATTTCAGTATGGGTCACATTTTCTTGTCTATTTATATAAAAACCCTGGGTGTAAGGCATCACGACCGAGGCTCAACCAACCGGAAGGAAGTCAGTCCTGCAGGGGTTGCCTTGGAAACGGCTGTGCCCTCCCCAAGCTGTTTCCGGTAAGGGCGAGGTTTGAGGCAAGAACTGGCCCTCAGAGTGTGGATGCACTGAGTCCTGGGTCCTCTTAGCAACAGCTGCACCCTCCCTGAGCTGTTTCCAGTAAGGGCGAGGTTTGAGGCAGGAACCGGCTTTCGGAGCATGGAGGCACTGAGTCCTGGGTCACATTGCCAAGGGCTGCGCCCTCCCCGAGCTGTTTCCCGGGAGGGCGAGGTTTGAGGCAGGAACTGGCCCTCGGAGCGTGGAGGCATATCTTTATAAAGTTTTAATACATTATATTAGAGGTCGTGGTGGTAGTTTTACCCACAGCATCTACAGGAATTGCTGCAAATTTACTTCTTGGTGGAAGCACCTTTCATTCCCAATATAAATTACTGATTTCATTAAATGAAACTTCAATTTCTAGACTCGATATAAACAGTGAAGTTGCTAAAACTATTAAAAAGGCCCAACTTCTCATTATTAATGAATGCACCATGGCATCCAGTCATGCTATAAATGCCATAGACAGATTACTAAGAGAAATTATGAGTCTGAATGTTGTATTTGGTGGGAAAGTTCTCCTTCTTGGAGGGGATTTTTGACAATGTCTCAGTATTGTACCGCATGCTATGCCATCAGCCATAGTACAAACGAGTTTAAAGTACTGCAATGTTTGGGGATGTTTCAGAAAGTTGTCTCTTACAACAAATATGAGATCAGAGGATTCTGCTTATAGTGGATGGTTAGTAAAACTTGGAGATGGCAAACTTGATAGCAGTTTTCATTTAGGAACGGATATTATTGAAATCCCCTGTGATTTGTAATGGATCTATTATTTTTAAAAAATACATATTTCTTTATTGATTTCAGAGAGGAAGGGAGAAGGAGAGAGAGATAGAAACATCAATGATGAGAGAAATCATTGATTGGCTGCCTCCTGCACACCCCCTACTGGGGATTGAGCCCGCAACCCAGGCATGTGCCCTTGGCCAGAATCGAACCTGGGACCCTTCAGTCCGCAGGCCGATGCTCTATCCACTGGGCCAAGCCGGCTAGGGCTGGATCTATTATTGAAGCTACCTTTGGAAATACTATATCTATGAATAATATTAAAAATATATCTAAAAGTGCAATTCTTTGTCCAAAAAATGAGTACATTCAAAAATTAAATGAAGAAATTTTGGATATACTCGATGGAGATTTTCACACATATTTGAGTGATGATTCCATTGATTCAACAGATGATGCTGAAAAGGAAAATTTTCCCATCGAATTTCTTAATAGTATTACTTCTTCGGGAATGCTGTGTCATAAATAAAAATTGAAAGTGGGTGCAATCATCATGCTATTGAGAAATCTCAATAGTAAATGGGATTTTTATAATGATACCAGATTTATTATCAAAAGATTATGACCTAACATTATCGAAGCTGAAGTATTAACAGGATCTGCAGAGGGAGAGGTTGTTCTGATTCCAAGAATTGATTTGTCCCCATCTGACACGGGCCTCCCATTTAAATTGATTCAACAACAGTTTCCCGTGATGCCAGCATTTGTGATGACTATTAATAAATTACAAGGACAAACTCTAGACAGAGTAGGCATATTCCTACCTGAACCCGTTTTTGCACATGGTCAGTTACACTTTGCTTTCTCTCGAGTTCGAAGAGCATGTGACGTTAAAGTTAAAGTTCTAAATACTTCAGCACAAGGGAAATTGGTCAAGCACTCTGAAAGTGTTTTCACTGTTAATGTGGTGTACAGGGAGATATTAGAATAAGTTTAATCACTTTATCAGTCATTGTTTGCATTACTGTTGTTTTTATATCATGTTTTTGTTGTTTTCGTATCATGGTTTTGTTATATCATGCCTCTGTTGTTATATCCTTTTGTTACTGTTTATTTATTAATGAATTTATAGTTTTCATATACATTTTACTAATTTCCTTTCATCTCTCACACTTCTATTATAGAGAAAGGGCAAATAGCAATATTAAAATATTTCCGCTAATTAATTCCCTTTTAATGTGCACGAATTTCGTGCACCGGGCCACTAGTTTCTTCATAAGTTCAGAAATTTTGTTTATATCATGCACACTGTGAATGATACATTAGAGTGACTTTGGGATTTGGTTTAGTGTTCTGTTGAGTATTAATTTTTTTGGTGGTATTTTTGTATTAGGAAAGAATTAATTTGGCTCGACTGAAATCTAAACTATGTCTCCCTATAGGGGATGGCAGCTAACATTTCTGTTCAGTTGTTTTAGCCTTATCTGGACTGCTTAGAGTCTGTTCCACTCTTGTGTAGATCGGTGACCAGCTAGAGACATGGATAGAAATAATATGCAGAATTTGCAACTCTGTCTTTGGTTCTTTATTTTCTAGCTGCTGTGGTAGCTTCACCCTGGTTTTTCAAGCCAGTAAGATTGCCTGTGATGATCCAAGTTTCAGCTGCTCTGCAGTTCACACTAGGGCAGTGGTTCTCAACCTTCCTAATGCCGCAACCCTTTAATACAGTTCCTCATGTTGTGGTGACCCCCAATTTCATTGTTACAAATTGAACATAATTAAAGCATAGTGATTAATCACAAAAACAATATGTAATTATATATGTGTTTTCCGATGGTCTTAGGCGACCCCTGTGAAAGGGTCGTTCGACCCCCAAAGGGTTCGCGACCCACACGTTGAGAACCGCTGCACTAGGGGCTTTACAGCAAAAACTGTAAATACAGGAAACCCACCTAGTCTATTCCCTTCTTCCAAATGTTGTCTCCTATTCAGATTCTGTCTACTCTTGGTTGCTCACGTGCTTTCAGGTAGTTGTCTTTTATATATTTTTCCAGAATTTATGGTTATCTATGGGAATATTGGTCTGATATGAGGAATTCTGTTACTCCCTGTGGCAGAATCTGTATTTTTAAAAATTGCTTTAAAAGGTAAAATATCTCATGAATTTATATTGATACTTCCAATTCAAATCAGAACTACAAGGTTTTTATTTATATCACATCGTTTTACTTCTATATCAAGAATTATAGTTCTTAAGGATGTAAACCAGATGATAGAATTAGAATATCACATAAATATTTACTTTTTTTCCTATACACACGGCAACCTCAAAGCAACTACACTTGTGCTACCACAATGGCCACAGTGGTTACTGAAAACAATTCAAAGTTTTTTCACTTGTGCTTCCCATAAAATTCCATCCCCCAATTTTAAAATATTGTACTATTAATAACTTTGCATGCATTAGCCATTAAATTTCATAGTTTCGGCCTTGTATCTTTTATTTAACCTTTATCAATAAGTAATTGATTTTATCAGTTCTTACAGTGAATCTTCATTTTGGTGATCTGAAGTTGTCTGGATTCTTTTGGAAAGCTCAAGAGAGCATTATTTCCTGATTTCTGGCATTTTGATAAGTCTATGCCTTCTATATGTTAAAAATCAATTTTACTGGATATAAGACACTTTATTCACATTTCTTTGAATATCTTAATATGTTACTTCATTTTCTTCTGGCATAAAGTGCTGCCTTTGAAAAATCAAATATTCTGAGGTGCATATTGTATTCTTTCAGGCAGTAGTTTCAGTTTTTAAAAAATTTTCAAGGAGGATTTCCTGAACTACAGTTCTATTTGTTTTCTTCTGGTAGTGCTCTTTAAAGACTTCTGTTACCTGAATGTTAGATCTTTGTTGCTTCAGTAGTTGTTGCTTTCTCTCATTCTTTTTATCTCTTCATTCTTTTGATTTCAAGTGTTCTTCCTTTTTACCTTCTAGTTCTCTTAAATCATTATCTGTTGTATTTATTTTCTCTTGGTTTCATTCAGGCTTAATCTTCATTATTGAACCCATTTTTCCCAATTTCTAATGCTTTCCTAGGTTCTGTTACCTTATTTCTGAGGGTTTGTGTTTTTTTTTGAAATCTGATTTATGTTCTTTCATGTCTTGAGTCATTTTAGTAATGTCTTTTAGCTCATTTTGAAATATTAGGTTAGTTTTCACCTATTTTGTGAAATGTGTATGTTTCTAGTATGCTTTTATTATCAGGACAGTAGTCTATATCTTACTGTCTTTTTTCTTATAATAACTTCATGGGATGACCTACATCATTTTCTGTTGCTTACCTTTTTTGTTTGTTTTTGTTTTGGTTTAGAATGACTTTTCTTATAGAGCTCCCTCTGCTGCTGTTTTTGGGCACTCTTCAAAAGTAATTCCTGAGATTTCTAAGCTTTGCTTCCTTCCCCACTTGTTATTTTTATATTCTTTTTCTGTATCTTCATTGTACCTGTTGGGCTTAGTTTTGTTTTCACACCCAGTAGTTTAAGAGTTCATAGGGCCTAAATTGCTCTAACTTCTTCAGAGTTCACCATGGACCCCTTGCACTTAGTCACTATTGGAAAGGGCAGAAACCCTTCCAGATATAGCTTCTGTACTCAAACTGCCTTAGTGGTCAGGTGCATTTGCTGTTTTGGGAGTCTCTGTTGTCAAATCTGTTCCACACCCTGTTTCCTTTTGCTTCCTCTCATATCATGCAGGTGCTGTGGTTGTTGGTAATCTGTTCCCATCTGCTATTTTGGGGAGATGTCTAGTGAGCCAGTTTTGTTGTAAATGTTATGTGTGAGTTTGGGGTTTATACTGTATTTTTATGTGGAGACTTAGGGATAATGAAAAACATTGTCACCACCTCCACTGTCCCTGAATCTTTATAGTTTATCACTTCTTAATTGCTGTTTACGGTGTTCTTTGTTTGAAGCTTGATCATCTTGCTCTAATTATATTTTAACTTCCTCTAAATAGTATTTGAATCTTAATTAGTTTGCATGTTGTTTGTGTTGAAAATTGGCTTTATAGTGTCCAGCATAGTACTGAACATGTATGAAATAGCTCTGAGTCACCAGTTTTGAAAGTAGTTGAACAGTAGTCGAACTTGCAACCTTTTAATGGTAGGATTGACAGCTACTCTTACAAATTGAAGGGAAATAAGGATACCAATTGGCCTGCTTCCACATGAAGTTTATTCTTGCATCATCATTGGCATGCCTGTCATCCCCTGGTCTAATCATCCCTGTAAGACATTGCTTTAATGTATTGTTGGTCCAAACAATAAGCATAATAGAAACATATTGGAAACATAGCAAGCATCATCCGCAAAATAATAACATTTCTGTTTGTCACAATTTAAAATATTGTAAAGGAAATGCTGAAATTCTTGAGTGAAGCAATTAAAATGGTCAAAATTATAAAAAAAAAATTCTTAAAACACTAAGCCAAAACAAACAAACCAAAGATTGTCTAGTTAATATGAAGAGAGGCAAATGGGCGTGGATGGGATATGATGGAATTTGGTAAGATTGTGAAGAGAAGTAAGGAACACAAATAATACTTTAGTTAAGGAAGTATTAGATTTTATATGTTGAATAGTAGTTTTAGGGATCTTGTTATCTAACAATAGCACATATCCTTTGCTCCTGAATTTGGTATTCTAAAAACTCAAGTAATGAGTCCGTCCCTAAAATACAGCAGAACTTTATTGACTTGGTAAAACTTTCCAAGATATTTATAGTGTTAAGAGGTTGGTATTTCTTATATTTTACTTAATTTGACTTCCTTGTTTAAAAGAATCATACTTTATTTTAATTTATGAAGATATATTATTTGTGTAATATGTTTCATTTAAAATTACTCCTAAGTTTTACCTTTTTAAAAATCTTTTAACAGGCTTCAACAAATAATGAAAGCTCTAATCACAGTTTTGGAAGCTTGGGATCTTTAAGTGACAAAGAATCAGAGGTAAGTAACTTCATTTTAAATATGGTACTATTAAAGTCAAAGTTGGAATCTCCTTTTTAAAAAATAAAATAGGTTTTTTTTCTTCAGTTCTTATGCTAAATATTAATGCTTTTTAAATTTTTGTAGGAGCATTTTACTCTGCCTTATGAAGCACAGCATTCAGACTGAAGACTGTATTTGTCATTAGAAAGAAAATATAGTTTCTTTGTTTATGGAGCTGAACTTGTGGTATAGGTGTTCTTAATAGAAGACAAGTTACTAGCCATTCATAATTTTAGGGGTTGAGGGTGGTTTTTGAAATACATTGCTTCACAGTTTTCTGTTTCTTATTATACTTTCCTCTTAGTTTGGCTCTGAGTAAGGGTTTGTTTACTTTCTAAGATACAGATATAAGGGCTTTTTTTTTTCTCTCTTTTTAAAATTTCTTTTGGAATTTCATGCTCTTGGTTTTCCCTTTTCTTACTTAAAAATATCTGAAAAATGTCCTCTCCTCCCACCCACTTACTGACCCCACTGAGAAAATACATTGGATTTTGTAAGTAGTCATTTCAATCCATGGGATAGTTCACATTAAGCATGATATACTTGATGGCATCTTTTAAAAATGTATAGACAGGAATTGCTTTGAGTTTTAGCATTTACTTGTTGATGCTGCAACTTTAGTTTTTGTGGATATAGCCTATAATACTGTCTCTTCTGAGATTACAGAATTCTGTTACTTACTTTTCAGTGTATTTGTGTGTGTGTCTGTGTGTGTTTTCCCTGTCAATGTTAACTTATTTCTATTTGATCCATTTTAGTCTTTTTTTCTATTTGGATTAGTGTAGATATATCACCTTGTTAATACCAAAAAGTTGTTAACACTCAGAAACTCTTAGCTATTCAGTTTTGGTGTTCAGTGGAAAGGCAATACCAAAGGTGGCCTCTTTTTAAGCCCTATGTTATGGAAAGCATCTAGGAATCTCTAGGTAGACAGTTGTGTGCAGTTCTGTGCAGGCACCCTGACACTCCAAAGGAGTGTGGCATAGGGCTCTCACTCATCAGGCTTTCCCTTCCACAGAGACAACTGGCAGGCAGCTGAAAGGACTGTGCAAGTGACGGGACTTTATCTGCAGTAGGTTCCCTTGAGGTAAGCGTTAGTAGCCCCTGTAGCACCAGATTGTCACAGTTCAGTTTTGTTTTTTTTTTTAATTAACACACTTATACTGAGCCTTTAAAAATAGTAGGTTTAGATCTAGACAAAAGTACAGTTTTTCAAAAATTATATCAAGAATGTCTTCACTTTATATTTCCTGGACTTCGAAATATTTCTTGACATTTCCAGATTTTAGTCTATTTAGTAATTTCACATGCCTCCTCTTTCACAGGCTTTTATGTTACAAAGAACAGTAAAATAATTTTAGATATTTCCCCTTTCCATTCACCAAATCTGGTGTTCTTTATTTTTTAAATAGCAAAACATAGTAAAAAGTTAGATCACCTAAAAAAATAATATTTCTATGTTCTTTATAGATGCAGTATTTAATTCCTTCAAAAGAATCAGTTATAAGAAAATACCACTCTTTAAAGAATTCCAAGGATCACTTTTGGCTATATTTTTAATTTAAAATATTGATATCTTATTGTTTTTTAAAGACCATAGTGGCATTTGCAGTGAAATAGGATTTGGTTCAACATCAGATATACTGAGCTTTATTTATATAGAAATTTTGACAGTAGGGACAGCAATAGAAAATCTTAAAACTCTTTTGACTTTTGCTGTTCTGTGTTCTTTATCTGGAAGTTTTAGAAAATTAATGATTAAGTCAGGTGGCGCAATATTTTAGAAATGACTACAGATTATACATTTTCCTTAAGATTTAAAGAAGCAAAAAAATTTGTTTGTTGTTTTTGTCTTTCCATTGTAAGAAGCTACATATCTGGAAAATGATTCCCAGGTTTTATTTCTATACTACCATACCTTAATTAATGAATTCCCTTGGGTAAAATTTCATATAAATCAAGATACAGATATTCATAGGCCATTAAGTTAAGTTGTTGGGAGTAAACATTAAATTGCAGAAGAACTTTTTTTCCCAGTACAGTAGTAGAGTTTATGTAGTATTCCATTGTCTTCTGATGTTGTTATTCTTTTGGTAATCCATTCCCTGATCATTACTTTTTAAAAAATAATAGTTTTTGTTTTTATGAACAAATACTGCTAAAATATTTATTTATTATTATTTTTAATGATAAAAGTACAGATTCAATCAGATTTAATTTTTAAAAATGGAACATTTCGCATGGGCTCCCTCTGCAGGCCTCTTCCCTAAAAGAAAGGGCAACTGTGATCTTCATATAAGTGGGTAGGGCTTTGACCAAGAGACTCCATCCACTGTAGAGACCTGGCCTAGGGCAGACAGGAAGGCTGAAGACCTCTGGCCCTCTGCACCCCCATCTCCTTCCCTCATGGCCAGACAGGAAGGACTCTACTTTGGCTACCCACCCTTTCCACACCCCACTTTCTGTTTTTTAGCTTTTCTTCCTGATAATTATTTCTACGTTTTATAATGTAAATAATGTGCATATCTTGCTATTTTGTTTCATCTATTAGACATTATCTGTTGAGTCCCTTTTAGTATTTATGAAGATTCTTAGTTTTCCCTCCTCTCTTCAGATACTCAGAAACCTATTTTCTTCTATCCTTTTACTATTAAAACTGAAAAGCATCTGATATTTACTATTAGGGTAATTGAATCTACTTCAACTGAAAATTTTCATTTCAGTTAATATATGAATCACTTCATATATGAATTTGCCTTTTATTTCTAAATGTAGAATTATAGACCAAAAAAGGTTTTCCTTTTGTTAATGAAATCACCCAGTAGGTAGGAAGGTGTTGATCTTGTTTTGCTTTGTTATACATAAATCTAGGTCTATTCAACAGGCTCTAAAAATTTACTGTATTTTCATTAAGCATTTATTATCTGTTATCTTCTAACCTCTGTGCCAAGCACAGAGAATATAAAGATGAATAGTGTATTATCTCTGCCTTCACAAGAGGACAGATTGCTTTATAAACAGTGTGGGCTGTTGTAATTGATGTAAGCACAAGGTGCTATAGGGTCAAAGAGTAAGAAACCCATAATCCCACCTGCCTGCAAGGGAGAAGAGGGGAGGAAAGAGAAGAGAGATCTTCCTTCAAAGAAGAGATGATAGTTGTTAGGAAAGGCTGTGAATTCATACCAGAGGTTAAAGGCAAAATGTGAGAAGGCAGTAGAGAGACTTCCATGCTTTTGCATGGAAGTTTGGCAGGTAGTTTTGTTCATGGCATAGGGCAGTGATTCTCAACTCCAGCTGGATCCCCTGAGGAGCTTAGAAAAAATACCATGCTGCAGAGGTGACTCAATTGGTTTGCAAACTTCTGGTATAGGGAGGATATGCAAGAAGGGTGAAAGATAGGCAGGGGTCAGGGTTTGAAAGGCTGTTTATTTCATAATAAGGAATTTGGGCTTTTATCTGGATGATGGCAAGTCCTTGAAGCAGGGAGGAAAAAGACAAAGTGGAGATGAAGAAGCCCTCTCCAGGTGGCAATGTGGAGGGGATAGGATTGGAAAGAAGCAAAACCTCAGTTGGAATACTTTGCCTTTACAAAACTCCAAACCTCCATGGTTTACTATTAGGAGGAAAAACTTCAAGTGGGAGGAGTTCTAATTTAGTGTTCTTAAGTTTGCCTTTGAATGTTCTTCTCCTTCAGATTCTCTCACTTTGGTTATTGATGCTATCACCACCCAGCCCATGCCTCTCAGAGGTTAATGTGCAAGTGAATTACCGAGGGTTCTTATGTCTGTAGATCTGGGGTGGGGGTTGCATTTCTCTAACAAGTTCTCAAATTCCACTAGATTTTAAAAGTAGAATCAGTAGTTTGATGAATATTGAATGAGGGTAAAGAAGGAAAGGGAAGAGCCTAGGATTTTTTAAAGGTACATAACTTTAGGTGAGAACTCAGGAAGGAAAGGGGTCGGGCTAGAGAGAAAGACTTAGGAGTTTCTACATAGGTGTGAAATGATTGGATGGTCTGAGGATTCCTGGGGGTCCCTGAGACTCTTCCAGGGGACTCACAAGGTCAGTTTTTATAACAGTGCTAAGACATATTTGTCTTTGTAAAACTTTAATTTTCTCCTGAGCTTACAGTGAAAATTTCCAGAGGCTGTATGATACATGATGTCATCACTGACAATTTGTGGATTCTGCACTTGTGTATTCTGGCGTTTAAATGCTTTTTAGTTTTAAATTCTAAAATGGTAACTATTGACAGTTATAAACCACATAAATAAAAGCTCTTTGGGGTCCTCAGTAGCTTTTAAGAGTGTGTAGAGGAGCCTGAGATCCAAACGTTTAAAACTGCTTTTGTGGATGAACTCATCCTGATAGTTTGTGTAACTCTAGGAGATGTTACCAAGCCAGATGGGTGTGCTGAAAGGAGGTGGACAGTAGGAAGAAAAAGAGAAGAAAGAGGAGAAGAAGAAGAATGAGTAGAATTAAATGTCACAGAAGTCACAAGATAATAACAGTAAAAAGTGACTAAGAATTTGTCATTTAGGCTTAGTTCTAGTAGATTAATGGGTGCAAGATTCCAGATTATAGTTGGTTAAGGAAGCATTGGAAAATGAGTAAATAGTGACAATAAATATTGACAGCTCTTGGCAGAATTTTTACTGTAAAGGAAAGGAGACAATATTGAGAGTCTTAACAGTCTTGCCATATTCTGTGCTAAGGAAAGGGTCATAGCAGAGCTATTATGGGTCAAGGAAAGTGCCAAAGAAAAAGGAGAAAGTAGAACCAAAACTCAACACCTTTTCCTCAGAGCGGTATGAATGGTGAGATCCAGACCTTGGTGGGCAGGGTTAGTTGTAGGCAGAAATGACAAGGAACAGCCTTTCTTTTGATGGATGAATTTCCAAACCTAATAACCTTTCTCTTACTTCACAGTGAAAAAAAGAGGTTATCAGCCGAAGGAAAGAACCAGGAATGGATTGTGGGTGTGAGAAGAATGATACAGATTTTTAAGGGAGGGACAGAGAAGGGAGTTTAAGGGAGAAGGCTCACTTATCCTTTTAATTGTTTTAGAATGCCTGAAAGAGTTAGAAACATGGTCTCTGTGATTTATCTGCTAGCTAAAAGTCCAGATTATTTTATGAGGCTAAGAGAAGGAGCCCATGTTATTGGTTATCAATGTTTTCCAAATTTTAGAACCTGCCTTGATCCACCTTCTGCAGTTCTTGTAGGACCCACCCTTCCTTGTCTAAACACTAAGACCTCTACTTTCTTGAAATGCTGTACAGTTGCTGTTCCCTCTCCTCCTTACCCCAAGTGCTAAAATAAATTACATATCTTATAGCTTATGTGGAATTTATAATGAATATTAATAACATAGCCATTCCTCCAACCTACTTCTCCTTTGGGATGTTCTAGAATATAGTTCTCTACTTTATTTTCTTACGAAGGTGGGATATTTGTGATTGAATATAAGACTGAATATAAATATCATTGAGTTATATCATCTTTAATAATATTGAAGCACATTTAAGTCTATTTTTGCATATATGTTTGCATACAATATACTACAAAATAATGTTTGTAAAGCAGACACACATCAAATTATTCTCTTTTTGCCTCAATTTAATCTTTAATACTTATCTTCTGTAAACTTCTGTATAACTTGAATCAGAGTTACACAATTTAAAATATAGTCCATCTCTTTTTTCCCTTCCTCCTGGATAATTATCAATTCTTTAACCTTCTATGACCCCTTTCTTAGCATATTGGCATTGAATTACTATTTATTTTTGATTCAGGTATTTTTGACTTATTTAGGATTAAGGATATTTTAAGTTATAGATATGCAGAAACTGGGACATTTGTTGCATCTAGACATTTAAACTTAGATCCACTTTCAGCATTGTAATAATTGTAATGAAAGAATATAATATATATATTATGCCTTGATTGTCTTAATTTACCTCTAACAATGATTAATGGAGGCCATTTTATGAAAGAAGATCTGATTAGCTTTATCTTTGAATTAAGTTTTTGGAAGTAGTCTTGGAACTTAATCTTTTTTCCCCCTCATTTGAGTTAAAGTTATAGTATTGAAGATACTTTGAAACATTAAGGCTTTTTTTTTTCTTTAAGACTTTTTAAAGGGTCACATTGTGTTTGATTTCTTATGTGCATGTTTTAGAGGAAGTAGAAAATAAAAACACTACGGAATTAGTTAGACCTAAAACTAACTTATACCTGGCTTTAGGAGGGCATTATTTCCATTTCTAGAACTAGTTGTATTGTTTATAGAGTTATATAATAGATTTGTAAATGTAAATTTTCCTTTTTTGAAAAAGGTCTTTTAAAGTTACACAAACGTGTAAACTGATTAAATGGGTTGTCTTCTGTTCTTAGTAGATTGGCCAGATTTGGAGAGTGATAAGAGCATTTTCTGTTTTAACCTTGTTTTTATATACATACCCATTTCTACTTTTTCCTTTTCCCCTTCTTAATGGTATTTAGTTTGAATGTTTTCTTAGTGAACACTTAAGTACCCAGGATTGATTGGAAGTTATGATTCTATTTGAAAATAGAGGTAATACTGGCCTTAAATTTTAGGTTTTAGATTGATTTTTTTTATTTTATTAAAATTTTAGTTTTGAGTATAAGTGTATGTATGTGTGTATATATATATATGTTAAAATCTGGACAAATCTTTTTTTTTAATGTCTTAGTCTGAGCACCCAATAAGAAATAGGAAAACTTGGAAAATGAATTTAATTATATATAGTCTAAATATCACTGAAAGTTACATTTTTATGCCTATTCCCCCTGAATAAATTACCTTGTTTCTTACTTTATTCTGTTTAAATCTATTTAGCTTCTCAAGATTGTTAGACATTTAGTCATTTTTTTAAGAAATATTCTTTGTATTCTGCTACCTACATTATTTTCTAAAATGTTTTTAGCCTGAGAAATGATCTTTGTGGTGTTCTACTTGATGGGTTCTGCTGTTTTCTCTTTTACTTACCTTCCTGCTGGTAGTATTTTCTCACTTCTTACTGTGCTAGGTGGGCCAAACCATAAATCTTACTAAGTATCATGTCATTTGTTTTATTGACATTGTATATAACATGTTGCTGTATACAATGTACAATATCAATGTTGTCTTGAAGGAGAGTATTCTGTGTGTGCCTCCAAAATTGTCTATTTTGTAACACTAATAAATGCATTATCTCAGTGGAGGAATAAATTTGTTTTTTTCTCCCTTATTAACAACTAATAATCAATTTTATAAATTTACAGGATTTAAGTCCTTATAAAAATCCTGGAATTGTTTTGTAAAATTTTCATTAAAAAACAACAACACTATTTGATTCTACCATTATACATTAAAGGACATGCTCTTATAGGAACTGTATTCAAGTATGTTAAGTGATAGGGTTCACAGCAAAGGAAAGATGTCTATCCTGATCGTCTATACGTGTCCTTAGTCTCCTGGAAGGAAAAGTCAACTGGAAACCAAATGTTCTAGTATTGGCTCTGTGACTCTGTTTTTATAAAGGTGGAAGACTGTGTGTATCAGAATCATCTGGGAAGTTTTGTCCAAGTAAAAGGATCCCCGCTTAGAAATTCTGATATACTCTGTCTAGATAATCTTTCAGTTTCTTATAAATCTTGAAATCATAATTTAGTAAGCCATTTATTTATCAAGCAGACATATAGCTGCTAAATGTTTTATTTTATAAGAGTACATAATGTAGATAGTGGTTTGTTTTTAGAGCAAGAAAGTTCTATACTGATTGATGAAAACAAGATTAGAAGGGAAAAATGCCAGGTCATTTTAATAATGAAGACATACTGCCCTGGCCAGTTGGTTGGAGTATAGTCCCATATAGTAAAAGGTGGTGGGTTCAATTCCCAGTCAGGGCACATACCTAGGTTGCTGGTTTGGTCCTGGGTTGGGGCGTGTACAAGAGGCAAACAATTGATATTTCTCTCTCTCTCTCTCTCTCTCTCTCTCTCAAGTCAATAAACATCTTCAGATGAGGATTTTTAAAAATTAAAAATAAATTTTAAAAGAGATTGAAGACATACTTTAAAGTGGAACTTGGTATAGTGCTCAATTATAATAGGTGGTCAGTAAATATTTGTTGAACAAATATATTTAACATCACTTTAGTTATAGCATGGTAGTTTTGAGTCAACTACAAATGATTCTTATGTATTCATCAAAACAAGGTTTCTAAACCTTAATGTTACTGACATTTGAAGCTAGATAATTCTTGGGGTGGGGTTGTCCTGAGCGATGTAGGACATTTAGCAGCATCTCTGACTAATGCATTAGATATCTGTAGCCCACAATTGTGGCAACCAAAAATGTCAGTCGGACATCCCCCGAGGGCTCCTGGACTGCAAGAGGCACAAGCGAGGCTGAGGGGACACCCCCCCCTGCGTACACGAATCTCGTGCACTGTGCCTCTAGTAATTGTATAAGGACCACTAGGGATTTGAGTTCAAGGAAATGCCTATAGGAATACTATACAAGACCATGTTACTCTATCACAAGTGTCACAATGGGCAAAAGGTTGTGAAATCACTGTTCCTAAGTGTTACTATTATAACTACTCTGAAAAATGCCAACATTTCCAGAATAAGTTATCTTGAAAATTTCTTTTCCCCACAGCAGTTACTCTATATGGTTATTTTATTCTGATTATATAATTTGAAAAGAACTTATAAGATTATATGAAAAGAGGAGAAAATATTTTAATTTTATGGTTTGTACTTTTTGACAACTAAAGCCTTAAAGGGAAAGTCGGAGAAGGGAAAATTCCAAATCGTTATGCTCCGTAAATACGAAAATGGCAAACAGTATTGCATTTCATCAATATTGAAGACTTAGTACATATGCCCCTTTTAAATATATGTGAATGCAAATTAAAATGGGTCTAGAGAGGACGACCTTAAGAAGTCAGACTGTGAGGATGGAAAATTAGGTAGTTTTTATTTTTATATTTTAATATATTTTTATTGATTTCTGAGAGAGAGAGAGAGATCAGTATTGAGAGAGAGAGATCAGTATTGAGAGAGAATCATTGATTAGCTGCCTCCTGCACACCCCTGACTGGGAATCAAGCCCACAACCCTGGGCATGTGCCCTGACTGGGAATCGAATCGTGACCTCCTGGTTCATAGGTCAAGCCTCACCCACAGCCATGCCGGCCGGGCAAGTTAGGTAGTTTTTAAAAATTGAGGGTAAGATTTTTTTAAAATATATTTTTATTGATCTCAGAGAGGAAGGGAGAGAGAGAGAGAAACACCAATGATGAGAAAGAATCATTGATCCGCTGCCTCCTGCAAGCCCCTACTGGGATCAAGCCCACAACCCGAGCATGTGCCCTTGACTGGTATCGAACCCAGACCCTCCAGTCTGCAGTCTGACGCTCTATCCACTGAGCTAAACCAGTGGATTTAGCTAGGGTGAGGGTAAGATTGTTTAAGTATTGTATTTCTCTTATGTACTGATTTGGTTGTGAATGCTGTATATTTGTGAAGGGAGTAGAAGTCATTCAGGCTTTTAAAAATATGAACTGGGCCCAGTTAGTTGGAGCATCGTCCCATAGGTTGCAGGTTTGATTTCTGGTCAGGGCACATACCCAAGTTGCAGGTTCGATCCCCTATTGGGGCATGTATGGGAGTTAACCAGCCGATGTTTCTCACATTGATGTCTCTCTCTCCCTCTCCCTCCCCCCTCCCCTTGCCCCTCTTCCCTCTCCCCTCTCCCTCTCTCCCTCTCCCTCCTTTTCTCCCTCTCAAACTAAAAAAAAAAAGAACTGACACACTTGAAGTAAGACAACACACATTTTAGTTAGTTGGCTACCCAATTTTGTCTTATTAGCTCTCTACCACCTTGGGTATTAGATATTACTAAATAATAAAGGCAATACAACAGAAAATAAGCCACACTCAAGATTACTGATACATTCATTGGATTTATTTTAAATAGCAAGGAAATGCTCTCTTATTTAGTGATAGGATCCCTAAATGTTGCATACATACACTTTTTAAAAAAGTTTTTTAACTATATATATTTTATTGATTTTTAGAGAGGAAGAGAGATAGAGAAATAGACACATCAATGATGAGAGAGAATCATCGAGCAGCTGCCTCCTGCACACCCTCACCCCCCCCCCCCAGCCCCGTGGGGATCAAGCCCCACAACCTGGGCATGTGCCCGGGTCAACACTCAGCCACTGAGCCATACCAGCCGGGCACGGGCATACACTTTTATATTAAACTAGAGGCCCGGTGCACAGAATTCGAGCACGGGGGGGTGGGGGTGTCCCTCAGCCCAGCCTGTGCCCTCTCGCAGTCTGGGACCCCTCCGGAGATGTCCAACTGATATCTTAGTCCCACTGCCCACCACCACCGCTGCGCTCACCAACCATGAGCCTGGCTTCATGAGTGGTGCTATGGGAATGCACTGACCAAAAGGGGTCAGCTCCTGCATTGAGTGTCTGCTCCCTGGAGGTCAGTGCACATCATAGTGACCAGTCGTTCTGTTCGTTCTGCTGTAATGGTCATTTAGGCTTTTATTATATAGATATTGAAATCAGTATAGCAGTGATCTTCTTTTAGGTGTTAAAAGATTCAAGCAAACATTTCCAGATAATAGTTCTCGATAATCAAGTTTTGACTTGTAGGCAGAGGTAGGCTCTATGAATATCAGGTCATGCCAGCTCAAAATCATGCTTGATTTAGGATGTATATATTTCATGATAGTTTTTATCTAAATTTAAATTGGATAGAAAGCAAGGAAATTTTTACAACTGAATTTCAATGTCTTATGATGCGTTATCCTAACCTAGTATTTATAGCAAAAGGTTGGAAGAAACAATATCTTGCACATTTGATTTTCTTGAGTTGAACATCTATTTTACACAGACTATTTTTATAAAGCTCCAGATTTTCCTCTCTTATTCAGTGCTGTTTTGATATGTGCCATTAAAGTAACAAAGATTTCTCCAGCATTTTCCCATCTCACATCTAGTTTAATAAGTTGTGCCTAGAAATTTAGATAAAAATTGAATATTGTTATTACCAACTGCAGGCAAAAGATTCGTCATGACATTTGTTCCAAATGTAGTGACCTTGAATTTGATACCTGAGCAAACTGAATCATTGGAATAGCCAGTGAGAGGTATTTATCTTAAGCTAAGTGAATTGATCAGGAAAAATGCATTCTGACAAGTTTGAGGATTGAATATTTTGTTAGAGATGTTTTTAATATTAAATTAACTTTTTCATTTTAAAGTATTTTCTTACTTAAAGAAATTAACTAAATCTATATCTATTAACTATAATAATTTTATTAGATGATGATATCTGACTTTTCTTTTTGTTGTTTGCTCAATCAGTGCTATCAAACTCTAAGGTGGAGTTGAAGAATAAATTTTAATATCCACTCCATTCTCTTTTCTTGATTTTATAATATCTTTTCTCATACTGTTATAATTTTCTATAATGCATTTATGCCGATAATTTTAAATATATCTCTAGTTGGAGGCGTGTATACGTATTTATCTGTTTTCATGGAACAATCCATGTTGATCTATCTCCCTCATTCTGTAACAATGCTAAGGTTTTTGTTTTGTTTTCTTACATTTGGTCTTACTTGCATTGAAGAGACACATATATTTTTAAGATAAACCAAAAAGCCATATGATTAGTGATTTACTGACTTAAATTCCAAATGAAATTGGAACATTTAATTGTATTACTGTTAACTCTTGAGTCCTTTAGCCTTGTCTTTTTTTTTTTTTTCACATATTTCAACTGCTAAAAAAATACTGTGTAAATTTATACTCTAATATCTTGGACATTTAAATGCCAGAGTAATCATTCAGATTTTGGTGTGATTACGAATTAGTATTTACAGAGCTAAATTGTTTTAAAGAGTCTCAGTCTCATCATTTTTCTGACACAGTTCTATTTATATGTAGGAATTCTTTGACTTTATAATTATTGTAGTCTTTCTATCTTTACTTTAAAGCCAGATCATATTATTTTGCCTTCCATATTAATCCTCCTTATTTTGGTCAATTATAGTGCAATAGTTGGGAAAAATATAGAAGAAAAGAGAGAAATTACAGTATTGATGACAGCAATAATAATCTTGAAAGCATTCTATATAAAATGCTAAATATGTGCAAATTTTACACTTTATGCAAATAAAGGTGACCTGATTGGTGTCATGTGGATTTTGTAGAAAATCATTGGTCAAGATCAGGGGTTTTTCAGACTTTTTAAAACCATTAAACTCTTTCTTCAAGTAAGTCTAATATAGATTCTTTGTATTAAAATAAGACATCTTGGCCCTGACCGGTTTGGCTCAGTGGATAGAGTGTCGGCCTGCAGACTGAAGGGTCCCAGGTTCAATTCCAGTCAAGGTGATGTACCTTGGTTGTGGACATATCCCCAGTAGGCAGTGTGCAGGAGGCAGCTGATGGATGTTTCTCTCTCACTGATGTTTCTAACTCTCTATCCCTCTCCCTTCCTCTCTGTTAAAAAAAAAAAAATCAATAAAATATATTTTAAAAAATAAATAAATAAGACATCCTGTATTTGCAAGACACGGGTGGAGGTGTAGTGTAGGATAGGATATGTGGAAGACTAGATAGAGCCTTAGCTCAGTCACCTGCTCCTTCCTTCTCTTCTCCCTCCCCTTTAACAACTTTTGAGGTTCAACCTCCTCTCCCCCAAGGTATCTCTGAAGAGTATAGTTTGAAAATCACAGGTATCTGAACTTTTCCTCAGTGATGATCCTTTTTACAGATTAAATATTTGGTAAGATTCTGCATATCCTAAATCCTCAAGGTTCTAAATCCCCCAAATAAGTTCATATTCAGATGAGTGATTGAGGAGAATTTGAAGTAGTAGGCTTCATTGAGAGTTTTTTGTTTTGTTTAATATATGTGTTGTCCAGATTATTTAAGTTAAAAACAAAGAACCAAAAAACTATCTAATACACATTTGCCTGAGGGTTAGTCAGGTAATACTTAGGGCCTCAGATCACAGATTGTGTGGCTTCCAGTCAAGAAGAGCGTTGAATGAGACCTTAAAGAGGAAATGTACTTATTTTGCAAACCCTACAAGTTATTTTTAAGTTATTAAGGTAGAAGCTTCTGATCATTTAACAGGTGACACATGATTAAAGTTTTGAAAAACATAAAAGTACACAGATATTTATAGTAACAGAAGGGATAGCCATTCAGATAAGAGAATTTAAGTGATTTTTGACATTTATAGACTACACACTCTGTTCCAGATGCTGTACTAGGTATGTTTGTGGTATGTTTCTCATTTTGTACTCACAGTCCTCTTGTGGCCTGTATTATCGACATTTAAAATTGATGAGAAAATCAAGTCTAGAGTTAAATGACATGCTGACAGTTATGGATTGTTCCAGAGTTTGATTTTTTAGTCTATGTTTCTTTAAGTTATGGTCCATATGAGCTGACAGAACAATCCTAAAATACTCTATGAGGTGAGAATGAGGTTAAAGGTCAATATCAGGTAGTCATACAAGACATGGGTGAAAAGATTAAGGTTCATGGGAAGAGACAAAATGCTGTCTTTGTAAAGGAAACATTTACTTTATAAGCTAACTTAGGTATATCTAGGTTTCCCTTTCTCATCTTTTACTTTGTTCAACTTTTCAGTTTTTTATTACCTATTTCCAGCTTCTTAACCTACATTAGTCTTAAAATTAATTTTCTTCCCCTTCTTTCTCAAAATTTTCTCTGTTGCCCTTACTCATTATGCATTTGGGTATTTTTATGTTTTCATTTTTATTTTTAATCAAAACGACATTTCCCCCAAAGGACTATCCTATTTCTCTATTCCAGAAAATTTTAAATTTAGGGGAAAACTTAGCCTTGGGGAAAAAAGTTTTTACCAAGAAATCTGTCTCTCTTTATTATTTATTTTTAAATTTACATACAATATTATATTAGTTTCAGGTGTGCAACATAGTAATCAGACATTTGTATGACTTACAAAAGTGATCTCTACAAGTTTAATAACAATCTGTCACTATACTTAATTACTATGATACTATTGACTATATTCCCTGTGCTGTACATTGCATTCCCATGATTTAAAATATATACTTCACAAATTTGCATGTCATCCTTGTACAGGGGCCATGTCATGCTAATCTCTGTA
Organism: Myotis lucifugus; assembly: GCF_000147115.1. NCBI lineage: Eukaryota > Metazoa > Chordata > Mammalia > Chiroptera > Vespertilionidae > Myotis > Myotis lucifugus. The sequence goes on from NW_005871053.1 coordinate 10,804,044, forward strand.
TCATTCCAATTTTAGTATGTGTGCTGTCGAAGTGAGCACTCTATATGTTTTTTTAAAAAAAAAAATACTTTAAATATCTTGAAGCATATATTCAGTGAAGTATTTAATTAAAAATTTGGTGATATATATTTTTTTATTTATTTTATTGATTTTTTACAGAGAGGAAGGGAGAGAGATAGAGAGTTAGAAACATCGATGAGAAAGAAACATCGATCAGCTGCCTCCTGCACACCTCCCACTGGGGATGTGCCCACAACCAAGGTATATGCCCTTGACCGGAATCGAACCTGGGACCTTTCAGTCCGCAGGCCGACGCTCCATCCACTGAGCCAAACCAGTTAGGGCTGGTGATATTTTTATTCTGAGGAAAATAGAACATTGGTTATTGTTTAAATGTGAGCCTTTTATTTTACTTTACTTTATAAATCCTTATTGTTGAAAGTATTACATATATTCCCTTTTTTCTCCTATTGATCCCTTACAGCAGGAGTCCTCAAACTTTTTAAACGGGGGGCCAGTTCACTGTCCCTCAGACCGTTGGAGGGCCGGACTATAGTTTTAAAAAAAACTATGAACAAATTCCTATGCACACTGCACATATCTTATTTTGAAGTAAAAAAACAAAACAGGCCTTAACTGGTTTGGCTCAGTGGATAGAGCGTCAGCCTGCCGACTGAAGGGTCCCGGGTTCGATTCCGGTCAAGGGCATGTGCCTTGGTTGCGGGCACATCCCCAGTGGGGAGTGTGCAGGAGGCGGCTGATCGATGTTTCTCTCTCATCGATGTTTCTAACTCTCTATCCCTCTCCCTTCCTCTCTGTAAAAAATCAATAAAATATTTTTTTTTTTTTAAAAAAGGAACAAATACAATATTTGTATTTGCATGTGGCCCGCGAGCCGTAGTTTGAGGACCCCTGCCTTACAGTCTGCACCCGCCCCAGGCCTCCACCACCCTATTGTATGTGTCCATGGGCTACACATATATGATACAGGTTCTTTGGTTGATCTCTTCCCACTCCACCCCCACCTTCCCTGTGATATTTGACAATCTCAGGATTTATTTTGTTCAACAGTTTATTTTGTTCATTAGGTTACCTATATGAATGATATCATGAGATACTTTTCTTTCTCTGATTGGCTTATTTTGTTTAGCATAATACTCTCCAGGTCCCTCCCTACTATCTCAAAGGGTAAGAAATCCTTCTTTGCTGCTGCATAGTATTTTATGGTATAAATGTACTCCAGCTTTTTTATCCACTCATATATTGATGAGCACTTGGGCTGTTTTCAAATCTTGGCTATTGTAAATTGTGCTGCTATGAACATAGGGGTGCATACATTCTTTCTGATCAGTGTTTCTGCTTTCTTAGAAGTGGGATCACTGCGTCAAATGGCAGTTCCATATTTAATTTTTTGAGGAAACTCCATACTGTTTTCCATAATGATTGCGCCAGTTTGCATTCCCACCAGCAGTGTACTAGGGTTCCCTTTTCTCTACATCCTTGCCAGCACTTGTCATTTGTTGATTTGTTGATGATAGCTATTCTGACAGGTGTGAGGTGATACCTCATTGTCGTTGTACTTTGTATCTCTCTGATAATCAGTGACTTTGGGCATTTTTTCATATGTCTCTTGGCCATCAGTATGTCCATTTTGGAGAAGTATCTATTTAGGTTCTTTGCTTATTTTTTTAATTGGGTTGTTTATCTTCCTTTTGTTAACTTGTATGAGTTCCTTATATATTTTGGATATACCCTTTATCAGATGTATCATTGGCAAGTATGTTCTTCCATACAGTGGGCTTCCATTTCATTTTGTTGATGGTTTCTTTTGCTATTCAGAAACTTTTTATTTTTATATAGTCCCATTTGTTTATTTTTTCCTTAGTTTCCCTTGCCCTAGGACAGTGGTCGGCAAACTCATGAGTCAACAGAGCCAAATATCAACAGTACAACGATTGAAATTTCTTTTGAGAGCCAAATTTTTTAAACTTAAACTATATAGGTAGGTACATTGTTATTAACTTAATTATAGTACTCCTAAGCTGGCCTTTGCTAAAAACGTCCTCAATCTGAGGGGTCGACCTCAGCGAACGTATCCCCACTTCTTCTAACGCCACTTCTTCAAAATAGACTCGCCTAGGCCGAACACTGACTTCTGCGCATGGGCCACGAAGTTTCAATCGCACTGTACGTGCGCGCCCGCACATGGTATTTTGTGGAAGAGCCACACTCAAGGGGCCAAAGAGCCGCATGTGGCTCGCAAGGCGCAGTTTGCCGACCACTGCCCTAGGAGATGTATCTGTAAATGTATTGCTATGAGAGATGTCTGAGATTTTGCTGCCTGTGGTTTCTCATAGGATTTTTATGGTTTCATGACTTACATTTAAGTCTTTTTTATCCATTTTGAGTTTATTCGTGTGTATGGTATAAGTTAGTGGTCTAGTTTCATTTTTTTGCATGTGTCAAATTTTCCCCATACCATTTATGGTAGAGACTATCTTTACTCCATTGTATGCTCTTGCCTCCTTTGGTAAATATTAATTGAGCATAATGGCTTGGGTTGATTTCTGGGGTTTGTTCCGTTCCATTGCTCTATATGTCTGTTCTTGTGCCAGTACCAGGCTGTTTTGATTATAGTGGCTTTGTAGTATAACTTGATATCTGGTATTGTGATCCTTCCAACTTCGTTCTTCTTTCTCAAGATTGCTGCCTGCGGCTACTCGGTGTCTTTTTTTGTTCCATATACATTTTTGGAGTATTTGTTCTGGATCTGTGACATATGCCATTGGTATTTTAATTGGGGTTGCATTGAATTGATAGATTTTACACATTCGCCCTCTAAGAGGGTGGCTGTATATCCAGCTGTCTCTCCCTGGCAGACAGCAACCCCGTTGCTTTTCACAACCAGATGTTATATGGACACCTTTCTTAGTATTGGCACTCTGGGCTGGGGAGCCCAGCTTGGTGTTTAGACCCCAGAGTTCACAGTGGGGACCCCCACAGCTGAGATATCCCTCCAGAACCTCAGCTGCTGTCTGCGGGAGTCCCGCCTTCGCACTTCCTACCAGTCTCTATGCGGTCTCCACATTCTGCCCTTCTTTATCTGGGTTCTCTCCAGCTAGTCTTCAGTTGGTTATTAAGGACTAGAAGCCTGGTGCACGAAATTCGTGCGGGGGGGGGGGGGGAGGTCCCCTCAGCCCAGCCTGCACCCTCTCCAATCCAGGACCCCTCGGTGCATCGGGCCTAAACCAGCAGTCGGACATCCCTCTCACAATCCTGGACTGCTGGCTTTTAATCGC